>NC_069503.1:919505313-919840313 GCF_027579735.1 Bombina bombina
GGTTTAAAATTTACTCTTTTTATGTAACTAAAATAGGAAATGTGAGGTTTATTTATGCTATTTTCTTTACTGGCATATTCATGATGTAACAGACTTGCTATATTTTAGCAACTTGTTTGCTAGGTTTTCTATTCATTTGTATATGTTTGTTGTATTTCATCATGCCTGATGTTTTTTGTTTCTTTGATTTTTAACCCCTTAACGACCAACGACGTATGGGGTACGTCCTGCAAAAAAATGCAGTTAATGACCAAGGACGTACTTTCATGTTATTGCAGTGATGCCTCGATATTGAGGCATCCTGCAATAACAGTTTTGAGCAGTCCGATGCAGAGAGAGCCACTCTGTGGCCCTCTCTGCATCGGCCATTGATCGCAGTATTCGTTGGTGGGTGGGAGCTTACCAAGGGAGGCGGGTGGGCGGCGATCAATGGAGGAGGGGGGCAGGATCGCGTGTGGGGTGCGTGCCAGAATGCGCGCGCGTGCACGGGAGCATGCGCGCGCGCGCGTGCACGAGGGTGGGTGCGCGTGTGTGCGGGTGGGAACCCTACACTATGGAACAAATATAAGGAGGAGATATAAGTGGGAGAGACTCAGTGGGATGAATAAATTAAATTAGTAATCTGGGAGAGGGTTGGGGGTTGGGGGTTGTGGGGGGGCAGCTACACTACAGAAAATAGTTTTTTTTTTTAAAATAAAAATAAACCAAAACGTTTTTAATTTGAAACTGGGTACTGGCAGACAGCTGCCAGTACCCAATATGGCGCTCAATAAGGCAGGGGGGGGTTAGAGAGCTGTTTGGGAGGGGGATCAGGGAGGTTGGGGGCTAAGGGGGATCCTACATAGCAGCATATGTAAATATGCTAAAAAAAAATAAAATAAATAAAAGATAGCTTTTATTTTAGTACTGGCAGACTTTCTGCCAGTACTTAAGATGGCGGGGACAATTGTGGGTTTGGGGATGGAAGAGAGCTGTTTGGGAGGGATCAGAGGGTGTGATGTGTCAGGTGGGAGGCTGATCTCTACACTAAAGCTAAAATTAACCCTGCAAACTCCCTACAAGCTACCTAATTAACCCCTTCACTGCTAGCCATAATACTCGTGTGATGCGCAGCGGCATTTAGCGGCCTTCTAATTACCAAAAAGCAACGCCAAAGCCATATATGTCTGCTATTTCTGAACAAAGGGGATCCCAGAGAAGCATTTACAACCATTTGTGCCATAATTGCACAAGCTGTTTGTAAATAATTTCAGTGAGAAACCTAAAATTGTGAAAAATTTAATTTTTTTTTTAATTTGATCGCATTTGGCGGTGAAATGGTGGCATGAAATATACCAAAATTGGCCTAGATCAATACTTGGGGTTGTCTACTACACTACACTAAAGCTAAAATTATCCCAAAAAGTTCCCTACATGCTCCATAATTAACCCCTTCACTGCTGGCCATAATACACGTGTAGTGCGCAGTGGCATTTAGCAGCCTTCTAATTACTAAAAAGCAACACCAAAGCCATATATGTCTGCTATTTCTGAACAAAGGGGATCCCAGAGAAGAATTTACAACCATTTGTGCCATAATTGCAGAAGCTGTTTGTAAATAATTTCAGTGAGAAACCAAAAGTTTGTGAAAAAATTAGTAAAAAAGTGAACAAGTGCTGTGGTCATTAAGCGGTTATACCTCAATAAAAAATTATTTAAAAAAAAAAAAAAAAAAAAGAAAGATTGCTTCAACAAGTTAGTTGTTGGTTTTATACCTAGGTGTCCAACACCATGGGCTTGTGCTATAAAGAGTGGTGCACTGCTTTCCGGTATGCCCACCTTCCCCTCTTTAGAAAACAAACCTTTCTCATCTAAAGTTAACCCATTAGTAGTCCAGAAAGATATGTCACTAGGAGTGGCATGTCCCTGGAGTTCAAGAAGCATATGGTCTGTAGGACATGAAGGTGGGGCTAAAACAGCATACATACGGATGGTGGATCTGGGTGTATGAGAAACATAAGCAGCCTCTTTAGCAATTTTATCTGCAAATGCATTACCCAAGGAAATAGGGTCAGACTTGTATGTATGTGCACGGCAATGTATGATCGCTATGTCCTTTGGGAGTTGTATGGCCTCTAAAAGATCATTAATCAGGTCTGTATGAGAGATGGTCTTGCCATCTGCTGAAACAAAACCACGTTGTTTCCATATCATACCAAAATCATGCACAACCCCAAAAGCATAGCGAGAGTCAGTGTAAATATTAACAGATTTATTTTCAAACAATTTACATGCTTTTGTAAGTGCTATTAATTCTGCAGCTTGTGCAGAAGGATAAGGAATGGTGCCTGCATCTAGAACAATGTCTGGTAGTTGCACAACGGCATAGCCTGTCTTATAAATACCATCACTAGGTCGGGAACAAGAACCATCAACAAACACATTATCAGCATGGTCAAAAGGTTTATCCATCAAGTCAGGTCTTGGTGTGGTAATGTGGTGTATTACCTCTATACAATCATGGTCTGTTGGAAAGTCTGGTGATCCTGTAAGTAAGGCACTAAGTATTTGAGTTGGCCCTGAGGATACACTACTATATTTAATAGTCAGATTTGTATTATTCAGTAATATACATTCATAACCAGAAAGTCTTTGAGAAGTCATGTGTTGGGTAGTGACATTTTTTACAAGATGTAAAACTTGGTGACTAGTGTGTAGTACTATTGGATGGCCTAATGTGATTGTTTCAACCATCTCTACAGCCATGGCGCAAGCCGCCAATGCTCGGAGACACGCTGGCATCCCTTGTACCGGTATTGGAACTACTTTGGAAAAGAAAGCTACGGGACGCATATTGCCTCCACCATGCTCTTAGGCACAGACAGCAGCCATGGTTTTACAATTGTCCCTCGCATACAAGTGAAATGGTATACAATAATCAGGTAGTCCTAAAGCAGGGGCACTAATCAATGTGTTCTGTTTGAAGTATAATTCCCTCTAGCTCTTCCTCTAGCTCTCCCTCTACCTCTCACATACATTCTATTACTCCCTGTATTATCCCTTTCCCTGGCCTGGAATGGATCACGATGTTGTAAACTCTGCTTTTGATAAAAAGCAGCGTTTTTTCCCTCTAATTTCCTGATGTCAAAACAACCTGCCCCTTCATTTTCATGAATTCTTTTCAAGAATTCTGCTGGAGTCAACTCCGGCCAATCAGAGACAAGTTGCTTCACCAACAAGGAAAGCTGAGGTTGCATATTACTAATGCAAGTCTGGACCTTCAGAGAGCCCATTGCATCTCCTGATTCCATTCCAGCCTCTTCATTCCAGCATTTATAAAAACGCTTAACAAATTCTACTACTGTTTCCTTTGTATTCTGTTTGCACGCTAGTGCAATTGACATACTTTGTTTATCCTTCCATATTCTATGCATTTCTATACTTAATTCTGTCCACATTTCATCAAGTCCCTCACGTGTGTTTAGGGCATAGTTAATTGTTGGATCGCGACTCAATTTACTAATACTCTTTACATTACCCCACTCCCAACCTGATTCAGGGTCATAGTCTAGAAGTGCATCAATGATAATTCTTATATCTGTCTGTGTCATGTTTTGTCCTTGTAACATTCTTTTTAAATACATAATACAAGCTGATGGATGTTGACGGGGGTTTGGGGCTCCCTTGGTAATTTCCCTTAATTCACCCGGGGACAAAGGTTTAATAATTAATTGGTCTCCAACAGTAAGAAATGGCATACTAGCTTCTAGTACAGCTGCCTCCTCCTCCTCTACTTCTTCATTCCCTCTTTTATATTGTGGGGTTATTGTAGGGGGGTAGGAAGGTGTTACTGGTTCAACCTTAATCGGGGGTTTAGTGACCTGGTATCAGGGAGTTAAAGAAGGTCCTGGCAAGATCCATTCCTGGGGTACCTGAGCAGAGGCAATAGTCTCTAGATCTATGTCACTAGGGGATGGGAGGCTAGGATATAGTCTGTTATATGATGGCAAAGGTAGGTGAGGGGCATTATATGGGGCAGGGGGGGTGAATATGCTTTCTGTCTTTGCTTCTCACTTTTACCCTTCTTTTTATTCCCATCTATATCAATATATTGCCAGTATGGAGCAACAGTCAGCCAATTTTCCCCACCCTTTTTCATATAATCCATATTCCATCTTGGATCACCTTTATACCATGGAAATGCCTCTTCATCACCTAGACACAACCCTTTTACCATATTCATATGAAATTTATCATTATCCCCCTCTCTGGGGAATGGATCAGAGCTTCTCATAGCTTCTGTCCAATCTGCCATATTCTGAACCCAAGGAATAATATACATAAACCCATCAGGGGCGACACCCTTCCCACATAATCTTTACATTTTTCTCCTTGCATAGGTGATGGAAATTGTTTAGACTGGGATTTGCCCATTCTCAACTCCTAACTTATCTTTTAAAACATTTACAACAAAATATAATACAATACTAAAAAAAATAAAAAATTATAAAAATAAAAAAATACAATACCTTTACCTTTAAGAGCAATTAATTATTGAATCTTTTTGCAAAAACCACATTAACTAGAATGGTTGTACTCTGTTACCAGTTATTGTGCTTAATGCTTAAGTTTACAACAAGAGAAAGAAAAAAAAAAATATCACTATGCTGATCCTTTCAGTAGTTTCTGGCATTAATTATCTCTAGGTCAAAGGTCACCCTTCACCAGAAAAAATGTAGCGTTTTAACTAACATTCAGAAACAGCAATACATATAAGCAACAGTTTACTTTCTTAATACTTTATACAATAAGCAGTATTTTACTTCCTTAACACTTTATACAAATAAACAGTATTTTGCCATACAGCATATTTAAAAGCAAGCAGCAAGAAAATGTGTGGTTTAACCCTTCAGCCAGACTTAATATAACCTGATTTCTACCAAAGAAATCTATTATTCCCTTTTTATTTTATTGTTTTTATTTTTTTAATCTACCAAAGATTCATATATATATTTAACCTGATTTCTACCAAAGAAATCTATTATTCCCTTTTTATTTTTAATCTATCAAAGATTTGATTAGAATCTACCAAAGATTCACATATATATTTCCCAACTATTCCTATGTAAAATGAAACTTAAGGGGTCTCGTGGTAAGAGAAAAAAGGTCAGAATAAAAAGGACTCTTTGTTCAACTTACCTTCAGAGAGTTCCCTGTTTCATCCCACTTCTGACGCCAGTTTGTAGGGTTACTTCTTTTGTTCCTTAGCTCTGCTCTGGCTGATAAGGGTGCGGCACACGTTTTCTTCAGGGCCCTGGGGTGACCACTGAAATCACACACACATGCAACTGAGTGTTTTCAGAAGAGTCCCCTTTATTGAAGAACACACAAAGAATTTATAGTGATGTATACGTCATACATGAGGTCACAGGAAATATATAAAAAAATGTAGTTAACTTCACATCTGCATAAGGGGCCCACAGGAAATAAGAATGTTGTTATAGCACATAACAGAATATGCCCATATAACCATTTGTAGAGAGGATGCTATATTAGAACCATATGTTACAACTTATACAAAAAGAAACTTGTGGAATGCTGCATTATAAACATTTGATACTAGATTTAAGGTTACCCTCAATATGCTTAATATGTGAGATTCAAATTACCCATATAACATAATATATATAATATATATATATATATACACATATACAGGGAGTGCAGAATTATTAGGCAAGTTGTATTTTTGAGGATTAATTTTATTATTGAACAACAACCATGTTCTCAATGAACCCAAAAAACTCATTTATATCAAAGCTGAATAGTTTTGGAAGTAGTTTTTAGTTTGTTTTTAGTTATAGCTATTTTAGGGGGATATCTGTGTGTGCAGGTGACTATTACTGTGCATAATTATTAGGCAACTTAACAAAAAACAAATATATACCCATTTCCAATTATTTATTTTTACCAGTGAAACCAATATAACATCTCAACATTCACAAATATACATTTCTGACATTCAAAAACAAAACAAAAACAAATCAGTGACCAATATAGCCACCTTTCTTTGCAAGGACACTCAAAAGCCTGCCATCCATGGATTCTGTCAGTGTTTTGATCTGTTCACCATCAACATTGCGTGCAGCAGCAACCACAGCCTCCCAGACACTGTTCAGAGAGGTGTACTGTTTTCCCTCCTTGTAAATCTCACATTTGATGATGGACCACAGGTTCTCAATGGGGTTCAGATCAGGTGAACAAGGAGGCCATGTCATTAGATTTTCTTCTTTTATACCCTTTCTTGCCAGCCACGCTGTGGAGTACTTGGACGCGTGTGATGGAGCATTGTCCTGCATGAAAATCATGTTTTTCTTGAAGGATGCAGACTTCTTCCTGTACCACTGCTTGATGAAGGTGTCTTCCAGAAACTGGCAGTAGGACTGGGAGTTGAGCTTGACTCCATCCTCAACCCGAAAAGGCCCCACAAGCTCATCTTTGTTGATACCAGCCCAAACCAGTACTCCACCTCCACCTTGCTGGCATCTGAGTCGGACTGGAGCTCTCTGCTCTTTACCAATCCAGCCACGGGCCCATCCATCTGGCCCATCAAGACTCACTCTCATTTCATCAGTCCATAAAACCTTATAAAAATCAGTCTTGAGATATTTCTTGGCCCAGTCTTGACGTTTCAGCTTGTGTGTCTTGTTCAGTGGTGGTCGTCTTTCAGCCTTTCTTACCTTGGCCATGTCTCTGAGTATTGCACACCTTGTGCTTTTGGGCACTCCAGTGATGTTGCAGCTCTGAAATATGGCCAAACTGGTGGCAAGTGGCATCTTGGCAGCTGCACGCTTGACTTTTCTCAGTTCATGGGCAGTTATTTTGCGCCTTGGTTTTTCCACACGCTTCTTGCGACCCTGTGGACTATTTTGAATGAAACGCTTGATTGTTCGATGATCACGCTTCAGAAGCTTTGCAATTTTAAGAGTGCTGCATCCCTCTGCAAGATATCTCACTATTTTTGACTTTTCTGAGCCTGTCAAGTCCTTCTTTTGACCCATTTTGCCAAAGGAAAGGAAGTTGCCTAATAATTATGCACACCTGATATAGGGTGTTGATGTCATTAGACCACACCCCTTCTCATTACAGAGATGCACATCACCTAATATGCTTAATTGGTAGTAGGCTTTCGAGCCTATACAGCTTGGAGTAAGACAACATGCATAAAGAGGATGATGTGGTCAAAATACTCATTTGCCTAATAATTCTGCACTCCCTGTATATATATATATATATATATATATATATATATACACACATATATACATACACACATATATACCCATCAATATATATATATATATATATATATATATATATATATATATATATATATATATATATAATAACTAGTATTTATATAGCGCCTTTCTCACAGTGGGACTCAAACTCTTGAAGCGCATTTTCAGTGCTCGCTCTCAAAATTAACCAAATCGGCAGGTGAATAGTTATAGTTGTTTTTATTAATACATTTAATGGTACTCATTTGAGCGACATCAGAAGGATTAAGGGCTGAGTTGGCCCTGCTGGGATTTGAACCTTTGTATCTTTGAACAGGCTTTTGTAGTCAGGGCATTTTGCCAATTGAGATACCTCACCGGCCTTATATAAAGTGTGATTTTGATTCTGTCATATAAAACTATGCCAGAGGCATTCATATTCCATCTTTCACATACACAATTCACATACACAAGAAATGTATGTGGATGATGGAAGTTGAGTTATGACATATGTGTATATAACTATGTATGCTGCCTAGAATGCAACTCCCGTCATACATGATTTTTGCCTTACAGATATGGGTCTTTCTTTATTTGTTTAAAAAAAAAAAAACTAGAATAGTAAATTGTAATACCTAAAGGATAAATTGATTGTCTTGTCTTCCACTTTATTCCCTTGTATTTATTTTTTTATTTCCACACCCATGCAAAGTAATCAAAGTAATCATATATTTAATTTTACTCACCAGCTCTCTTTTGCCTGACAGATTCGTCTCTCCTACTTGAGCTACGGACACCAGTGACAGCAGACTTTTGAAGAAGTTTGTCCCGCACCTCTTTCTCCCAACTGCTGAAATGCACTCTTTGATCCTTTTCATCCATCCTGGAAATGATGGTAGGTAAAGGTGGATTATTAGCACCATCAGGATTCATGGCCCTTGCGTAATGTCAGGGTGCCAGGAATCAGACTGAGACAAGAAGTGCAAAAATAATCACACCTTTATTAATAGCAACAACAAAAAAAGTCCACAAGTCAAATAACAAGCCAGGACTCAAAACCAGAGCTGGTAGTCAGACGAGTCGAGTCAGGAGCCAAAGCGAATAGTCAGACGAGCCGAGTCAGGAGCCAAAGCGAGTAATCAGACGAGCCGGAATCAGGAACAAGGAGAACAGCAGATTCAGGAACAAGCCAGGGATCAGGAACCAGGAGGGACGTCAGACAGCCAGGTAATACACAGGAACTGGAAATCAAAAACAGGTCTGAGACAACGTAAGGGCAAAGCATACTGAACAGAGGCCCTTTAAATAATAAGTGATGACATCACAATTCTGAGACTGCAACCTGTCTCACATGGATGATGTACTCCAGTCTGGTCATAAAAGGGTGTGCAGGAAATGAGCAGCATCACACACTATGCACCAGAGTCAGTAAGAGAGGTGAGTAAAATGGCTGCCAGCAGCACATGGCAAACAAAGTAGGGGAAAAACCCTGACACAAGGGCCCTTAAAAGGGCCTTTTGGGGGCCCTTAAAATGGCCTTTTATAGGACATTGCCCTAAGTTAAACAGCTCTTTTGCTACAAAAACAAACAAACACCCCCTAATAAAATACATTTCACAAAATAGCAAATTATCAAAAATAATAAAAAATATTCCTATTCTAATACCCATTAAAAAAAAACCACCCCAAAATAAAAAACCTAATCTAGAATAAACTACCAAGGGCCCTTAAAAGGGCCTTTTGTAGGGCATTGCCCTAAAGATATCAGCTCTTTTTCTGAAAAAAGAAAAAATACAAATACCCACTAACATTACAACATTTAAGCAGTTCTCATTCTATTGGCTGATTCATCATCCAATAGAATTAGAGCTGCTTAAATCCTATTGGCTGATTTGAACAGCCAATAGGATTTTAGCAGCTCTAATTCCTATTGGCTGATTCAAAATTTTCTGCCTATAGGAATGCAAGGGACGCCATCTTGGATCGCGTACCTTGCATTGAAGATTCAGTGTACGGCGGCAACCATATGAAGAGGATGCTCCGCGCCGGATTTCTTCAGGATGGACCCGCTCCACGCCGCCAGGATCAAGATAGAAGATGCCGCCTGGATGAAGATTGAAGAGGCCGTCTGGATGAAGACTTCTCACTGCTTGGATGAGGACTTCGCAGCTGGATTTTTTTTGTTTGGGTTATATTTTTAGATTAGGGTTTGGGCATGTAAAAGAGCTAAATGCTCTTTTAAGGGCAATGCCCATCCAAATGCCCTTTTCAGGGCAATGGGTAGCTTAGGTTTTTTTAGATTTAGGTTTTTTATTTTGGGGGGATGGTTGGGTGGTGGGTTTTACTATTGGGGGGTCTCTGTATTTTCTTTTACAGGTAAAAGAGCTGTTAAACTTAGGGCAATGCCCTAAAAAAGGCCCTCTTAAGGGCCATTGGTAGTTTATTGTAGGCTAGGTTTTTTTTTATTTTGGGTGGGCTTTTTTATTTTGGTGTAATTCTTTTTTATTTTTGATAATTTCATTTGTTAATTTCCGTAATTTAGTGTTTGTTATATTTTGTGATTTAGTTGTTTTTTTTTGTAATTAGTTACTTTGTGTAGTGTTAGGATTTTTTAATGTGTAGTTTATTTTATTTAATGGGTAGTTAAATTTTATTTTAATAATTATATTAGTTTAATTGTTAGTTTAAACTTCTTTTTTTTAATTTGACAGGTAAGTTTAAATTTAATGTAAGCTAGGGAAATTGTAATTTTAATATGTTAGGGGGGCATTAGGTTTAGGGGTTACTAGTTTAAATTAGTTTATTTCAATGTGGGGGGCTTTCGGTTTAGGGGTTAATAGTTTAATTTATTATATTTCATTGTGGGGGCTTTCGGTTTAGGGGTTAATAGGTTTATTATAGTGGAGGTGGTGTAGGGCTTAATAACTTTAGTATAGTGAGGGAGATGTGGGCGGCCGGCAGATTAGGGGTTAATAATATTTAAATAGTGTTTGCGATGTGGGAGGGCGGCAGTTTAGGGGTTAATAACTTTAGTATAGTGGTGACGATGTCAGGGAGCGGCAGAATAGGGGTTAATAAATTTTCTTAGTGGCGACGATGTCAGGAGCGCCAGATTAGGGCTTAATGCATTTATTATAGTATGTGTGATGCGGGAGGGCCTCGGTTTAGGGGTTCATAGGTAGTTTATGGGTGTTTAGTGTACTTTGTAGCAGTTTAGTTATGAGTTTTATGTTACAGATTTGTAGTGTAACACTCATAACTACTGACTTTAGATGACGTTACGGATCTTGTCGTTTTAAAGTGTAACGCTTGCTTTTTAGCCTCACCGCAAAACTCTTAATACCAGCACTATGGGAATCCCATGAAAAAATGTCATTTTTACGAGTGTGGTACTGACGTTGCGTTACTGTCACGGTTCCTACCATTCCATACAGACAGCCAGGCATCGTCGCCCCTTTGGGGGCAAGCGAGGGACTTTATCCTGGGTCCTCTCTTATTCTAGGCTTGTTCTTTTTGCCTCTAAGCAACGGCTGCTTCTCTTTATTTGTGTGTGTATGTAAGCCTTTCATTACCTTTCCTTATCCTGCCTGGCTGGACTCTGGATATTGCTTTGCCTGGATCACCTGTTTTTATTTACAACCTGTCAATCAGGCTTACCTGGGTCTTCCTAACAATTAGCAGCTCATTATCTGGCTATATAACCCCGCCTTTTCCTGTGCTCTGTGTATTTAATGGTAGGTAACATTAAATGTTTCCTGTTTCTAGTTTAGGTGTCTTTGTTTCCTGTTTCTAGTTTAGGTGTCTTTGTTCCTGAATCCCCAAGACTGACCCTGGCTTGTTACCTCAGCTCCAGTGGCGTATTTAGGTCTTGTGCTGCCCTAGGCACACAAAATTCTGCTGCCCCCCCACCCCCCATCCCCCCTAGGTTTTAGGCTTTTTTTCAACCATAATATTTTTTTGGTCAGGGTATAATTTTACTTTTGTTTAGAAAATGTTCCCCCCAGGACTTGCATGTTGTGTGTGTGTGTGTGTATGTATATGTATATGTATATATATATATTTATATATATATATATATATATATATATATTAATAAAACCTCATTAAGTTTTAATGCTATATTAATTGTAAATGTTACCTACCATTAAATACACTCTATTACATTGTACTCATAATCATAATCACTGTTTATTGTATAAGGTTCCTGGATCCTGTGTAAATCCTTGTAGATGCTATCATGTTGAATAGAGATATGATGTTAGTTTGACAAACACTATGGGACCTTTAAATGGCTTGTTATATAAAATTAAGTAGCACACACACTATAACGTATGCGTTTGTTTGTCCATTTATGCAGCATATGTAAGTCTGCATACAAACAGCACTGTCACCCTATGTAAGCAAGAATTATAGTGCATCTCACTACATAACGGTACCAGTCTCCCTCTAGCATTCATAGCCCATGTATTCTTCCCATCGTCCTTAGTACTTAGGTTGCCCCACACATACTTGATCTACTAGTCTTCAGACCTTTGTATTAATGAATTGTGAGTTACTAAGTTGTGAAATATTGCCAATCGCTACTTAAGGAAGTAAAGATTCATTGCTAAAACACCTCCAGGTCCTTTAAAGCTCCAGCAACAACTGACAGTCTGACACTGATGTCAGATGGGCTTGGCTTGCGAGACAGGAAATAGAATTATCTGACACTCCAGTGCGGTGCACGCCGCAACGGCTTATTCCTGACAATTTAAACGGCACAAGGAAGGACAATCATCATTGTCACTGTGTGCCATTGAAATTTTCAGGAATAACATAAGCCTTAGCGGCGTGCACCGCACTGGAGTGTCAGATAATTCTATTTCCTCTCTTGCAAGCCAGGCCCATCAGACATCAGTGTCAGACTGTCAGTTGTTGCTGGAGCTTGAAAGGACCTGGAGGTGTTATAGCAATCTTTACTTCCTTTCCTTAAGTGGTGATTGGCGATATTTCACAACTCACGAGTCACAATTCATTAATAAAAAGGTCTACTCTGAAATAGTGTGTAGATCGTATTCAAAAGGACTGACTTACTGTGAAAGTACACTGGGACTGAGGATCCCTTGCCACCCATTCTTCCGTAGCAGCCGCTGCCTCATGCATTAGTGACGTGGCCAGTTTTTGATCTATTCTGCTCTAAGTTGTTGCGCAGCTGCGGCTATGATGTGGATGATGGAATGTTGCCCCTGGACTCAGTCAGACACTAATAAAGGGCCAATTCTTGAGTGCCCCGGCCCCAAAAAGTGCCGCCCCCTCAAATCTGCCACCCTAGGCCTGTGCCCTGTTGGCCTAGGCCATAATACGCCCCTGCTCAGCTCTGTTCATTGTTTACCTGCACCTCTGGCTTCCTTTGTTCTCTGCAATACCTTGACTACTCTCTTGGATTTACCCTTGTTTGTACAGCATACTCAGTTTCTTGTTTTTTGCACACAGCCCCCGTGCATTTATTCACAGCCCAGGTGGTTTTCTTACCTGATCACTTTGGGCTGTGATACCTGTAAGGGTGAGCACATATCTCTGACTCCAATCCAGGTGAAACCTTTACACAAGAACTGACCATTATGGAGCCTGCAAAGATGAAAAGGAACCTTTTGAACTATTACCTGAGAGGTTCGATGGTAGCCGTTACTCCTTCTTGTCCTTTAAGGTAGATTGTGAGCTGTTGTTTGCTTTAAAGCCTCTTAGGTATGCCACTGACTTCATCATGGTCCGCTCAACCATCAACCTGCTTTCTGGGCAGATAAAAAAATGGCCACACCAGATGCTCCTGGCTAAGAATCCTGTCCTAGACAACTGGGGGGCTTTCATAACAGCCATAGCCACTCAGTGTACTACCACAAGGCAAACTAAGGTTCCTAGGACTGTTCCGCATTCCCACAGATCACAGCTTCCTCGTGACTGGGATGCTTTTTACCAGTACTCACCCGCAAACCTTGATGCTCCTGATGAATCGTATACTCCTTCCTAGGACACTGAGAAGCCAATGGAGATAGGGGTAATCCAGAATAGGCAGGCTCCCCAAGTAAGAGCCAGAAGGAGGAGCCATGGCCTTTGCTTTTACTGCGGGGAAAGAGGGCACTTCCTCTCCAATTGTCCTATACCTTGGTCTCCAGATCTCCAAACTGGCACTGTTTTTGTTCATCCTCTTTGTTCTACATGCAATTCTATGAGGTGCCAAGGTTGCTGTCATGGCTGTCCATGTTCTGCTGTTCAGAAGAGTCTACTAATCTCTGAAACTGTTATTTTCTGTAGAACTAGGGAACTTGCTCTTGCTAGTCCTGAAGTCCCAGAGACCTCGGTTATGCCTCTACCTCTTGCTCCTGAAGCATCTTCTCAACTTTCTGATGATTTGCCTAATCCTGAAGCCTTCATCACTTCTGTACCGGCAAGCACCAGCATTACATTCTGTCCTGACAAAAGTACTGCCACCTGACTGCACTTATGCCTCAAATGGTACTCTTGTTTGCAAGCAGGATCTTGTGATGTTCGAGACAGCATTGCAAGCTATGAGTACTTCAACAGCAGCCAATACAAAAAAGAATAGGAAGAAGGCTGCCAAGGCCACTATTGGTACAGTGTTTCCCAGTAATGTAGATGACGACCAAATTTTAGGTCTGGATGCCTATGCGAGAGTGACCATCCTGCCAGATGACATCCTTGACATGTCCAATGATGAGGCTGACTTTACCCTCAAACTGAAAGTGGTCTCTACCTAGCCTGTCACTGTTCCTACCGTTCCATGCAGACATCCAGGCATGGTCGCCCCTTTGGGGGCAAGCGAGGGACTTGAACCTGGGTCCTCTCTTATCCTAGGCTTGTTCTCTTGCCTCTAAGCAGCGGCTGGTTCTCTCTATTGGTGTGTGTATGTAAGCCTTTCATTACCTTTCCTTATCCTGCCTGCAGCAATGGGACTGCACTCGGGATATTGCTTTGCCTAGATCCCCTGTGCTAATTTACAACCTGTCAGTCAGGCTTACCTGGGACTTGCTACTAATTAGCAGCTCATTAACTGGCTATATAACCCTGCCTTTTCCTGTGCTCTGTGTCAGTTCTTTGTTTCATGTTTCTAGTTTAGGTGTCTTTGTTCCTGAATCCCCAATACTGACCCTGGCTTTGTTCATCGTTTACCCGCACCTCTGGCTTCCTTTGATATCTGCAATACTTTGACTACTCTCTTGGATTTACCCTTGTTTGTACAGCATACTCAGATGCTTGGTTTTTGTACACAGCCCCCGTGCATTCATTCACAGCCCAGGTGGTTTTCTTACCTGATCACTTTGGGCTGTGATACCTGTAAGGGTGAGCACATATCTCTGCTACAGACTCCAATCCAGGTGAGACCTTTACAGTTACAGGCTAAAAGGCTTGCGGTACACCTATACCGACAAGACTCATAATGGCTCGGTGCTGTTTTAATGCTGAAATTACCATATTTTCAGCATTAAAAGACGAACGCACAAACTTGTAATCTAGCTGATACATTCTTAAAGGGTCATGAAACCCAAAAAATGTATTTCAAGGTTTACTTCTATTATCAAATTTGTTTCATTCTTTTGGTATCATTAGTTTAAGGAGCAGCAATGCACTACTGGTTTCTAACTGAAAACATGGTGTGAGCCAATGACAATCAGTATATATATATATATATGCAGCCACCAATCAGCAGCTAGAACCTAGGTTCTTTGCTGCTCCTGAGTTTACCTAGATAAACCTTTGAGCAAAGGACAGCAAGATAAGAGTCAAATAAGCTTTAATCCATTTTAAAAGTATAGGATACAAATCACAAACAGAAGGGCTCAGCTATAGTATGCATTTCACGCCGTGAGGCACTTACTGATAGAAACTGAGCACAAGTAAAACCGCCGTTACATTTAAAGGCAGCGTGACCAATCAAACACAGTCCAAAAATGACGTGGTAACAGCTGTCATACTAACATATACGTATGCTGTGGTATGCATGCCTTTAAGAAAAATGTAACAGCGTCTAAAATCAAAATGAACATTACTTCCAGTGACAGCAAAAAGGACACATAATATGATCATTAGAAATAAGTTAACAATGAAAACTAATACTATAACGATATACAATATATATTGTATGTTATGTTATAAATTATTCCAATATACTACTATCTTTACCTTTTGGTATATAAATCAATTGGATTACTCTAGTGCAGCAAAAATAAAAATGTTGTTACAATTTATGCTATATATCATTTATGCATTATTCAAATCTATACCCGTAAGTGTGTCAATTTTCATACTAGCTCACAGTCATGATCTTAATGAAGCCTTATATAAAAGACACCCTCCCAGACTTAATATGATAGTCAATAGAAAATGATCTAACGACAACACTAACCCCAATTGAAATATAAATATATGTGTATGTTTAATGACATTAGCAAGGTTAATTCTACATAAGACCTCATATCCCACTCCAAATTCATGCCAGACAGTGATTTTGATCTTAATTTATATATCAAAAAAAGTTATTTTTTTATCAAGGATCTTTGCTAAGTCACCGCCTCTCAAAGGGATCCTAGCTAGGTCAATAATTTTTATTTTAAAATTAGGTACATTGGTAAAGTGAAAAAGATTGAAGTTCATTATCTTCCTAAGACACATAAGAGCCTCACGTCTCCTCCTGGGCACCCGATCATTTCAGGCATAGGCTCACTTTTGGAGCTATGGCCGTCAACTTACTTGCATTCAACGGCACCAATACTCTCGCCTAAGATCACCTAACATTGCGGCCGCAGACCTGAATACGCTCTCCAAAGTTACCAAAAAAGCTGTCAAAAAGCCGCGCACCAAGTATGGGGCGATGAGCAGCGGACTCTTGTTAACTAACAGCCATCGATCTCGCTGCTCTTCGGCTTTTTCCCAGCTTTATTGGTATACTGTCACTAAACACCCACACTATACTATACTGTTTACCCCCTATACCGCCGCTCCCGGAGCCCACCGCAACTCTAATAAATGTATTAACCCCTAAACCACCTCTCACGGACCCCGCCGCAACTAAATAAATACTTATTAACCCCTAATCTGCTGCCCCCTACACCGCCGCCACCTACATTATAGTTATTAACCCCTAATCTGCCACCCCCTACACCGCCGCCACCTACATTATACTTATTAACCCCTAATCTGCCGCCCCTACACCGCCACCACCTACATTATACTTATTAACCCCTAATCTGCCGCCCCGCCACCGCCGCCACCTACATTATACTTATTAACCCCTAATCTGCCGCCCCCTACACCGCCGCCACCTACATTATACTTATTAACCCCTAATCTGCCAGCCCCTACACCGCCGCCACTATATTAAATTTCTTAACCCCTAAACCTAAGTCTAACCCTAACACCCCTTAACTTAAATATAATTTAAATAAATCTAAATAAATATTCCTAGCATTAAATAAATTATTACTATTTAAAACTAAATACTTACCTATAAAATAAACCCTAAGCTAGCTACAATATAACTATTAGTTACATTGTAGCTAGCTTAGGGTTTATTTTTATTTTACAGGCAAGTTTGTATTTATTTTAACTAGGTAGAATAGTTACTAAATAGTTATTAACTATTTAATAACTACCTAGCTTAAATAAATACAAATATACCTGTAAAATAAAACCTAACCTATGTTACACTAACACCTAACACTACACTATAATTAAATTAATTCCCTAAATTAAATACAATTAAATACAATTAAATAAAATTATCTAAAGTACAAAAACAAACAAACACTAAGTTACAGCAAATAATAAACAAATTACAAGATCTAATCCCCCTAACAAAATAAAAAAGCCCCCCCAAAATAAAAAAAGCCCTACCCTACACTAAATTACAAATAGCCCTTAAATGGGCCTTTTGCGGGGCATTGCCCCAAAGTAATCAGCTCTTTTACCTGTAAAAAAAATTACAAATCCCCTCAACATTAAAACCCACCACCCACACAACCAACCCTACTCTAAAACCCACCCAATACCCCCTTAAAAAAACCCTAACACTAACCCCTTGAAGATCACCTTACCGGGAGAAGTCTTCACACAACCGGGCCGAAGTCCTCAACGAATCCGGCAGAAGTGGTCCTCCAGACGGCAGAAGTGGTCCTCCAGACGGGCAGAAGTCTTCATCCAGACGGCATCTTCTATCTTCATCCATCCGGCGTGGAGCGGCTCCATCTTCAAGACATCCGACGCGGAGCATCCTCTTCGGCCGATGTCTTCTTGCTGAATGAAGGTACCTTTAAGTGACGTCATCCAAGATGGCGTCCCTTAGATTCCGATTGGCTGATAGAATTCTATCAGCCAATCGGAATTAAGGTAGAAAAAAATCATATTGGCTAATGCAATCAGCCAATAGGATTTAGCTGGCATTCTTTTGGCTGTTCCAATCAGCCAATAGAATGCCAGCTCAATCCTATTGGCCGATTGCATCAGCCAATAGGATTGAACTTAAATCCTATTGACTGATTGCATCAGCCAATAGGATTTTTTCTACCTTAATTCCGATTGGCTGATAGGGTTTAGGGGTGTTAGGGTTAGGGTTAGACTAAGGTTTAGGGGTTAATAAATTTAATATAGGAGTGGCGGTGTAGGGGGTGGCAGATTAGGGGTTAATAAGTATAATGTAGGTGGCGGCGGTGTAGGGGGCGGCAGATTAGGGGTTAATAAGTATAATGTAGGTGGCAGCGGTGTCGGGGCGGCAGATTAGGGGTTAATAAGTATAATGTAGATGGCGGTGGTGTAGGGGGCGGCAGATTAGGGGTGTTTAGACCTGGGTTACATGTTAGGGTGTTAGGTGTAAACATTACCATAGGAATCAATGGGATATCGGGCAGCAGCGAACATAAGCTTTCGCTGCTTTCAGACTCCCATTGATTCCAAAACTAGGTACACTGGGCCGGAATATTGGCGAGCGTACCTGTTAGGAATTTGTTAACTAGCAAAAGTAGTGCATTCGGAACATCTGTAGTGACGTAAGCATTGATCTGTGTCGGACTTTGCCCGGCGGATCGTATGTTACGTCACAAAATTCTTCTTTTGCCGGTCCTGTAGAGTTTGATAACTAAGGGGAATCACGCTCGCCACAAATACGCTGTGGAAATCCAGCGTATTTGCGGTTGACGGCTTGATAAATAGATGCCTGTCTGAGTGGATAGATAATATCTTACAACCCATAGTGAAAAATTTGTACAGCTATCTCAGAGATTCGAGTCATTTTCTAGATATTTTGAAGGACTTTGACTGGTAGGAGGGATATAAGTGGGTAGTAGTTGAAGCTGTTTCACTTTATTCCTCAATACCTCATGTGCATGGGTGTTGTGCCTTAGAGTATTTTATGACCAAAGAAACTAATTATAGTGAAGAAGTAAAACAATATGTATTGGATGTTGTGGAGTTCTTACTCACCCACAATTATTTTATGTTTGATTCTGAGTTTTCTTTACAAAATCAAGGTACAGCGAAGGGGGCGAAATTCTCCCCATCTTATGCAAATTTGTTTGTTGGGAGGTGGGAGCTCCACCACATCTATGACATTGATGAGATTTTCAGGTCCGACATCCTTCTGTACATGAGGTATATTGATGATCTTATTTTTATAGTTAAAGATACTTTTCAACTTGAGAATTTTTTAATTTACATCAATAACAATGATTTTAACCTCAGATTTACTGGAGAATTTTTTGGACACATAGTGTCATAGGATCATTTCTAGTACGTATTGAAAGGACACAGCAGGCAACACCATACTACATGCCACTTCTTGTCATCCAGGACATTTAGTTAAGGTAGCGGTAAGCTGGCAAAACATGCTCGTGCACGATTTCCCCATAGGAAACAATGGGGCAGAATCGGCTGAAAAAAAACCTAACACCTGCAAAAAAGCAGCGTTCAGCTCCTAACGCAGCCCCATTGTTTCCTATGGGAAAACACTTGGGTGGTGTTAAGTCTACACTTAACACCCTAACATGAACCCCGAGTCTAAACACCCCTAAACTTATACTTATTGTTACGGTTACCCTTAGTCTCGCTGAGAGATGGACCGCTTAGTAGCCTGGATCCCTATTGCTAAAGAGGGGAGAAGCTGCTTTCCATAGTATTCTATATGAGTCTCGCAAATATAGAATAATCTCCCTTAGCTGCAGTACAGCTAGGATACCCTTCTGCCCACAAAAACGAGTCAACGCTGCGATTGAGGGTCAAACAAGAACTCAGGACTGGGATGCCCAGCCTGCTTTTTATTAAGGTTACATGCACACAGGGCACTCCCAGGGGGAGAGGGGGGGGGAGCACAAAATCCCCCATCACACATTTAGATAGAGAGCACTGTCCTTTGACAGGCCACAATAGGATTACAGTACTTAAGATAACAAGTTTACAAGTTCATCTTATCAATTAGCAGTCTGGCTCCAGAGGTGATTAGACAATAGTTTCTAAAAGCTGAAAAAAAAAGAGTTAACTCTTTATGAAATGATACTTGTTACGGTTTTCTTGGAGCCCTTCTTAGGCGCTGGCTTGCTGGTTCAGGCATTGCTGCTGGGAAATAAGCTCTTCACAACAAAATAACTAATGCTTCTGTAACACTTATTAACCCCTAATCTGCCGCCCCCGACATCACCGACACCTGCATAATATTATTATTAAATGTATTAACCCCTAACCCTAAGTCTAACCCTAACCCTAACACCCCCCTAACTTAAATCTATTTTTAATCAATCTAATTAAAATTACTATAATTAAATAAATTATTCCTATTTAAAAATAAATACTTACCTATAAAATAAACCAAAAGATAGCTACAATATAACTAATAATTACATTGTAGCTATTTTAGGATTTATATTTATTTTACAGGCAACTTTGTATTTATTTTAACTAGGTACAATAGCTATTAAATAGTTAATAACTATTTAATAACTACCTAGTTAAAATAATTACAAAATTACCTGTAAAATAAATCCTAACCTAAGTTACAAATACACCTAACACTACACTATCAATAAATTAATTAAATAAATTAACTACAATTATCTAAAATAAAATACAATTAAATAAACTAAACTATAGTACAAAAACAAACAAACACTAAATTACAAAAAATAAAAAAATATTACAGGAAGTTTAATCTAATTACACCTAATCTAATCCCCCTAATAAAATAAAAAAGCCCCCCAAAATAATAAAATTCCCTATCCTAAACTAAATTACAAATAGCCCTTAAAAGGGCCTTTTGCGGGGCATTGCCCCAAAGTAACCAGCTCTTTTACCAGCCCTTAAAAGGGCTTTTTGTGGGGCATTGCCCCAAAGTAATCAGCTCTTTTACCTGTAAAAAAAAGAAAAACAATACCCCCCCCAACATTACAACCCACCACCCACACACCCCTACTCTAAAACCCACCCGATCCCCCCTTAATAAAACCTAACACTACCCCATTGAAGATCACCCTACCTTGAGCCGTCTTCAGTAGACATGTGCGATTAGTTTCGTTCCGAATTCGAATTCGTACGAATTTGGTCGAATTCGGAGCTTCGGACCGTTTCGAATATCCGAATGAAATGCTTTCCGAAAGAATACTAATCCGAATTCATTTGTTCCGAAATATTTGAATCGTTCGTATGTATTCGTTTTCATTCGAATGTGTGTGGCGCAGTTCAATTTTATTTTAATAATAGTTATTTACACGTGACGTGACTACTAATCCGAATGCATTTGTTCCGAAATATTCGAATCGTTACAATATATTCGTTTTCATTCGGACGTGGGTGTGGCGCAATTTTAAAATTATTTCTTCAAATAAATCTTATTATTAAATCCAAAGAACCACAAAATAGTTAGAATATTTAGTTAGGTTTTTGGACTAGCATGGTATAATATATATTAACGAGTGACAACGAATCGATTCAAATTAATTTGTTTATTAAAATGAGTGTAGTGTCATTATCTTCTTGTCCAATGAGATATTTCCTTTTGTTTTGGGGGTTGGATTACTGTCACAGTGATAGTTTTCTGGTCCAATAATTATATTATTTTAATTTTGTGGGTTGGATTACTGTCACACGCAGTGCAATGTGCTATAGCTTTTCCTGAAGGGCTGTGCTTATCTGTGCTGTTGTGTTAAGCAGAAGGCAGACATTTATTCAGACTTGCAGGCTGTTAGCATTGCAGCAGAAGAGACAATCCCTGAACTTGTGAAGTTGAACAGTTACAGAAGAAGAGAAGAAGGCACAGTGTCCTAGAGATTTACTGGTCTGCATATTTTTGCTTATTATATTATTATTTTTGGCTGAAATTGTGACTCAAGGGAGAGGAGAAAGTTTTACAACAGTCAAATATATATTTCTTTATCTTATAGTTCTTGCATTAATAATTGTTATTATTTTGAACTTCTCATTAGAGCACTAGTTAGTAGTTAATTAAAAAAAATATTATAATTGTGTACTATTGTATTGATTGTCTTGTGTGACTTTTTTGGAGTTCTATCTGTATGAGCTGAGCTGAGCTCACTCCAATTTTTGTTTTTGTTTAAGAGAGTTAGATAGTACTGCTGTGCTGTCTTAAACTTAGATAACAGGCACACAGGTTGGTGAATGATGATAGGATTTTTTTGATTTTTGAACACGTCAGCAAAAGACACAGACATCACCCTATATTATTTACTCTTTGTGGATAAATATAATTATTATTTGTTGTTGTGTGTGTGTGTGTATGACTGTGTACTATTCATCATTGTAGATAGATATCCACACAAAATTTAATTACATTTTTTTTGTTTGTTTAAGAGAGTTACTTGCTGTGCTGTCTTAAACCTATATTACATTACAGGCACACTTGTCCTTGAGCATAGGATTTTTTTTGTGTGTGTGTATGTATACTATTCATCATTGTAGATAGATATCCACACAAAATGTAATAAATTGTTTGTTTGTTTAAGAGAGTTACTTGCTGTGCTGTCTTAAACCTATATTACATTACAGGCACACTTGTCCTTTAGCATAGGATTTTTTTTTAACACATCAGCATCATCAGAAGACACATTATCCAATCTCTAGTATTGTCTAAATCTATATTTTTTTATTGATTGTGTGTGATAGTATCTATACCCAAAAATTATTATTAATTAAAAAGCAATTATTTTTGTTTATAATTGATAATAATTATACAATTCTATAGTAATAATTACCATTATTTAATTTTTAAATTTTTATTTTTTAAATATATATATAATTAGTAGACAACTACCTAATTATTTGTAATGGATAGTCACCCCCCACCTCATGTTCCTCAAACAACCAGCAGCAGTGACACAGTAACCACCAGTGCCACCACATGTGTACCGCTACTGTCTGTGTCAAATCCTTCCACAGAATCCACATCCTCATTGCCAGGCACAGACATTTGTCATCCACCCTCCACACGTGAAACATCATTTAGGTATCACAAGTAGGGTTGCCACCTCAGCCATGTTTTCCTGGACACTTATGAGTTACACATGCTTTAGGGTGTGCAGGGAGGAACATGTATTGTGCTGTTCATCAGCACTTTTCATTTGATGTCCAGAGTCTCAATAAATGTTTCTCCCTGCTTACCCTGCCGCATTCATAACTCATAAGTGTCCAGGAAAACATGGCCGAGGTGGCAACCCTAATCACAAGAGACCTGATACTACAAAGGAGAGGCAAATGAAGCAGCAGGAGCTGCTGCCCGGTCCTGTTTCTGTGCCTCAGGTAAAGTTTATGGGTTCAAGCAGAGCTAGCAGCAGTAGTCAAAGCACTCGTAGATTCACTAGCAGTAGTACTAGTAGTCATCTGAGCCCACCCTCTAAATTTCAAAGGTCTGTAAGTAAAAATTTAAGTTCACAATCCTCTAGCAGGGTTGATAGGTCCTCCTCTGAGACCAGGAAGCAGTCCGCATTTCGGTGGCGTCTTAATTTTCCGGATCTTACCCCCAAAACAACATGTACAATAACTAGTGCCAGTTGTGTCACCACCTCCGCTATGTCCAGTTCTAGTACCGTGTTGCCAACTAAAATGTTTTACAGTAGAAGCCAAACAGTACCAACGCAGGCTTTTTCCAGTGAACATTCATTTAAGCAGCCCAAACATGAAGTATTTGAGTATGAGGAAGAAAACATTTCTCATGCTGATACTGCCACCACCACCACCGCTACTGCCAGTGCCAACATTACTGATAGTCCATTTGCTATTGATATAAGTGAAGAGGGCACCAGTAGTCACCAGGGAGAAGATGGCTCCCCAACATATGTCGCTAGTGATAAATCCATGTTTACTGACATGGACGAATCAGTGTCATCTTATAATTTAGAACCAGATGATCATACTCACTATTCCCCTGCCCATAATTCATCTTCTTCTATACATTTGTATTCCTCTCTGTCTCCAACATCGTCACCACCAGTGTAACCGAGCTCTCCAATAGCTTGTGTTGAGTCTCCCAGCCAGATTGTAGTTAGTGCACCCGCCACTACTGGTAGGCCACTAACCTCCTCCATTCCCACCATCCCTTCAATGTTTAGGCCTTCTCCTTTTATGTCACAGAGAGAAGTCCATGATATAACAAAAATAAAAGAAGTTGCTACAGCATGTGCGCCCAAATAAACTGTCACAAAAGATTCTTCACTGCACAGTGGCAAAGGTATCCGTCGTGCACAAGTGTGGGAGCATTTTGAGGCTATTGGTGATGGTCACCAAGCCAAATGCAAATTGTGTGGTAGGGAAGTCAGCAGGGTAGAGTGTTGGGGCATCTGACCAATTCAGGAATGAACCAACACATTCACACCCATCACAAGCCAGTGGTGTTAAGGGAAGAAAGTGGTGTCTCTGCTCCAGCCAGCACTACTAGGGGAACTACTACTAGCAGTGTCACAGTCACCACCAGTAGGAATCACAAGGGGCAGGGTGATCATGCCTCTTCTGGTGCAGCTGCTATCAGTGTCAGCCAACATCACATGAAATCAGCCCAGCCCACAATGGAGCAATTTGGTGTATTTCATTCCAGTCGGATGTCAAGACAGCAGGTGCGAAAAATTACACGCCTCATTGCCGAGCTCATAGCGGTTGGAGGGGCTCCTTTTAACATGGTGGAAGGGGACCCCTTTAAACAACTTATGGAGGCAGTTGCACCTCATTATAAAGTTCCTGCTTGTACCACATTTAGTAGATCTGTAATTCCCTCACTTTACCGGTCATGCGTTGTTGTTTTGAAGGAGGAGCTGGGAAAGGCTGCTGGACAGTCAGTGCACTTCACCACTGACCTATGGAGTGCTCCTAGTGGGCCAACATGCCTTCCTGTCTTTGACGGCACATTGGTGGCTGCCAAATGTGTCACCACCAGTTATATCACCCAAAAGTTCAGGCTCAAAAACCTCAGACTCAGTGACTGGTGCAGTAGCCAAGGGGTACCGCTCCTTTCTCCTGCATGCTGAGGTGATGGATCATCAGCACACCTCA
Organism: Bombina bombina; assembly: GCF_027579735.1. Lineage (NCBI taxonomy): Eukaryota > Metazoa > Chordata > Amphibia > Anura > Bombinatoridae > Bombina > Bombina bombina. The sequence goes on from NC_069503.1 coordinate 919,530,102, forward strand.
CAGAACATCCTACATGCACTGAATAATATGGTGGCTCAGTGGCTAGGAGAGCAGGCAGAGACAAAGGCACAAATGGGTTTTGTTGTCACCGATGGGGCAGCCAATATGCTAAAGGCAATACGGGAGGGCGGGTTTGTGGGTATACATTGTTCTGCGCATGTACTACATCTGGTTGTTAAGGCTGCCCTTGATCACGACACCGGAAGGTTGGCAACACTTTTTGAGTGTTGCCGAAAAATAGCTGGCCACTTCCATCATAGTGTCAAAGATAGCCATCTCCTTAGGCAGGAACAGAGAAATTTTGGCCTTGCAGAGCACCGGCTCAAACTAGATGGAACTCCACATTAGATATGCTGGAGCGTATATTAGAGCAACAAAAGGCAATCCATGCAATGGCATACAAACATTACATTGGCATTGACAGACCACTGGGCAGGGATGACTGGGCCATGATTGAACAGGTAGTGGCAGTCCTCACACCTTTTCGGGCGGGTGACAGAAAATTTAAGCCAAGAGAACGCTAGCCTGGCACAAGTCATTCCCCTCTTCACTCACCTCTCAAACCTATTAGATAATTTCCTTACTAATAGGGAAGTATTGCCTGGTGGTAATCTTCATGATGATGTTGCTGCCCTTATAAGGAGGTTGAAGGAGCAACTGACTCGGCACGTAAAAGAGTGCATCGACATTAGCCCTCACTACATGCTAGCCACACTTTGTGATCCTAGAGTAAAGGGAAAGATAGCACTCCATACAAATAGCTTGACCTCATGGAGGGTGCGTGATAGACAAAAAAAAATGTCACCTGTAGAGGAAGATGAAGAGATAACAGAGTCTGATAGTGATACTCTGTCACCTAAAACCAAAAGCCCTAGCACTGCTGCTTGTCCTCGTCCCACCACAGCAGCTACTTTTTGGGCTGATACACTGGGCACATTTGTTGGAGACATCAGAGAGCCCCCGATGAAAGAGAGCAATGCTGCTGACATGGTTAAGCTTTACCTATCTCAACCTCCCCTGCCCCCCAGTACAGATCCCTTGACATTTTTGGGATGAAAAGAGGTTTTTGTGGCCTGTCCTGTCAGTGGTAGCCCAAGAGCTAGTATCCTGTCCCCCAACCACCGTCCACAGTGAACGTGTATTTTCAATCACAGGAAATACACTTTCACCTCATCGTTCACAGTTGTCCCCCCAGCTCCTGGAGCAGATGACATTTTTAAAAATAAATCTATCAAAGCTGGGTTACCCAGCTCTCATCTTTGATTCTGATTAAAAATTTGATATAATCTCCTGCTGACCCACTTGTGCAGTGTGCCAGTAAGTACTGGACTGGGAATTAAAATCATCCCTGGAAAATTGTGAGAACAGCCCTATTTTCCAAACCACTCAGTATAATGCACACATTCAATTTTTCTCAAAGGTGATATTACTGGGATACTCCTTCCCCCCAATATTTAGTTTCAGAATTATAGTATATTATTTTTTAATTATTTTTTTTCCCCATATTCTTGTTATATGCACTGTAAAGCCCAATTACATCCATTAATCACCACTTTAAATTGTAGCTTTTCTAGCCATAGCTGCTGCCGCCCACCATGAAATTTCCTGGTATCCCGTTAGGCTAATCCGGCTTTGCTGGTTGTCATTACATGACAAATCATCATTGCTCCTATACCAAAAGATCTCTTATTTTGATGATATTTTGTAGTTAGCTAGAGGTCATCAGCCAAGTAACTTCCCAAATTCAATATTTTCTACCCCTCTTTGAGACATAATATATTATTCCCACTACAGCAGGGTATCCATCCAAAAATGTAAAACAAATTCCAAATAATTTAAACTTAAAAGCTAAGGGCAAAAATACCAATATTTTGATTTATATTAGTAATTTGAAGGTAACGTCATGTGACCTTCAACCTTAAATATTTCATAATAAACATTGAAATGTTATGTGATGATTTGTCATTGAATGGCCACCAAAAAAGTCCTTTCTATTTCACAGCTATTTTACTTCCCAAGGGTGTGATGGTTGATTTTATTACAATTTCCACTTTGTAATGACTTTCTTTATAATTGTTGTTATTTTTTTTTTTAGATCTTGATTTAGCCTAAACAAGCTTGCTCAAGCATTTGTATTAGTGTATACAATTTTTTTTCAATCGTTTATAATTAAAAAGTGCACCTTAATCATAATTTTACAATTGTAAACACATATTTACACGTTACACAAAAAGTTTCTGTTGTACGCATTGTCACACGTTAGTTACAGTTCGAGTTAAGCCACAAATTTTATTAGTTAGCGGGAGTTTTGGAGACTGTTATCCAAAATTATTGTCTTAATTTTAATAAAAAAAACTTTGAATTACAACTATGAATAATATTTTTGGGCACTAAGATCAAATATTAGTGCTACAAACAAATATAGATTTAACAATCAGCCAGCTGCTACCATACGCAAAAAATACAGTTAATCTCTAGGACAGTGTTGTCATTCTGGAAGTCCGCTCCTCATAAGAAAAAAATACAATAAAATTAATGCTTTGCACAGAGGCACAAACAAGTGAGTGACTTTTAAATTTACAACTTAATCCACATTCCATCATTTATTTCCATTTATTAATAAAATATTCTCTGTTTCTTTCTAATATTTTTAAGAGAATACTAAAGAAAAACTGTAGACTTTACTTTGAGGGAGAAGGAGACAGACCTTAAAAAAGAGGATGCTACAAGGAGTTCACGGGTAAGTATTATCATTACATGTGTACTTGAAAATAATTTTTATAAAACCGGCATGGAGTGCTGCTCATATATGTCTAAAGAAGGTTTAATTTAACTTTCGATTGAAACCTCTGTAAAATAATAAGTATCACAGCTAGTAATTGTGAGACATAAAATTAAGTATTATATTAACCTTTTAACGCCGTTATGCCGTTCTATTCCGTCATATTTACACTGGGCTTTAAAGCCGTTATGACGGAATAGAACGTCATAACAAACGGCTGTCCTGAAGCCTTCTGTGCTTCAAGGACTTGATCGCGGTCTGGAGGGCATTCCTAGGGTTGTAGGGACGCCCCCCAGATGCGATCCAATAATTGAAATCTTGCGATCGTATGCACGATCGCGTAGTTTCAATTTGTCTACATCGGAACAGGTGTTCCGATGTAGGCACTTTAACCCTGTCACGAAAGGGTTAAACTTCAAACTTTTGTGTTGATGTTGTAGATAAATTGCATCCAAAATGGATTCATGCATGTGATCTATTGCCTGGCGCTGTTCTTTGTTAAAATGGGCTAATGCCCTGTCTATGGGTCGATGTAAATCCTTTCTCATATTTTCAACCGCTTTTGTCAAATTTTTTGTTGCTAGTAAATTTTCAAGAAGTAATTCCTCTGTCTGGCTATACCGATGTTGTGTTTCCGGTTCTATTGGCTTGTCTTGTTCCGGTTGAGGTGGTTATTGCGCTGTCTCATCCACAATGGGGGCATGATGTTGTGTTGATGGTTGGACAACGCTCACAGATGATGATGGTGAGAAGCATGTTTGTTCAATATTTTCTCCATCACTTTCCTCTACAGTAATGACTGGTGAATGCAGTTGACTGGTATGGCTTCCACCTGCATATGTGCCTCGTAGTTCTGAAATAGATGAAACAGTAATCAAATGTTATTATTTTGTTGTATGCAAACCAATGTATTTGTGGACATGTTGTACAGACATACGGCTAACGCTGGCTTTTTTCTGGCCGCACCTTTAAAATAACTCTGGTATTGAGAGTCCACAGAATGGCTGCGTTAGGCTCCAAAAAAGGAGCGTAGAGCATATTTAACGCAACTTCAACTCTCGATACCAGAGTTGCTTACGGACGCGGCCAGCCTCAAAAACGTGCTCGTGCACGATTCCCCCATAGAAAACAATGGGGCTGTTTCAGCTGAAAAAAACCTAACACCTGCAAAAAAGCAGCGTTCAGCTCCTAGCGCAGCCCCATTGCTGTCTATGGGGAAACACTTCCTACGTCTGCACCTAACACTCTAACATGTACCCCGAGTCTAAACACCCCTAACCTTACACTTATTAACCCCTAATCTGACGCCCCCGCTATCGCTGACCCCTGCATATTATTTTTAACCCCTAATCTGCCGCTCCGTAAACCGCCGCTACTTACATTATCCCTATGTACCCCTAATCTGCTGCCCCTAACACCGCCGACCCCTATATTATATTTATTAACCCCTAATCTGCCCCCCACAACGTCGCCTCCACCTAACTACACTTATTAACCCCTAATCTGCCGACCAGACCGCACCGCTATTATAATAAAGTTATTAACCCCTAATCCGCCTCACTAACCCTATAATAAATAGTATTAACCCCTAATCTGCCCTCCCTAACATCGCCGACACCTAACTTCAAACATTAACCCCTAATCTGCCGACTGGAGCTCACCGCTATTCTAATAAATTTATTAATCCCTAAAGCTAAGTCTAACCCTAACACTAACACCCCCCTAAGTTAAATATAATTTAAATCTAACGAAATTAATTAACTCTTATTAAATAAATTATTCCTATTTAAAGCTAAATACTTACCTGTAAAATAACCCTAATATAGCTACAATATAAATTATAATTATATTATAGCTATTTTAGGATTAATATTTATTTTACAGGTAACTTTGTATTTATTTTAACCAGGTACAATAGCTAAAATAGTTAAAATAATTACAAAATTACCTGTAAAATAAATCCTAACCTAAGTTACAATTAAACCTAACACTACACTATCAATAAATTAATTAAATAATTTATATTGTAGCTATATTAGGATTTATTTTACAGGTAAGTATTTAGCTTTAAATAGGAATAATTTATTTAATAAGAGTTAATTAATTTCGTTAGATTTAAATTATATTTAATTTAGGGGGGTGTTAGTGTTAGGGTTAGACTTAGCTTTAGGGGTTAATACATTTATTAGAATAGCGGTGAGCTCCAGTCGGCAGATTAGGGGTTAATGTTTGAAGTTAGGTGTCGGCGATGTTAGGGAGGGCAGATTAGGGGTTAATACTATTTATTATAGGGTTAGTGAGGCGGATTAGGGGTTAATAACTTTATTATAATAGCGGTGCGGTCCGGTCGGCAGATTAGGGGTTAATAAGTGTAGGCAGGTGGAGGCGACGTTGTGGGCGGCAGATTAGGGGTTAATAAATATAATATAGGGGTCGACGGTGTTAGGGACAGCAGATTAGGGCTACATAGGGATAATGTAAGTAGCGGCGGTTTACGGAGCGGCAGATTAGGGGTTAAAAATAATATGCAGGGGTCAGCGATAGCAGGGGCGGCAGAATAGGGGTTAATAAGTGTAAGGTTAGGGGTGTTTAGCCTCGGGGTACATGTTAGAGTGTTAGGTGCAGACGTAGGAAGTGTTTCCCCATAGCAAACAATGGGGCTGCGTTAGGAGCTGAACGCGGCTTTTTTGCAGGTGTTAGGTTTTTTTTCAGCTCAAACAGCCCCATTGTTTCCTATGGGGGAATCGTGCACGAGCACGTTTTTGAAGCTGGCCGCTTCCGTAAGCAACTCTAGTATCGAGAGTTGCAGTGGCGTTAAATATGCTCTACGCTCCTTTTTTGGAGCCTAACGCAGCCATTCTGTGGACTCTCAATACCAGAGTTATTTTAAAGGTGCGGCCAGAAAAAAGCCAGCGTTAGCTACGCGGTTCGTTACCGACAAAACTCTAAATCTAGCCGTAATTTTTTTTTTAGAAATATTGCGTAATAAATAATTTGTAGCTGATGTTTTTTGCTATAGTAAAGGCTTTATTAAATAAAATGTCCAGATAATTATTGCCTGTCCTGTTTGTTTATATTTTCAGTTTGTTTTAACTTACGCGGAGGAGTAGTGGATATCTCTCTACTTCCAGAGGCTGCTACTGGTGGGATCCGAGTTACTGACACTGTTAAAGATAGAATAAAATCAGCACAAGCCAAGGTATACTAAATTATAGATAATAAGTTTGTGTGAAGACATCAATATTTATTTTGAATACTAATTTTTTTTTTTTTTTAAATGGTAAAGCATAGCAAAAAAAATGTATTTAATGAAAAGGTGAATAGTGTGCCATACATTTGGCTGAGAATGGTCAGCTGATAGTCGCAACAAGTGGATGGCCGGCAGAATCATTATCAGGCTGATGAAAGTCATTATATGAAAATCGCGATACAATGGATAATAAAACAAATATTTGACTTTCAATATTTTGAAAGAGCAGGAAATATAAAGCAGCTTTATAAATTTATAGTCCTATCATAACATTTGTTTTGTTGTCTTCTTATTGTTATTTTATAAATCAAGAATGTAAGCAAGCACTATGCCGCTATGCATGGTTTGGAAAGAAAAAAAATACCCGGGGACCAGGCTTACATTATTGGTTTTACATTATTGGATAATAATAGAACAAAGAAAAATTGAGTATCAAATAATTGAGTAGATTAATTTGCTGTTCTAGCAGATTCTAGTATGAAATCATTAAAGAAAAATGTTTTGTTCATTATATCTTTAAGCACAACACTTGATCATGGAAACTTGCCAAGAAAAAGGTAACAGAGCTAGGGAACTGGGACAGGGTACTATTTGAATGTAATACGCTGGGAGTAAAAATCTAATCTTCAATCCATTTTTTTTTTCTAAAACCTATGTTTGTATTCCTTATTTAGGTACTTACCAGAACTAGGCTGAGACGTGCTTGGGGCTGATCGCCCTGCAGAGTATTTTTGGTGATCTGGAAAACATCAAGGATAAGAGACAGGTAAGTCTAACACGTGTATTAGTGAACAATAGTTATTAGTGATGAATGATTCATAATTTCCAAAAAACCTATACAGGCCAGGTAGTGAAATATATATATAAAATCTTGTCAACAGCCCATAATAGGCATTTAAATGTGATGGTCGATTTTTTATATTTTAAATAATTTAAGTCACATTACAGAAAAAAGGATGTAAAGGCCACAGCGTCTAAAATTCAGGTATTGGTGAGGTAGGGAAAGACAAAAAAAAAGGTCCTTGGGAGGGAAAGAGAAGAAAGGTGACATGAGGAAAAAGGATATAGGGGAACAACAAATGAAGGGGCATAGGGGAGTGAGGGGAACACAAAAGAAGGGACATGGTGAGGTAGAAGGATGATATATGTAGGGTTACTTCTTTTGTTCCTTAGCTCTGCTCTGGCTGATAAGGGTGCGGCACACGTTTTCTTCAGGGCCCTGGGGTGACCACTGAAATCACACACACATGCAACTGAGTGTTTTCACAAGAGTCCCCTTTATTGAAGAACACACAAAGAATTTATAGTGATGTATACGTCATACATGAGGTCACAGGAAATATATAAAAAACTTAGTTAACTTCACATCTGCATAAGGGGCCCACAGGAAATAAGAATGTTGTTATAGCACATAACAGAATATGCCCATATAACCATTTGTAGAGAGGATGCTATATTAGAACCATATGTTACAACTTATACAGAAAGAAACTTGTGGAATGCTGCATTATAAACATTTGATACTATATTTAAGGTTACCCTCAATATGCTTAATATGTGAGATTCAAATTACCCATATAACATAATATATATAATATATATATACATATATATATATATATATATATATATATATATATATATATATATATACACACATATATACATACACATATATACCCATCATTCCCCTCTTTGATCACATCGTGATCACATAACCTGTAATGTTCCTACAATATAAACTATCTGGGTCTACCTCTAATTAAATTTTGCAGTTGAACTTTTTCTGCATCTTGTATCATACCTGATATTTTCTTTCCTAAAGTACAAGACATGTAACAGTTAAACAATGTTAATAATAATAAACAAAATAGGTGTAAAGTGTCCAGCATCTTCAGGTGAGTAATAACATGTCATTATTAATACTATTGGGATATACATAAAGATCAATATCCCCATTAGGAAAAGGAAGATCTTGCAGGAATGTCTTGGATCCATGATTGAGATCATCATCCTGGTCTTTGTGAGGAGAAATCGATACCTTATCACCCACTTCTCCTTTGTGAGGGGTGACCGATAGCTTGTCACCCGCTTCTCCTCTCTTTGGACAGAGTTTCACTCGTGAAGCATGTATCCAGATGTCCTTGTCGTCAGTCAGTACGGCAGTCCTGGTTACAGCGATCACAGTGACTGGCTTGCTGAACGGGAAACCTCCTATCTTTGCTTTATTCAGCTGTCAAATGCAGACCAGATCTCCAGGCTTGAAAGGATGGGTTGGTTCCTGTGAGGGAAGAGGTAAACGGGAAGACACATCACCATAGATGCCATTCAATTTATCAATCAATTGTTTTACATATTGTTCCTTAATACAATCTAAATCACCATTTTTAATGATAAGTGGGCCTTTTACCCATGGAGTCCGGAATGGTCTACCCATTAGGACCTCAAATGGAGACAACCTGGTTGTCCTATTTGGGGTCATTCTGATTTCTGCTAAAATCGCAGGTAAATAGTTTTGCCATTTAACCCATGTACCTGCTGTTGCCTTTAAAAGTTTTTCCTTGATATTGCGATTCATTCTGTGAAAGTTCCAATTAATCTGTAACCATTCTACTAACTCATGTGTGATTTTACTAATGAACGCTGGACCGTTATCAGAATTAATCTGAAGCGGACAACCAAATCTGGGAATTATTTCAGTGGCTAACATTTTAGCGACTGTTTTTGCATCTTCCCTCTGGGTAACAAAAGCTTCTGGCCACTTAGAAAATTGGCCAACTATTACAAGCAGATATAATTGTTTAGTGCCAGTTTTTGGAATATGTGTAAAATCAATTTGTAGATGTGTGAATGGGGCTGTAGGTGGGCGTAAGTGGTCATGCTGGGCTTTATTGGGAATGGTTGCATTGGTCTGTAAGCAATATACACATCTATTAATATATGCCTTGAAATGATCACCTATACCTCTAATGTAGAAAGATTGCGAAGAAGGTAGCTAGGGAATTGTGAGTGGAATCACTGGGAGAGGCATTTCCGGTGGGAGGAGCTGTTCAGCAGCACACGCTGAGTCTGGCGTGGTGCATGGAAATTGAGCAGCTGTGTACAACGAACTCCTGTGGCCATTTCTCCCGCTGCTGGTGCTCTGCTGCATCCTAGGGAGACGGCCGAATAAATCCTGGCCCAGGCGGGAAAAACCTCCAAGGACTGTTTTCTACGGCTTCTAGTCCGAGCCGCAACCTCACCCTTTAAAATAAAATGGGACTTGAGAGAAACAATTAAATAATACAGTTTATACTGGTTAACTGAAGCCTGTGGACATATCTATTCCGCAAAACGTAAAGATTCAGCTGGCGGGGCTGGGGTACACTTGGTCCGGCACGGATACAGCGGCACTGTGGCACTACAGAGTGGCTGGAGCAGAGCGTCTGCAGAGGACCGAGCTGAGACCAGGGAAGGAGAGCGGTACCCGTTGTGGGGTGATTACACCTCCTAGGATTCGCTCAAGGTGAAGGATTCCCCCTGCTCTAGGTGTATGTCATATCGGACAGCTGTGAGAACAGCGACGCAGCAGAAGAAGGGAGCCGACCAATCTGGAAGCCACCCTGCGGTTGAGCCCTTTAATTCTTCCAATGAGTAGTGAAGGTGTGTGAAAATCTCTCAATCAAGTCACGCCTTGGAACCAGTTAGTTTCTGCTTTGAGTATCGGAGCTGTGCCCGGGTTACACAGGCAGAGGAACGGGCTGCTAGGTACTTGCGGCCATAATTGGATACAGAGGAGAAGTCCAGAGTGGGGCACGTAAGTTAAAATCTCCTTTCGCCTGCCTTGCTACCACAGAACTGTGAAGCCCGCTTGCTAACGGGAGCCATTAGATATTGGCTGTAGGAGAGAGGCTGACTCTCTAGCTAATAGACATAGTGTCTGCTCCTTTTCCTACTGTTAGACCACAAGAAAAGAAAAGGGGATATCTTTACAGTGAACTGGTTTTGCCTCGTCAGGGTGGATACTGAGTCTTTGCCCTAAATAGCGCTATCCCTATATGTGAGACTCTTGAACTGCTAGTTTCAGATTGCCACTTAGATGTGGAGGACAATATTGGCATTATATGAAAGTGGCTAATTCTATGTGTCAACAAAGAAATGTTAGAAATGTATTTCCAGGGTTGCATATTGTAAATTGAGATTTGAGGGGATAACTAATATGTTTATGTATGTATTAACCTGTTATGACAAGTTTGGTCAAACCTCATCATTCACAGGGAGATCCTGAATGTGTTAAATTGGGGTTGTCTGCCTATATCTACATAGTAATGTGTAAGAAGGTTTGCTATAGGTGCTGTGTACTTTTCTAATCCCCTATACATTTTCTGTATACTCTCTGGCTCTTAGAGGAGTTAACAAATTAGATCTAGGCTTATGGAAGCTTTCTGTGAACAAACAGTGGTGTAACAACTATGTAATAAGCCCCTTTTCTGATTGCCTTAATTTGACTATACTTAGTCCTCCACCCCAATTGTTTTTTACTCAGCCCATTCATTGTGTGGTGACTCGCTAGAGACCTCCCACCTGTTGGGGATCTATTTTTGATATACACTATTTTGGTTACATATTGGAAGGGGTTAAGGAGAGGGTTTAGGGGAACAGTCTATATATTGCATTTTATCTGCGTGTCTATATATATATATATTTCTGTTGAAGGAAGCGGTTAACTACCCCGAAACGCCTCAGTTTAGTTTAAAAATAAAAAAAAATGTCCTGTGTTTATTCTAGCTGCAGGTAATTAAACTGGGTGTGTAAACCTGGACTGAAGTGTTATATAAGCCCCTACAAATCTGAGACAAAACTGAGCTATCAGTGATCTGTTAAAAACCCTGTGCAGTTCTACCTGGAAGGAGGCAAGCTCATAGAAACACAAAAAAGAAAAGGTTAGAAAGAGGAAAAAAGGGGGAAGGAAAAGCTACAAAAAGGAAGGGAGAAAAAAGAGGGAAAATAAAAGAAGGGAATAAAAGGAAAAAAGCTAATACCATCTGGATAAGGTAGTAGAGACTTTCAGGCCATACGCACTACTTTGCTCTATTAAGCACTTTGTAGTAACACTAGTATAATTGCTATATAATAGTTTGAGAATATATATAGGGGGAACGGGTGGGAGGGGGGGTTTTGTGATTTTTTTTTTGTATTTTTTTTTTGTATGGGTCTTCACTTTAAGTGCACTTGATTTATTTTTATTTTTGTTGCTCTATCCTTTATGGATAGATTTATCACTCAGGTGAAGTCAAATTCACCCAAAATGCCTGTAAAAGTAAAAGATAAAAAAAGTAAAATAGCAGATTCCAGTTTGGATAGCTCTTCAGAAATTAGTAAAATGTCTTCTGATTCACATACACTGATTGCACAGTTAACAGAGATATTTTCTCCTCAGTTCGAGGTAATTAAGAAAGAACTAGGGACTATCTCTGCTGAATTAGTTTCATTGTCCTCTGAAATCAGACAGTTTTCAAACAGACTAACTGAGGCGGAGACAAGAATCTCTGAGGTTGAAGATATAACTCATATTCATGGGGACTTAATCCAGAAACAGGATGCTAAAATTAAAAGTATGCAGTCACGCCTGGAGGATCTGGAGGATTGATCCAGGCAGAACAATATTAGGATAGTGGGTCTCCCAGAAACATCTGAATTTGAGGATTTATTAAAATTCACCTCAATTACATTACCACAAACGTTAGGGTTTGCCCCTGAGTTGTTACCCCTGGCGATAGAACGGGCACATAGGTTGGGCCAAAAGAAACCCTCTTCAGATGGAGTCTTGAGGAACAGAATCTGTATTTTTAAATTACTAAAATTTCAAGATAAAGTTGAAATTTTGAAACTTTTTAAAAATAATGATCCTCCTACATTTGGAAAGAATCGGATTCTGTTGTTTCAAGACTTTTCATATGAGACTTCTGCCAAAAGGAAATTGATGGCCCCATATTGTTCGCAGTTGATAAATAAAGGGATTAAAGCTCGACTGGTATATCCAGCACGTATAATTATTGAGGACAAAGGTACTAAACTTTCTTTTGAAGAGGTAGCAGATGTTAAAAAATTTATAGAGACAGGGTAAAGTTGGCTGTCTTATGTGGAAATGTGTTTCTCTCTCCCAGATAATAAGGAACATATGTCAATAAAAGTTGTGAGGCTGTTGTTTTTGTACCTTTTAGGTACTATGTCTTTCCCCTTTCCCCCTTCCTCCCCCCCAGTTTGTATTTTTTTTTTCCCCTCTCTCTCTCTCTCTCTCTCGCCCCTCTCCGCCGCTGCCCCTCCCCTACCTCCCTCGCCCCAGGCCTTCAACCCACCCGAGCGGTTTATTTCTTGTATAATGGCTAAATTAGCTGGATTTTAGATGGCGGAAGGTATTAAGATTTTATCTTGGAATATAGGAGGGATATCTTCCCCCATTAAACGTAAATTGATTATTAAAACTTTGGCTAGCTATAAACCAGATATTGTTCTCCTTCAGGAGACACATCTTAATGAGCAAGAAGCGGCTAAATTGAAGATAAAATGGGTTGGGGAAGTAGTCTCCACAACCGGTCGTGCTAGAAAATGCGGGGTCGCTATTCTGTTTCACAAAGAGTTAGAATATAAAATAGATAAGGTAGAAATAGATCCGGCTGCAAGATACATCTTAATTCATGTGTTTATAAAGAATTTTAAATTGATAATTTGCAATATATATGCCCCAAATAAGTTCTCCAGAGAATTTTGGGAGAAAATACAAATCAAATTATTTCCTTTTAGTGCTGAAAACTTAATTCTAGGGGGGGATTTTAATGCCACTTTATCCCCAACACTTGATAGATTCTCTAACAAAAACAGACTAGTTAACGCAAAGAATGCAAAATATCTATCACTATTTTGTGCAAAGCTAAAATTATTGGATATATGGCGTTTAAAAAACCCAGATAAACAGGTATTTTCTTGCGAATCTAAAGCACACTGTACTTTTTCGAGAATTTACCTTTTTTTAATTACGGAGTGCTTGGCCAATCAGGAATTAGAGGCAGGAATTGGAGATATCATTATTTCAGACCACGCTATTATTTCTTTGTCACTTCTTTCCGGGCTAAAGAACAGGACACAAACGCCTAGTTTTTATTTCCCTCAATATTTGCATACTAATCCTAGATTTGTTAACTTCTTGAGATCCCTCTGGCAACGATATTACTCTGATAATATAAGCTATGCTAATAAACCGGAAATTTTTTGGGAAGCTTTTAAAGCTGTAATGCGGGGAGAAATACAATCATATATTAGTATAGCGAAGAAAAAGAGTAAAGCATGGGAAATCCAAATCATGTATAAAATTAGGAACTCATATAGAAAATATTGCTTGAGGCGCACTTCAGGAAACTGGAAGAAATATCAAGACAATAGGAAGGAAAGAGATTTGTTCTTAAAACAAAAACTTTTGGAGGAGGAAGGAAGAATAAATCTTCAATTTAGGGGATTGCATGGCTCTTCCGCTAAATATCTAGTGAAACTCATTAAGGTCAGAAAAAAGAGAAATATTATACCTGCCATTCAAACTGAAAAGGGAAGATATACGGAGACGAAGGGTATTATGGAGGCATTTCATGCCTATTATCAACAATTATACTCGGGAGTAGAGACAGATACTTTTAACCAAGATACTTTTTGGTCCATGTTAAAGTTGCCTCAATTAAATAGTGAGGACTTAATATCGATCAACGCCCCAATATCTATTGATGAAATCAGAAAAGCCATAGATCATTTGAAGATGAATAAGGCGCCTGGACCAGATGGGTTTCCTGCGGAGCTTTATAAATGTCTTGGTGAGGTCCTTTTCCCTACCTTAGAAAAATTCTTTAATTACTATTATATGTCTAATAATGTGATTTCTAGCTACTTCTCTGCGGCCAATATTTCGCTTATCTTAAAGAAAGGCAAAAATCCCGAAGATCTGGCCTCTTATAGGCCGATTTCGGTTCTGAACATAGACTATAAGATATTAATGGCTATTATTGCTTCAAGGCTTTCTTCCCATATACATAAAATCATTCATCCAGATCAGACTGGATTTATGGTAGCTAGAAATCCATCTAAGAATACTCGCAAATTGATTAATTTTTTAGATTACACCTGGAATGTGGATAAGGAGAGGAAGGAGCCATTATGGCAAGGGACTGCCATACTTTCCCTAGAAGCGATCAAAGCCTTTGATTCAATTGTCTGGGAATATCTCTTTAGGGCGATGGAGAAGTTTGGCTTAAAAGGGGAATTTCTACAATTTATTATTAGATTATATCACAAACCAATTTCTTTTTTACTTATTAATGGGTCTTTATCTTCTAAAATAATACTACAAAGAGGCACTCGGCAAGGGTGTCCTCTTTCTCCTTTACTTTTTAATATAGCTTTGGAACCTTTTGCGATCCGATGCAGAGATATTTTGATTGGAGTCCCATTCGGCACATATCATCTAAAAATGTTGCTTTATGCAGACGATGTGTTGATCTTTCTTACCAATGTCCAGCAATCTATTCCTATGATTCTACAGGTGTTAGAAGTCTTCAGCTCCTTTTCAGGCTATAAGATAAACTTGGAAAAGAGCGAATTAATGTGCATAAATACTTCTCAGTTGGAGGGCCTTGTTATCCCATTTAAGGTGGTTGATGCTATTAAATATCTAGGTTTGGTTTTGCATAAAAATCCGAAATTCTGGTATAAAGCCAATTTTGAGCCTCTTTTCCAAAAAATTGGATCTGATTTACACCTCTGGGCTACCTTTCCATTATCTATCACAGCCAGAGTCAATCTGATAAAATCAATCATTTTTCCGCGCTTGCTATACCCACTCCAGAATTTGCCCTTATTCCTAATGAATAAGGACTTGAAGCTTTTTAATTCTCAAGTTTCTAAATTTATCTGGAACAATAAAAAACGCCGAATCGCGCTGGCTAGATTAATGCAAAACTCCGGTTCGGCGGGATTGGCGCTTCCCAATATTAAATTGTATAACTTAGCCGCCATGGTCAAAACAGCAATAGATTGGATTGCTGGTACTAATTTAGTTTCATCAGAAGATTTAGAGAATCATTTGATTGCCCCATTTGTGTTAAAAGCTATATTACATATTGATGTCCAGAAGTTGCCTCAGAATGTTAGGTGTCTTATTACTGTTAGGAATATAGTTTTTGCCTGGCAAAAGTTCTGCGCGATGTTAAATATAGATTATTCATTTTCTGAATGGTTGCCTATTGTAAATAATCCTAATTTCTTGCCCGGCCTCCATCAAAAAGTTTTCAAAGATTGGTCTGATAAAGGACTACATTACGTCAAACAGTTACTAGATGAGAATGACCAATTATTAACGGCGGATACGATCTTTAATAAATATGACCTGGCTAGATCCAATTTATTTGCTTATTTTCAAATTCGCCACTTTGTCCTTTCACAAAGTTGGCCCTCTCCCTCGTTCTCGGACTGGTCGGTTATCAAGCTTTTTACACGAAAAGCTGTGGCTGGAGATTCTTCAATATCATTGATGTATGACATCATGCTGACCAAACAGAGTCTCGTAATTAGGGAAAATATCTATATGTTCTGGCTGCCGCTAATCCCATCAGTAAATCAAGATAAGATTATTCAGAGTTTTGTCTCTTTACGTAAGTGTAAAGCTCCGGTAGCTTGGAATGAATCTCACATGAAATTGATCAATAATTTTTACCTTTCTCCGTGGAAAATTTCCAGATTTTACCTGACTTCTATTAGTGTATGTCCCCGCTGTTCACATGAGAGGGCTGACCTGCTTCATATGTTTTGGACATGCCCTTGGGTAAGACAATTATGGTTAAAGATTATATTTTGGTTTAATAAACTATATAAAGTATCAATTGCTTTATCAGCGGAAGATGTCATCTTCTTATGTCCTCCACAAGAGTCCTTTAATGTGAGCACCATAAATAGTTTAAATACTATTATTCTTACTGTTAGATACTGTATTCTTAAAAGCTGGAAGGCCAGGCGGATGCTGGGATTAGCTATGGTTTTTAGATTTTTGCAAGATCAAATTGTCTTCGAGTCATTTCATCTTTATGATGTATCAGAAAGAAGGATCAAGAAGTTTCTATTGAAATGGACACCAGTTATTTTGTCCTATCCATATCCCTTGCAAAAAAGGATACTCTCCCCCTTTCTTTCCTCTGTGAGTTTTGCGGAATTAACGTTACTTAATGTTTTTCCACATACGTGGATTGAGGGCACTGCGAGGGCACACTAGTTGAGAGCTTTCGGGGGGGACGGGGTGGGGTGGCGGGCGGGGGCGGGATCGAGAGAGAGAGATTTAACTTTTGTGTTTTTATCCATTTGTGAAAGCAGAAAGGAGAGGATTATAAAAAAAATTTTTTTTTTTTTTTTCCTCTTTCCCTTTCCCTCCTTCCCTGTTATGTTATTATATAGGTCAGAAGTACGGTTGGTGAGAGAAGGATCTCACCTAACCCAAGATCTTTCAGTAATAAGTTAATATCTGTGATTAATTTTTGCGTAATGATTAGCTCTTATTTTTATTTTTTTCGAAATATAAGGTTTAAAATTTACTCTTTTTATGTAACTAAAATAGGAAATGTGAGGTTTATTTATGCTATTTTCTTTACTGGCATATTCATGATGTAACAGACTTGCTATATTTTAGCAACTTGTTTGCTAGGTTTTCTATTCATTTGTATATGTTTGTTGTATTTCATCATGCCTGATGTTTTTTGTTTCTTTGATTTTTAACCCCTTAACGACCAACGACGTATGGGGTACGTCCTGCAAAAAAATGCAGTTAATGACCAAGGACGTACTTTCATGTTATTGCAGTGATGCCTCGATATTGAGGCATCCTGCAATAACAGTTTTGAGCAGTCCGATGCAGAGAGAGCCACTCTGTGGCCCTCTCTGCATCGGCCATTGATCGCAGTATTCGTTGGTGGGTGGGAGCTTACCAAGGGAGGCGGGTGGGCGGCGATCAATGGAGGAGGGGGGCAGGATCGCGTGTGGGGTGCGTGCCAGAATGCGCGCGCGTGCACGGGAGCGTGCGCGCGCGCGCGTGCACGAGGGTGGGTGCGCGTGTGTGCGGGTGGGAACCCTACACTATGGAACAAATATAAGGAGGAGATATAAGTGGGAGAGACTCAGTGGGATGAATAAATTAAATTAGTAATCTGGGAGTGGGTTGGGGGTTGGGGGTTGTGGGGGGGCAGCTACACTACAGAAAATAGTTTTTTTTTTAAAATAAAAATAAACCAAAACGTTTTTAATTTGAAACTGGGTACTGGCAGACAGCTGCCAGTACCCAATATGGCGCTCAATAAGGCAGGGGGGGGTTAGAGAGCTGTTTGGGGGGGGATCAGGGAGGTTGGGGGCTAAGGGGGATCCTACATAGCAGCATATGTAAATATGCTCAAAAAAAATAAAATAAATAAAAGATAGCTTTTATTTTAGTACTGGCAGACTTTCTGCCAGTACTTAAGATGGCGGGGACAATTGTGGGTTTGGGGATGGAAGAGAGCTGTTTGGGAGGGATCAGAGGGTGTGATGTGTCAGGTGGGAGGCTGATCTCTACACTAAAGCTAAAATTAACCCTGCAAACTCCCTACAAGCTACCTAATTAACCCCTTCACTGCTAGCCATAATACTCGTGTGATGCGCAGCGGCATTTAGCGGCCTTCTAATTACCAAAAAGCAACGCCAAAGCCATATATGTCTGCTATTTCTGAACAAAGGGGATCCCAGAGAAGCATTTACAACCATTTGTGCCATAATTGCACAAGCTGTTTGTAAATAATTTCAGTGAGAAACCTAAAATTGTGAAAAATTAAATTTTTTTTTTAATTTGATCGCATTTGGCGGTGAAATGGTGGCATGAAATATACCAAAATTGGCCTAGATCAATACTTGGGGTTGTCTACTACACTACACTAAAGCTAAAATTATCCCAAAAAGTTCCCTACATGCTCCATAATTAACCCCTTCACTGCTGGCCATAATACACGTGTAGTGCGCAGTGGCATTTAGCAGCCTTCTAATTACTAAAAAGCAACACCAAAGCCATATATGTCTGCTATTTCTGAACAAAGGGGATCCCAGAGAAGAATTTACAACCATTTGTGCCATAATTGCAGAAGCTGTTTGTAAATAATTTCAGTGAGAAACCAAAAGTTTGTGAAAAAATTAGTAAAAAAGTGAACAATTTTTTGTATTTAATCGCATTTGGCAGTGAAATGGTGGCATGAAATATATCAAAATGGGCCTAGATGAATACTTTGGGATGTCTACTAAAAAAAAATATATACATATCAATGGATATTCAGAGATTCCTGAAAGATATTAGTGTTCTAATGTAACTAGCGCTAATTTTGAAAAATAATGGTTTGGAAATAGCAAAGTGCTACTTGTACTTATTGCCCTATAACTTACAAAAAAAGCAAAGAACATGTAAACATTGGGTATTTCTAAACTCAGGACAAAATTTAGAAACTATTTAGCACGGGTGTTTTTTGGTGGTTGTAGATGTGTAACAGATTTTGGGGGTCAAAGTTAGAAAAAGTGTGTTTTTTTTCATTTTTTTCCTCATATTTTATAATTTTTTTTATAGTAAATTATAAGATATGATGAAAATAATGGTATCTTTAGAAAGTCCATTTAATGGCGAGAAAAACGGTATATAATATGTGTGGGTACAGTAAATGAGTAAGAGGAAAATTACAGCTAAACACAAACACCGCAGAAATGTAAAAATAGCCTTGGTCCCAAACGGACAGAAAATGGAAAAGTGCTGTGGTCATTAAGGGGTTATACCTCAATAAAAAATTATTTAAAAAAAAAAAAAAAAAAAAGAAAGATTGCTTCAACAAGTTAGTTGTTGGTTTTATACCTAGGTGTCCAACACCATGGGCTTGTGCTATAAAGAGTGGTGCACTGCTTTCCGGTATGCCCACCTTCCCCTCTTTAGAAAACAAACCTTTCTCATCTAAAGTTAACCCATTAGTAGTCCAGAAAGATATGTCACTAGGAGTGGCATGTCCCTGGAGTTCAAGAAGCATATGGTCTGTAGGACATGAAGGTGGGGCTAAAACAGCATACATACGGATGGTGGATCTGGGTGTATGAGAAACATAAGCAGCCTCTTTAGCAATTTTATCTGCAAATGCATTACCCAAGGAAATAGGGTCAGACTTGTATGTATGTGCACGGCAATGTATGATCGCTATGTCCTTTGGGAGTTGTATGGCCTCTAAAAGATCATTAATCAGGTCTGTATGAGAGATGGTCTTGCCATCTGCTGAAACAAAACCACGTTGTTTCCATATCATACCAAAATCATGCACAACCCCAAAAGCATAGCGAGAGTCAGTGTAAATATTAACAGATTTATTTTCAAACAATTTACATGCTTTTGTAAGTGCTATTAATTCTGCAGCTTGTGCAGAAGGATAAGGAATGGTGCCTGCATCTAGAACAATGTCTGGTAGTTGCACAACGGCATAGCCTGTCTTATAAATACCATCACTAGGTCGGGAACAAGAACCATCAACAAACACATTATCAGCATGGTCAAAAGGTTTATCCATCAAGTCAGGTCTTGGTGTGGTAATGTGGTGTATTACCTCTATACAATCATGGTCTGTTGGAAAGTCTGGTGATCCTGTAAGTAAGGCACTAAGTATTTGAGTTGGCCCTGAGGATACACTACTATATTTAATAGTCAGATTTGTATTATTCAGTAATATACATTCATAACCAGAAAGTCTTTGAGAAGTCATGTGTTGGGTAGTGACATTTTTTACAAGATGTAAAACTTGGTGACTAGTGTGTAGTACTATTGGATGGCCTAATGTGATTGTTTCAACCATCTCTACAGCCATGGCGCAAGCCGCCAATGCTCGGAGACACGCTGGCATCCCTTGTACCGGTATTGGAACTACTTTGGAAAAGAAAGCTACGGGACGCATATTGCCTCCACCATGCTCTTAGGCACAGACAGCAGCCATGGTTTTACAATTGTCCCTCGCATACAAGTGAAATGGTATACAATAATCAGGTAGTCCTAAAGCAGGGGCACTAATCAATGTGTTCTGTTTGAAGTATAATTCCCTCTAGCTCTTCCTCTAGCTCTCCCTCTACCTCTCACATACATTCTATTACTCCCTGTATTATCCCTTTCCCTGGCCTGGAATGGATCACGATGTTGTAAACTCTGCTTTTGATAAAAAGCAGCGTTTTTTCCCTCTAATTTCCTGATGTCAAAACAACCTGCCCCTTCATTTTCATGAATTCTTTTCAAGAATTCTGCTGGAGTCAACTCCGGCCAATCAGAGACAAGTTGCTTCACCAACAAGGAAAGCTGAGGTTGCATATTACTAATGCAAGTCTGGACCTTCAGAGAGCCCATTGCATCTCCTGATTCCATTCCAGCCTCTTCATTCCAGCATTTATAAAAACGCTTAACAAATTCTACTACTGTTTCCTTTGTATTCTGTTTGCACGCTAGTGCAATTGACATACTTTGTTTATCCTTCCATATTCTATGCATTTCTATACTTAATTCTGTCCACATTTCATCAAGTCCCTCACGTGTGTTTAGGGCATAGTTAATTGTTGGATCGCGACTCAATTTACTAATACTCTTTACATTACCCCACTCCCAACCTGATTCAGGGTCATAGTCTAGAAGTGCATCAATGATAATTCTTATATCTGTCTGTGTCATGTTTTGTCCTTGTAACATTCTTTTTAAATACATAATACAAGCTGATGGATGTTGACGGGGGTTTGGGGCTCCCTTGGTAATTTCCCTTAATTCACCCGGGGACAAAGGTTTAATAATTAATTGGTCTCCAACAGTAAGAAATGGCATACTAGCTTCTAGTACAGCTGCCTCCTCCTCCTCTACTTCTTCATTCCCTCTTTTATATTGTGGGGTTATTGTAGGGGGGTAGGAAGGTGTTACTGGTTCAACCTTAATCGGGGGTTTGGGCATAATTGGGGGTTTAGTGACCTGGTATCGGGGAGTTACAGAAGGTCCTGGCAAGATCCATTCCTGGGGTACCTGAGCAGAGGCAATAGTCTCTAGATCTATGTCACTAGGGGATGGGAGGCTAGGATATAGTCTGTTATATGATGGCAAAGGTAGGTGAGGGGCATTATATGGGGCAGGGGGGGTGAATATGCTTTCTGTCTTTGCTTCTCACTTTTACCCTTCTTTTTATTCCCATCTATATCAATATATTGCCAGTATGGAGCAACAGTCAGCCAATTTTCCCCACCCTTTTTCATATAATCCATATTCCATCTTGGATCACCTTTATACCATGGAAATGCCTCTTCATCACCTAGACACAACCCTTTTACCATATTCATATGAAATTTATCATTATCCCCCTCTCTGGGGAATGGATCAGAGCTTCTCATAGCTTCTGTCCAATCTGCCATATTCTGAACCCAAGGAATAATATACATAAACCCATCAGGGGCGACACCCTTCCCACATAATCTTTACATTTTTCTCCTTGCATAGGTGATGGAAATTGTTTAGACTGGGATTTGCCCATTCTCAACTCCTAACTTATCTTTTAAAACATTTACAACAAAATATAATACAATACTAAAAAAAATAAAAAATTATAAAAATAAAAAAATACAATACCTTTACCTTTAAGAGCAATTAATTATTGAATCTTTTTGCAAAAACCACATTAACTAGAATGGTTGTACTCTGTTACCAGTTATTGTGCTTAATGCTTAAGTTTACAACAAGAGAAAGAAAAAAAAAAATATCACTATGCTGATCCTTTCAGTAGTTTCTGGCATTAATTATCTCTAGGTCAAAGGTCACCCTTCACCAGAAAAAATGTAGCGTTTTAACTAACATTCAGAAACAGCAATACATATAAGCAACAGTTTACTTTCTTAATACTTTATACAATAAGCAGTATTTTACTTCCTTAACACTTTATACAAATAAACAGTATTTTGCCATACAGCATATTTAAAAGCAAGCAGCAAGAAAATGTGTGGTTTAACCCTTCAGCCAGACTTAATATAACCTGATTTCTACCAAAGAAATCTATTATTCCCTTTTTATTTTTTTTTTTTTATTTTTTTAATCTACCAAAGATTCATATATATATTTAACCTGATTTCTACCAAATAAATCTATTATTCCCTTTTTATTTTTAATCTATCAAAGATTTGATTAGAATCTACCAAAGATTCACATATATATTTCCCAACTATTCCTATGTAAAATGAAACTTAAGGGGTCTCGTGGTAAGAGAAAAAAGGTCAGAATAAAAAGGACTCTTTGTTCAACTTACCTTCAGAGAGTTCCCTGTTTCATCCCACTTCTGACGCCAGTTTGTAGGGTTACTTCTTTTGTTCCTTAGCTCTGCTCTGGCTGATAAGGGTGCGGCACACGTTTTCTTCAGGGCCCTGGGGTGACCACTGAAATCACACACACATGCAACTGAGTGTTTTCAGAAGAGTCCCCTTTATTGAAGAACACACAAAGAATTTATAGTGATGTATACGTCATACATGAGGTCACAGGAAATATATAAAAAAATGTAGTTAACTTCACATCTGCATAAGGGGCCCACAGGAAATAAGAATGTTGTTATAGCACATAACAGAATATGCCCATATAACCATTTGTAGAGAGGATGCTATATTAGAACCATATGTTACAACTTATACAAAAAGAAACTTGTGGAATGCTGCATTATAAACATTTGATACTAGATTTAAGGTTACCCTCAATATGCTTAATATGTGAGATTCAAATTACCCATATAACATAATATATATATAATATATATATATATATACACATATACAGGGAGTGCAGAATTATTAGGCAAGTTGTATTTTTGAGGATTAATTTTATTATTGAACAACAACCATGTTCTCAATGAACCCAAAAAACTCATTTATATCAAAGCTGAATAGTTTTGGAAGTAGTTTTTAGTTTGTTTTTAGTTATAGCTATTTTAGGGGGATATCTGTGTGTGCAGGTGACTATTACTGTGCATAATTATTAGGCAACTTAACAAAAAACAAATATATACCCATTTCCAATTATTTATTTTTACCAGTGAAACCAATATAACATCTCAACATTCACAAATATACATTTCTGACATTCAAAAACAAAACAAAAACAAATCAGTGACCAATATAGCCACCTTTCTTTGCAAGGACACTCAAAAGCCTGCCATCCATGGATTCTGTCAGTGTTTTGATCTGTTCACCATCAACATTGCGTGCAGCAGCAACCACAGCCTCCCAGACACTGTTCAGAGAGGTGTACTGTTTTCCCTCCTTGTAAATCTCACATTTGATGATGGACCACAGGTTCTCAATGGGGTTCAGATCAGGTGAACAAGGAGGCCATGTCATTAGATTTTCTTCTTTTATACCCTTTCTTGCCAGCCACGCTGTGGAGTACTTGGACGCGTGTGATGGAGCATTGTCCTGCATGAAAATCATGTTTTTCTTGAAGGATGCAGACTTCTTCCTGTACCACTGCTTGATGAAGGTGTCTTCCAGAAACTGGCAGTAGGACTGGGAGTTGAGCTTGACTCCATCCTCAACCCGAAAAGGCCCCACAAGCTCATCTTTGTTGATACCAGCCCAAACCAGTACTCCACCTCCACCTTGCTGGCATCTGAGTCGGACTGGAGCTCTCTGCTCTTTACCAATCCAGCCACGGGCCCATCCATCTGGCCCATCAAGACTCACTCTCATTTCATCAGTCCATAAAACCTTAGAAAAATCAGTCTTGAGATATTTCTTGGCCCAGTCTTGACGTTTCAGCTTGTGTGTCTTGTTCAGTGGTGGTCGTCTTTCAGCCTTTCTTACCTTGGCCATGTCTCTGAGTATTGCACACCTTGTGCTTTTGGGCACTCCAGTGATGTTGCAGCTCTGAAATATGGCCAAACTGGTGGCAAGTGGCATCTTGGCAGCTGCACGCTTGACTTTTCTCAGTTCATGGGCAGTTATTTTGCGCCTTGGTTTTTCCACACGCTTCTTGCGACCCTGTGGACTATTTTGAATGAAACGCTTGATTGTTCGATGATCACGCTTCAGAAGCTTTGCAATTTTAAGAGTGCTGCATCCCTCTGCAAGATATCTCACTATTTTTGACTTTTCTGAGCCTGTCAAGTCCTTCTTTTGACCCATTTTGCCAAAGGAAAGGAAGTTGCCTAATAATTATGCACACCTGATATAGGGTGTTGATGTCATTAGACCACACCCCTTCTCATTACAGAGATGCACATCACCTAATATGCTTAATTGGTAGTAGGCTTTCGAGCCTATACAGCTTGGAGTAAGACAACATGCATAAAGAGGATGATGTGGTCAAAATACTCATTTGCCTAATAATTCTGCACTCCCTGTATATATATATATATATATATATATATATACACACATATATACATACACACATATATACCCATCAATATATATATATATATATATATATATATATATATATATATATATATATATATATATATATATATATATATATATATATATAATAACTAGTATTTATATAGCGCCTTTCTCACAGTGGGACTCAAACTCTTGAAGCGCATTTTCAGTGCTCGCTCTCAAAATTAACCAAATCGGCAGGTGAATAGTTATAGTTGTTTTTATTAATACATTTAATGGTACTCATTTGAGCGACATCAGAAGGATTAAGGGCTGAGTTGGCCCTGCTGGGATTTGAACCTTTGTATCTTTGAACAGGCTTTTGTAGTCAGGGCATTTTGCCAATTGAGATACCTCACCGGCCTTATATAAAGTGTGATTTTGATTCTGTCATATAAAACTATGCCAGAGGCATTCATATTCCATCTTTCACATACACAATTCACATACACAAGAAATGTATGTGGATGATGGAAGTTGAGTTATGACATATGTGTATATAACTATGTATGCTGCCTAGAATGCAACTCCCGTCATACATGATTTTTGCCTTACAGATATGGGTCTTTCTTTATTTGTTTAAAAAAAAAAAAACTAGAATAGTAAATTGTAATACCTAAAGGATAAATTGATTGTCTTGTCTTCCACTTTATTCCCTTGTATTTATTTTTTTATTTCCACACCCATGCAAAGTAATCAAAGTAATCATATATTTAATTTTACTCACCAGCTCTCTTTTGCCTGACAGATTCGTCTCTCCTACTTGAGCTACGGACACCAGTGACAGCAGACTTTTGAAGAAGTTTGTCCCGCACCTCTTTCTCCCAACTGCTGAAATGCACTCTTTGATCCTTTTCATCCATCCTGGAAATGATGGTAGGTAAAGGTGGATTATTAGCACCATCAGGATTCATGGCCCTTGCGTAATGTCAGGGTGCCAGGAATCAGACTGAGACAAGAAGTGCAAAAATAATCACACCTTTATTAATAGCAACAACAAAAAAAGTCCACAAGTCAAATAACAAGCCAGGACTCAAAACCAGAGCTGGTAGTCAGACGAGTCGAGTCAGGAGCCAAAGCGAATAGTCAGACGAGCCGAGTCAGGAGCCAAAGCGAGTAATCAGACGAGCCGGAATCAGGAACAAGGAGAACAGCAGATTCAGGAACAAGCCAGGGATCAGGAACCAGGAGGGACGTCAGACAGCCAGGTAATACACAGGAACTGGAAATCAAAAACAGGTCTGAGACAACGTAAGGGCAAAGCATACTGAACAGAGGCCCTTTAAATAATAAGTGATGACATCACAATTCTGAGACTGCAACCTGTCTCACATGGATGATGTACTCCAGTCTGGTCATAAAAGGGCGTGCAGGAAATGAGCAGCATCACACACTATGCACCAGAGTCAGTAAGAGAGGTGAGTAAAATGGCTGCCAGCAGCACATGGCAAACAAAGTAGGGGAAAAACCCTGACACAAGGGCCCTTAAAAGGGCCTTTTGGGGGCCCTTAAAATGGCCTTTTATAGGACATTGCCCTAAGTTAAACAGCTCTTTTGCTACAAAAACAAACAAACACCCCCTAATAAAATACATTTCACAAAATAGCAAATTATCAAAAATAATAAAAAATATTCCTATTCTAATACCCATTAAAAAAAAAACCACCCCAAAATAAAAAACCTAATCTAGAATAAACTACCAAGGGCCCTTAAAAGGGCCTTTTGTAGGGCATTGCCCTAAAGATATCAGCTCTTTTTCTGAAAAAAGAAAAAATACAAATACCCACTAACATTACAACATTTAAGCAGTTCTCATTCTATTGGCTGATTCATCATCCAATAGAATTAGAGCTGCTTAAATCCTATTGGCTGATTTGAACAGCCAATAGGATTTTAGCAGCTCTAATTCCTATTGGCTGATTCAAAATTTTCTGCCTATAGGAATGCAAGGGACGCCATCTTGGATCGCGTACCTTGCATTGAAGATTCAGTGTACGGCGGCAACCATATGAAGAGGATGCTCCGCGCCGGATTTCTTCAGGATGGACCCGCTCCACGCCGCCAGGATCAAGATAGAAGATGCCGCCTGGATGAAGATTGAAGAGGCCGTCTGGATGAAGACTTCTCACTGCTTGGATGAGGACTTCGCAGCTGGATTTTTTTTGTTTGGGTTATATTTTTAGATTAGGGTTTGGGCATGTAAAAGAGCTAAATGCTCTTTTAAGGGCAATGCCCATCCAAATGCCCTTTTCAGGGCAATGGGTAGCTTAGGTTTTTTTAGATTTAGGCTTTTTATTTTGGGGGGATGGTTGGGTGGTGGGTTTTACTATTGGGGGGTCTCTGTATTTTCTTTTACAGGTAAAAGAGCTGTTAAACTTAGGGCAATGCCCTAAAAAAGGCCCTCTTAAGGGCCATTGGTAGTTTATTGTAGGCTAGGTTTTTTTTTATTTTGGGTGGGCTTTTTTATTTTGGTGTAATTCTTTTTTATTTTTGATAATTTCATTTGTTAATTTCCGTAATTTAGTGTTTGTTATATTTTGTGATTTAGTTGTTTTTTTTTGTAATTAGTTACTTTGTGTAGTGTTAGGATTTTTTAATGTGTAGTTTATTTTATTTAATGGGTAGTTACATTTTATTTTAATAATTATATTAGTTTAATTGTTAGTTTAAACTTCTTTTTTTTAATTTGACAGGTAAGTTTAAATTTAATGTAAGCTAGGGAAATTGTAATTTTAATATGTTAGGGGGGCATTAGGTTTAGGGGTTACTAGTTTAAATTAGTTTATTGCAATGTGGGGGGCTTTCGGTTTAGGGGTTAATAGTTTAATTTATTATATTTCATTGTGGGGGCTTTCGGTTTAGGGGTTAATAGGTTTATTATAGTGGAGGTGGTGTAGGGCTTAATAACTTTAGTATAGTGAGGGAGATGTGGGCGGCCGGCAGATTAGGGGTTAATAATATTTAAATAGTGTTTGCGATGTGGGAGGGCGGCAGTTTAGGGGTTAATAACTTTAGTATAGTGGTGACGATGTCAGGGAGCGGCAGAATAGGGGTTAATAAATTTTCTTAGTGGCGACGATGTCAGGAGCGCCAGATTAGGGCTTAATGCATTTATTATAGTATGTGTGATGCGGGAGGGCCTCGGTTTAGGGGTTCATAGGTAGTTTATGGGTGTTTAGTGTACTTTGTAGCAGTTTAGTTATGAGTTTTATGTTACAGATTTGTAGTGTAACACTCATAACTACTGACTTTAGATGACGTTACGGATCTTGTCGTTTTAAAGTGTAACGCTTGCTTTTTAGCCTCACCGCAAAACTCTTAATACCAGCACTATGGGAATCCCATGAAAAAATGTCATTTTTACGAGTGTGGTACTGACGTTGCGTTACTGTCACGGTTCCTACCATTCCATACAGACAGCCAGGCATCGTCGCCCCTTTGGGGGCAAGCGAGGGACTTTATCCTGGGTCCTCTCTTATTCTAGGCTTGTTCTTTTTGCCTCTAAGCAACGGCTGCTTCTCTTTATTTGTGTGTGTATGTAAGCCTTTCATTACCTTTCCTTATCCTGCCTGGCTGGACTCTGGATATTGCTTTGCCTGGATCACCTGTTTTTATTTACAACCTGTCAATCAGGCTTACCTGGGTCTTCCTAACAATTAGCAGCTCATTATCTGGCTATATAACCCCGCCTTTTCCTGTGCTCTGTGTATTTAATGGTAGGTAACATTAAATGTTTCCTGTTTCTAGTTTAGGTGTCTTTGTTTCCTGTTTCTAGTTTAGGTGTCTTTGTTCCTGAATCCCCAAGACTGACCCTGGCTTGTTACCTCAGCTCCAGTGGCGTATTTAGGTCTTGTGCTGCCCTAGGCACACAAAATTCTGCTGCCCCCCCCACCCCCCATCCCCCCTAGGTTTAAGGCTTTTTTTCAACCATAATATTTTTTTGGTCAGGGTATAATTTTACTTTTGTTTAGAAAATGTTCCCCCCAGGACTTGCATGTTGTGTGTGTGTGTGTGTATGTATATGTATATGTATATATATATATATATTTATATATATATATATATATATATATTAATAAAACCTCATTAAGTTTTAATGCTATATTAATTGTAAATGTTACCTACCATTAAATACACTCTATTACATTGTACTCATAATCATAATCACTGTTTATTGTATAAGGTTCCTGGATCCTGTGTAAATCCTTGTAGATGCTATCATGTTGAATAGAGATATGATGTTAGTTTGACAAACACTATGGGACCTTTAAATGGCTTGTTATATAAAATTAAGTAGCACACACACTATAACGTATGCGTTTGTTTGTCCATTTATGCAGCATATGTAAGTCTGCATACAAACAGCACTGTCACCCTATGTAAGCAAGAATTATAGTGCATCTCACTACATAACGGTACCAGTCTCCCTCTAGCATTCATAGCCCATGTATTCTTCCCATCGTCCTTAGTACTTAGGTTGCCCCACACATACTTGATCTACTAGTCTTCAGACCTTTGTATTAATGAATTGTGAGTTACTAAGTTGTGAAATATCGCCAATCGCTACTTAAGGAAGTAAAGATTCATTGCTAAAACACCTCCAGGTCCTTTAAAGCTCCAGCAACAACTGACAGTCTGACACTGATGTCAGATGGGCTTGGCTTGCGAGACAGGAAATAGAATTATCTGACACTCCAGTGCGGTGCACGCCGCAACGGCTTATTCCTGACAATTTAAACGGCACAAGGAAGGACAATCATCATTGTCACTGTGTGCCATTGAAATTTTCAGGAATAACATAAGCCTTAGCGGCGTGCACCGCACTGGAGTGTCAGATAATTCTATTTCCTCTCTTGCAAGCCAGGCCCATCAGACATCAGTGTCAGACTGTCAGTTGTTGCTGGAGCTTGAAAGGACCTGGAGGTGTTATAGCAATCTTTACTTCCTTTCCTTAAGTGGTGATTGGCGATATTTCACAACTCACGAGTCACAATTCATTAATAAAAAGGTCTACTCTGAAATAGTGTGTAGATCGTATTCAAAAGGACTGACTTACTGTGAAAGTACACTGGGACTGAGGATCCCTTGCCACCCATACTTCCGTAGCAGCCGCTGCCTCATGCATTAGTGACGTGGCCAGTTTTTGATCTATTCTGCTCTAAGTTGTTGCGCAGCTGCGGCTATGATGTGGATGATGGAATGTTGCCCCTGGACTCAGTCAGACACTAATAAAGGGCCAATTCTTGAGTGCCCCGGCCCCAAAAAGTGCCGCCCCCTCAAATCTGCCACCCTAGGCCTGTGCCCTGTTGGCCTAGGCCATAATACGCCCCTGCTCAGCTCTGTTCATTGTTTACCTGCACCTCTGGCTTCCTTTGTTCTCTGCAATACCTTGACTACTCTCTTGGATTTACCCTTGTTTGTACAGCATACTCAGTTTCTTGTTTTTTGCACACAGCCCCCGTGCATTTATTCACAGCCCAGGTGGTTTTCTTACCTGATCACTTTGGGCTGTGATACCTGTAAGGGTGAGCACATATCTCTGCTACAGACTCCAATCCAGGTGAAACCTTTACACAAGAACTGACCATTATGGAGCCTGCAAAGATGAAAAGGAACCTTTTGAACTATTACCTGAGAGGTTCGATGGTAGCCGTTACTCCTTCTTGTCCTTTAAGGTAGATTGTGAGCTGTTGTTTGCTTTAAAGCCTCTTAGGTATGCCACTGACTTCATCATGGTCCGCTCAACCATCAACCTGCTTTCTGGGCAGATAAAAAAATGGCCACACCAGATGCTCCTGGCTAAGAATCCTGTCCTAGACAACTGGGGGGCTTTCATAACAGCCATAGCCACTCAGTGTACTACCACAAGGCAAACTAAGGTTCCTAGGACTGTTCCGCATTCCCACAGATCACAGCTTCCTCGTGACTGGGATGCTTTTTACCAGTACTCACCCGCAAACCTTGATGCTCCTGATGAATCGTATACTCCTTCCTAGGACACTGAGAAGCCAATGGAGATAGGGGTAATCCAGAATAGGCAGGCTCCCCAAGTAAGAGCCAGAAGGAGGAGCCATGGCCTTTGCTTTTACTGCGGGGAAAGAGGGCACTTCCTCTCCAATTGTCCTATACCTTGGTCTCCAGATCTCCAAACTGGCACTGTTTTTGTTCATCCTCTTTGTTCTACATGCAATTCTATGAGGTGCCAAGGTTGCTGTCATGGCTGTCCATGTTCTGCTGTTCAGAAGAGTCTACTAATCTCTGAAACTGTTATTTTCTGTAGAACTAGGGAACTTGCTCTTGCTAGTCCTGAAGTCCCAGAGACCTCGGTTATGCCTCTACCTCTTGCTCCTGAAGCATCTTCTCAACTTTCTGATGATTTGCCTAATCCTGAAGCCTTCATCACTTCTGTACCGGCAAGCACCAGCATTACATTCTGTCCTGACAAAAGTACTGCCACCTGACTGCACTTATGCCTCAAATGGTACTCTTGTTTGCAAGCAGGATCTTGTGATGTTCGAGACAGCATTGCAAGCTATGAGTACTTCAACAGCAGCCAATACAAAAAAGAATAGGAAGAAGGCTGCCAAGGCCACTATTGGTACAGTGTTTCCCAGTAATGTAGATGACGACCAAATTTTAGGTCTGGATGCCTATGCGAGAGTGACCATCCTGCCAGATGACATCCTTGACATGTCCAATGATGAGGCTGACTTTACCCTCAAACTGAAAGTGGTCTCTACCTAGCCTGTCACTGTTCCTACCGTTCCATGCAGACATCCAGGCATGGTCGCCCCTTTGGGGGCAAGCGAGGGACTTGAACCTGGGTCCTCTCTTATCCTAGGCTTGTTCTCTTGCCTCTAAGCAGCGGCTGGTTCTCTCTATTGGTGTGTGTATGTAAGCCTTTCATTACCTTTCCTTATCCTGCCTGCAGCAATGGGACTGCACTCGGGATATTGCTTTGCCTAGATCCCCTGTGCTAATTTACAACCTGTCAGTCAGGCTTACCTGGGACTTGCTACTAATTAGCAGCTCATTAACTGGCTATATAACCCTGCCTTTTCCTGTGCTCTGTGTCAGTTCTTTGTTTCATGTTTCTAGTTTAGGTGTCTTTGTTCCTGAATCCCCAATACTGACCCTGGCTTTGTTCATCGTTTACCCGCACCTCTGGCTTCCTTTGATATCTGCAATACTTTGACTACTCTCTTGGATTTACCCTTGTTTGTACAGCATACTCAGATGCTTGGTTTTTGTACACAGCCCCCGTGCATTCATTCACAGCCCAGGTGGTTTTCTTACCTGATCACTTTGGGCTGTGATACCTGTAAGGGTGAGCACATATCTCTGCTACAGACTCCAATCCAGGTGAGACCTTTACAGTTACAGGCTAAAAGGCTTGCGGTACACCTATACCGACAAGACTCATAATGGCTCGGTGCTGTTTTAATGCTGAAATTACCATATTTTCAGCATTAAAAGACGAACGCACAAACTTGTAATCTAGCTGATACATTCTTAAAGGGTCATGAAACCCAAAAAATGTATTTCATGGTTTACTTCTATTATCAAATTTGTTTCATTCTTTTGGTATCATTAGTTTAAGGAGCAGCAATGCACTACTGGTTTCTAACTGAAAACATGGTGTGAGCCAATGACAATCAGTATATATATATATATATGCAGCCACCAATCAGCAGCTAGAACCTAGGTTCTTTGCTGCTCCTGAGTTTACCTAGATAAACCTTTGAGCAAAGGACAGCAAGATAAGAGTCAAATAAGCTTTAATCCATTTTAAAAGTATAGGATACAAATCACAAACAGAAGGGCTCAGCTATAGTATGCATTTCACGCCGTGAGGCACTTACTGATAGAAACTGAGCACAAGTAAAACCGCCGTTACATTTAAAGGCAGCGTGACCAATCAAACACAGTCCAAAAATGACGTGGTAACAGCTGTCATACTAACATATACGTATGCTGTGGTATGCATGCCTTTAAGAAAAATGTAACAGCGTCTAAAATCAAAATGAACATTACTTCCAGTGACAGCAAAAAGGACACATAATATGATCATTAGAAATAAGTTAACAATGAAAACTAATACTATAACGATATACAATATATATTGTATGTTATGTTATAAATTATTCCAATATACTACTATCTTTACCTTTTGGTATATAAATCAATTGGATTACTCTAGTGCAGCAAAAATAAAAATGTTGTTACAATTTATGCTATATATCATTTATGCATTATTCAAATCTATACCCGTAAGTGTGTCAATTTTCATACTAGCTCACAGTCATGATCTTAATGAAGCCTTATATAAAAGACACCCTCCCAGACTTAATATGATAGTCAATAGAAAATGATCTAACGACAACACTAACCCCAATTGAAATATAAATATATGTGTATGTTTAATGACATTAGCAAGGTTAATTCTACATAAGACCTCATATCCCACTCCAAATTCATGCCAGACAGTGATTTTGATCTTAATTTATATATCAAAAAAAGTTATTTTTTTATCAAGGATCTTTGCTAAGTCACCGCCTCTCAAAGGGATCCTAGCTAGGTCAATAATTTTTATTTTAAAATTAGGTACATTGGTAAAGTGAAAAAGATTGAAGTTCATTATCTTCCTAAGACACATAAGAGCCTCACGTCTCCTCCTGGGCACCCGATCATTTCAGGCATAGGCTCACTTTTGGAGCTATGGCCGTCAACTTACTTGCATTCAACGGCACCAATACTCTCGCCTAAGATCACCTAACATTGCGGCCGCAGACCTGAATACGCTCTCCAAAGTTACCAAAAAAGCTGTCAAAAAGCCGCGCACCAAGTATGGGGCGATGAGCAGCGGACTCTTGTTAACTAACAGCCATCGATCTCGCTGCTCTTCGGCTTTTTCCCAGCTTTATTGGTATACTGTCACTAAACACCCACACTATACTATACTGTTTACCCCCTATACCGCCGCTCCCGGAGCCCACCGCAACTCTAATAAATGTATTAACCCCTAAACCACCTCTCACGGACCCCGCCGCAACTAAATAAATACTTATTAACCCCTAATCTGCTGCCCCCTACACCGCCGCCACCTACATTATAGTTATTAACCCCTAATCTGCCACCCCCTACACCGCCGCCACCTACAT
Source organism: Bombina bombina (assembly GCF_027579735.1). Lineage (NCBI taxonomy): Eukaryota > Metazoa > Chordata > Amphibia > Anura > Bombinatoridae > Bombina > Bombina bombina. The sequence goes on from NC_069503.1 coordinate 919,563,781, forward strand.
TATACTTATTAACCCCTAATCTGCCGCCCCTACACCGCCACCACCTACATTATACTTATTAACCCCTAATCTGCCGCCCCGCCACCGCCGCCACCTACATTATACTTATTAACCCCTAATCTGCCGCCCCCTACACCGCCGCCACCTACATTATACTTATTAACCCCTAATCTGCCAGCCCCTACACCGCCGCCACTATATTAAATTTCTTAACCCCTAAACCTAAGTCTAACCCTAACACCCCTTAACTTAAATATAATTTAAATAAATCTAAATAAATATTCCTAGCATTAAATAAATTATTACTATTTAAAACTAAATACTTACCTATAAAATAAACCCTAAGCTAGCTACAATATAACTAATAGTTACATTGTAGCTAGCTTAGGATTTATTTTTATTTTACAGGCAAGTTTGTATTTATTTTAACTAGGTAGAATAGTTACTAAATAGTTATTAACTATTTAATAACTACCTAGCTTAAATAAATACAAATATACCTGTAAAATAAAACCTAACTTATGTTACACTAACACCTAACACTACACTATAATTAAATTAATTCCCTAAATTAAATACAATTAAATACAATTAAATAAAATTATCTAAAGTACAAAAACAAACAAACACTAAGTTACAGCAAATAATAAACAAATTACAAGATCTAATCCCCCTAACAAAATAAAAAAGCCCCCCCAAAATAAAAAAAGCCCTACCCTACACTAAATTACAAATAGCCCTTAAATGGGCCTTTTGCGGGGCATTGCCCCAAAGTAATCAGCTCTTTTACCTGTAAAAAAAATTACAAATCCCCTCAACATTAAAACCCACCACCCACACAACCAACCCTACTCTAAAACCCACCCAATACCCCCTTAAAAAACCCTAACACTAACCCCTTGAAGATCACCTTACCGGGAGAAGTCTTCACACAACCGGGCCGAAGTCCTCAACGAATCCGGCAGAAGTGGTCCTCCAGACGGCAGAAGTGGTCCTCCAGACGGGCAGAAGTCTTCATCCAGACGGCATCTTCTATCTTCATCCATCCGGCGTGGAGCGGCTCCATCTTCAAGACATCCGACGCGGAGCATCCTCTTCGGCCGATGTCTTCTTGCTGAATGAAGGTACCTTTAAGTGACGTCATCCAAGATGGCGTCCCTTAGATTCCGATTGGCTGATAGAATTCTATCAGCCAATCGGAATTAAGGTAGAAAAAAATCATATTGGCTAATGCAATCAGCCAATAGGATTTAGCTGGCATTCTTTTGGCTGTTCCAATCAGCCAATAGAATGCCAGCTCAATCCTATTGGCCGATTGCATCAGCCAATAGGATTGAACTTAAATCCTATTGACTGATTGCATCAGCCAATAGGATTTTTTCTACCTTAATTCCGATTGGCTGATAGGGTTTAGGGGTGTTAGGGTTAGGGTTAGACTAAGGTTTAGGGGTTAATAAATTTAATATAGGAGTGGCGGTGTAGGGGGTGGCAGATTAGGGGTTAATAAGTATAATGTAGGTGGCGGCGGTGTAGGGGGCGGCAGATTAGGGGTTAATAAGTATAATGTAGGTGGCAGCGGTGTCGGGGCGGCAGATTAGGGGTTAATAAGTATAATGTAGATGGCGGTGGTGTAGGGGGCGGCAGATTAGGGGTGTTTAGACCTGGGTTACATGTTAGGGTGTTAGGTGTAAACATTACCATAGGAATCAATGGGATATCGGGCAGCAGCGAACATAAGCTTTCGCTGCTTTCAGACTCCCATTGATTCCAAAACTAGGTACACTGGGCCGGAATATTGGCGAGCGTACCTGTTAGGAATTTGTTAACTAGCAAAAGTAGTGCATTCGGAACATCTGTAGTGACGTAAGCATTGATCTGTGTCGGACTTTGCCCGGCGGATCGTATGTTACGTCACAAAATTCTTCTTTTGCCGGTCTGTAGAGTTTGATAACTAAGGGGAATCACGCTCGCCACAAATACGCTGTGGAAATCCAGCGTAGTTGCGGTTGACGGCTTGATAAATAGATGCCTGTCTGAGTGGATAGATAATATCTTACAACCCATAGTGAAAAATTTGTACAGCTATCTCAGAGATTCGAGTCATTTTCTAGATATTTTGAAGGACTTTGACTGGTAGGAGGGATATAAGTGGGTAGTAGTTGAAGCTGTTTCACTTTATTCCTCAATACCTCATGTGCATGGGTGTTGTGCCTTAGAGTATTTTATGACCAAAGAACTAATTATAGTGAAGAAGTAAAACAATATGTATTGGATGTTGTGGAGTTCTTACTCACCCACAATTATTTTATGTTTGATTCTGAGTTTTCTTTACAAAATCAAGGTACAGCGAAGGGGGCGAAATTCTCCCCATCTTATGCAAATTTGTTTGTTGGGAGGTGGGAGCTCCACCACATCTATGACATTGATGAGATTTTCAGGTCCGACATCCTTCTGTACATGAGGTATATTGATGATCTTATTTTTATAGTTAAAGATACTTTTCAACTTGAGAATTTTTTAATTTACATCAATAACAATGATTTTAACCTCAGATTTACTGGAGAATTTTTTGGACACATAGTGTCATAGGATCATTTCTAGTACGTATTGAAAGGACACAGCGGGCAACACCATACTACATGCCACTTCTTGTCATCCAGGACATTTAGTTAAGGTAGCGGTAAGCTGGCAAAACATGCTCGTGCACGATTTCCCCATAGGAAACAATGGGGCAGAATCGGCTGAAAAAAAACCTAACACCTGCAAAAAAGCAGTGTTCAGCTCCTAACGCAGCCCCATTGTTTCCTATGGGAAAACACTTGTGTGGTGTTAAGTCTACACTTAACACCCTAACATGAACCCCGAGTCTAAACACCCCTAAACTTATACTTATTGTTACGGTTACCCTTAGTCTCGCTGAGAGATGGACCGCTTAGTAGCCTGGATCCCTATTGCTAAAGAGGGGAGAAGCTGCTTTCCATAGTATTCTATATGAGTCTCGCAAATATAGAATAATCTCCCTTAGCTGCAGTACAGCTAGGATACCCTTCTGCCCACAAAAACGAGTCAACGCTGCGATTGAGGGTCAAACAAGAACTCAGGACTGGGATGCCCAGCCTGCTTTTTATTAAGGTTACATGCACACAGGGCACTCCCAGGGGGAGAGGGGGGGGGAGCACAAAATCCCCCATCACACATTTAGATAGAGAGCACTGTCCTTTGACAGGCCACAATAGGATTACAGTACTTAAGATAACAAGTTTACAAGTTCATCTTATCAATTAGCAGTCTGGCTCCAGAGGTGATTAGACAATAGTTTCTAAAAGCTGAAAAAAAAAGAGTTAACTCTTTATGAAATGATACTTGTTACGGTTTTCTTGGAGCCCTTCTTAGGCGCTGGCTTGCTGGTTCAGGCATTGCTGCTGGGAAATAAGCTCTTCACAACAAAATAACTAATGCTTCTGTAACACTTATTAACCCCTAATCTGCCGCCCCCGACATCACCGACACCTGCATAATATTATTATTAAATGTATTAACCCCTAACCCTAAGTCTAACCCTAACCCTAACACCCCCCTAACTTAAATCTATTTTTAATCAATCTAATTAAAATTACTATAATTAAATAAATTATTCCTATTTAAAAATAAATACTTACCTATAAAATAAACCAAAAGATAGCTACAATATAACTAATAATTACATTGTAGCTATTTTAGGATTTATATTTATTTTACAGGCAACTTTGTATTTATTTTAACTAGGTACAATAGCTATTAAATAGTTAATAACTATTTAATAACTACCTAGTTAAAATAATTACAAAATTACCTGTAAAATAAATCCTAACCTAAGTTACAAATACACCTAACACTACACTATCAATAAATTAATTAAATAAATTAACTACAATTATCTAAAATAAAATACAATTAAATAAACTAAACTATAGTACAAAAACAAACAAACACTAAATTACAAAAAATAAAAAAATATTACAGGAAGTTTAATCTAATTACACCTAATCTAATCCCCCTAATAAAATAAAAAAGCCCCCCAAAATAATACAATTCCCTATCCTAAACTAAATTACAAATAGCCCTTAAAAGGGCCTTTTGCGGGGCATTGCCCCAAAGTAACCAGCTCTTTTACCAGCCCTTAAAAGGGCTTTTTGTGGGGCATTGCCCCAAAGTAATCAGCTCTTTTACCTGTAAAAAAAAGAAAAACAATACCCCCCCAACATTACAACCCACCACCCACACACCCCTACTCTAAAACCCACCCGATCCCCCCTTAATAAAACCTAACACTACCCCATTGAAGATCACCCTACCTTGAGCCGTCTTCAGTAGACATGTGCGATTAGTTTCGTTCCGAATTCGAATTCGTACGAATTTGGTCGAATTCGGAGCTTCGGACCGTTTCGAATATCCGAATGAAATGCTTTCCGAAAGAATACTAATCCGAATTCATTTGTTCCGAAATATTTGAATCGTTCGTATGTATTCGTTTTCATTCGAATGTGTGTGGCGCAGTTCAATTTTATTTTAATAATAGTTATTTACACGTGACGTGACTACTAATCCGAATGCATTTGTTCCGAAATATTCGAATCGTTACGATATATTCGTTTTCATTCGGACGTGGGTGTGGCGCAATTTTAAAATTATTTCTTCAAATAAATCTTATTATTAAATCCAAAGAACCACAAAATAGTTAGAATATTTAGTTAGGTTTTTGGACTAGCATGGTATAATATATATTAACGAGTGACAACGAATCGATTCAAATTAATTTGTTTATTAAAATGAGTGTAGTGTCATTATCTTCTTGTCCAATGAGATATTTCCTTTTGTTTTGGGGGTTGGATTACTGTCACAGTGATAGTTTTCTGGTCCAATAATTATATTATTTTAATTTTGTGGGTTGGATTACTGTCACACGCAGTGCAATGTGCTATAGCTTTTCCTGAAGGGCTGTGCTTATCTGTGCTGTTGTGTTAAGCAGAAGGCAGACATTTATTCAGACTTGCAGGCTGTTAGCATTGCAGCAGAAGAGACAATCCCTGAACTTGTGAAGTTGAACAGTTACAGAAGAAGAGAAGAAGGCACAGTGTCCTAGAGATTTACTGGTCTGCATATTTTTGCTTATTATATTATTATTTTTGGCTGAAATTGTGACTCAAGGGAGAGGAGAAAGTTTTACAACAGTCAAATATATATTTCTTTATCTTATAGTTCTTGCATTAATAATTGTTATTATTTTGAACTTCTCATTAGAGCACTAGTTAGTAGTTAATTAAAAAAAATATTATAATTGTGTACTATTGTATTGATTGTCTTGTGTGACTTTTTTGGAGTTCTATCTGTATGAGCTGAGCTGAGCTCACTCCAATTTTTGTTTTTGTTTAAGAGAGTTAGATAGTACTGCTGTGCTGTCTTAAACTTAGATAACAGGCACACAGGTTGGTGAATGATGATAGGATTTTTTTGATTTTTGAACACGTCAGCAAAAGACACAGACATCACCCTATATTATTTACTCTTTGTGGATAAATATAATTATTATTTGTTGTTGTGTGTGTGTGTGTATGACTGTGTACTATTCATCATTGTAGATAGATATCCACACAAAATTTAATTACATTTTTTTGTTTGTTTAAGAGAGTTACTTGCTGTGCTGTCTTAAACCTATATTACATTACAGGCACACTTGTCCTTGAGCATAGGATTTTTTTGTGTGTGTGTATGTATACTATTCATCATTGTAGATAGATATCCACACAAAATGTAATAAATTGTTTGTTTGTTTAAGAGAGTTACTTGCTGTGCTGTCTTAAACCTATATTACATTACAGGCACACTTGTCCTTTAGCATAGGATTTTTTTTTAACACATCAGCATCATCAGAAGACACATTATCCAATCTCTAGTATTGTCTAAATCTATATTTTTTTATTGATTGTGTGTGATAGTATCTATACCCAAAAATTATTATTAATTAAAAAGCAATTATTTTTGTTTATAATTGATAATAATTATATAATTCTATAGTAATAATTACCATTATTTAATTTTTAAATTTTTATTTTTTAAATATATATATAATTAGTAGACAACTACCTAATTATTTGTAATGGATAGTCACCCCCACCTCATGTTCCTCAAACAACCAGCAGCAGTGACACAGTAACCACCAGTGCCACCACATGTGTACCGCTACTGTCTGTGTCAAATCCTTCCACAGAATCCACATCCTCATTGCCAGGCACAGACATTTGTCATCCACCCTCCACACGTGAAACATCATTTAGGTATCACAAGTAGGGTTGCCACCTCAGCCATGTTTTCCTGGACACTTATGAGTTACACATGCTTTAGGGTGTGCAGGGAGGAACATGTATTGTGCTGTTCATCAGCACTTTTCATTTGATGTCCAGAGTCTCAATAAATGTTTCTCCCTGCTTACCCTGCCGCATTCATAACTCATAAGTGTCCAGGAAAACATGGCCGAGGTGGCAACCCTAATCACAAGAGACCTGATACTACAAAGGAGAGGCAAATGAAGCAGCAGGAGCTGCTGCCCGGTCCTGTTTCTGTGCCTCAGGTAAAGTTTATGGGTTCAAGCAGAGCTAGCAGCAGTAGTCAAAGCACTCGTAGATTCACTAGCAGTAGTACTAGTAGTCATCTGAGCCCACCCTCTAAATTTCAAAGGTCTGTAAGTAAAAATTTAAGTTCACAATCCTCTAGCAGGGTTGATAGGTCCTCCTCTGAGACCAGGAAGCAGTCCGCATTTCGGTGGCGTCTTAATTTTCCGGATCTTACCCCCAAAACAACATGTACAATAACTAGTGCCAGTTGTGTCACCACCTCCGCTATGTCCAGTTCTAGTACCGTGTTGCCAACTAAAATGTTTTACAGTAGAAGCCAAACAGTACCAACGCAGGCTTTTTCCAGTGAACATTCATTTAAGCAGCCCAAACATGAAGTATTTGAGTATGAGGAAGAAAACATTTCTCATGCTGATACTGCCACCACCACCACCGCTACTGCCAGTGCCAACATTACTTGATAGTCCATTTGCTATTGATATAAGTGAAGAGGGCACCAGTAGTCACCAGGGAGAAGATGGCTCCCCAACATATGTCGCTAGTGATAAATCCATGTTTTACTGACATGGACGAATCAGTGTCATCTTATAATTTAGAACCAGATGATCATACTCACTATTCCCCTGCCCATAATTCATCTTCTTCTATACATTTGTATTCCTCTCTGTCTCCAACATCGTCACCACCAGTGTAACCGAGCTCTCCAATAGCTTGTGTTGAGTCTCCCAGCCAGATTGTAGTTAGTGCACCCGCCACTACTGGTAGGCCACTAACCTCCTCCATTCCCACCATCCCTTCAATGTTTAGGCCTTCTCCTTTTATGTCACAGAGAGAAGTCCATGATATAACAAAAATAAAAGAAGTTGCTACAGCATGTGCGCCCAAATAAACTGTCACAAAAGATTCTTCACTGCACAGTGGCAAAGGTATCCGTCGTGCACAAGTGTGGGAGCATTTTGAGGCTATTGGTGATGGTCACCAAGCCAAATGCAAATTGTGTGGTAGGGAAGTCAGCAGGGTAGAGTGTTGGGGCATCTGACCAATTCAGGAATGAACCAACACATTCACACCCATCACAAGCAGTGGTGTTAAGGGAAGAAAGTGGTGTCTCTGCTCCAGCCAGCACTACTAGGGGAACTACTACTAGCAGTGTCACAGTCACCACCAGTAGGAATCACAAGGGGCAGGGTGATCATGCCTCTTCTGGTGCAGCTGCTATCAGTGTCAGCCAACATCACATGAAATCAGCCCAGCCCACAATGGAGCAATTTGGTGTATTTCATTCCAGTCGGATGTCAAGACAGCAGGTGCGAAAAATTACACGCCTCATTGCCGAGCTCATAGCGGTTGGAGGGGCTCCTTTTAACATGGTGGAAGGGGACCCCTTTAAACAACTTATGGAGGCAGTTGCACCTCATTATAAAGTTCCTGCTTGTACCACATTTAGTAGATCTGTAATTCCCTCACTTTACCGGTCATGCGTTGTTGTTTTGAAGGAGGAGCTGGGAAAGGCTGCTGGACAGTCAGTGCACTTCACCACTGACCTATGGAGTGCTCCTAGTGGCCAACATGCCTTCCTGTCTTTGACGGCACATTGGTGGCTGCCAAATGTGTCACCACCAGTTATATCACCCAAAAGTTCAGGCTCAAAAACCTCAGACTCAGTGACTGGTGCAGTAGCCAAGGGGTACCGCTCCTTTCTCCTGCATGCTGAGGTGATGGATCATCAGCACACCTCACAGAACATCCTACATGCACTGAATAATATGGTGGCTCAGTGGCTAGGAGAGCAGGCAGAGACAAAGGCACAAATGGGTTTTGCTGTCACCGATGGGGCAGCCAATATGCTAAAGGCAATACGGGAGGGCGGGTTTGTGGGTATACATTGTTCTGCGCATGTACTACATCTGGTTGTTAAGGCCGCCCTTGATCACGACACCGGAAGGTTGGCAACACTTTTTGAGTGTTGCCGAAAAATAGCTGGCCACTTCCATCATAGTGTCAAAGATAGCCATCTCCTTAGGCAGGAACAGAGAAATTTTGGCCTTGCAGAGCACCGGCTCAAACTAGATGGAACTCCACATTAGATATGCTGGAGCGTATATTAGAGCAACAAAAGGCAATCCATGCAATGGCATACAAACATTACATTGGCATTGACAGACCACTGGGCAGGGATGACTGGGCCATGATTGAACAGGTAGTGGCAGTCCTCACACCTTTTCGGGCGGTGACAGAAAATTTAAGCCAAGAGAACGCTAGCCTGGCACAAGTCATTCCCCTCTTCACTCACCTCTCAAACCTATTAGATAATTTCCTTACTAATAGGGAAGTATTGCCTGGTGGTAATCTTCATGATGATGTTGCTGCCCTTATAAGGAGGTTGAAGGAGCAACTGACTCGGCACGTAAAAGAGTGCATCGACATTAGCCCTCACTACATGCTAGCCACACTTTGTGATCCTAGAGTAAAGGGAAAGATAGCACTCCATACAAATAGCTTGACCTCATGGAGGGTGCGTGATAGACAAAAAAAATGTCACCTGTAGAGGAAGATGAAGAGATAACAGAGTCTGATAGTGATACTCTGTCACCTAAAACCAAAAGCCCTAGCACTGCTGCTTGTCCTCGTCCCACCACAGCAGCTACTTTTTGGGCTGATACACTGGGCACATTTGTTGGAGACATCAGAGAGCCCCCGATGAAAGAGAGCAATGCTGCTGACATGGTTAAGCTTTACCTATCTCAACCTCCCCTGCCCCCCAGTACAGATCCCTTGACATTTTGGGATGAAAAGAGGTTTTTGTGGCCTGTCCTGTCAGTGGTAGCCCAAGAGCTAGTATCCTGTCCCCCAACCACCGTCCACAGTGAACGTGTATTTTCAATCACAGGAAATACACTTTCACCTCATCGTTCACAGTTGTCCCCCCAGCTCCTGGAGCAGATGACATTTTTAAAAATAAATCTATCAAAGCTGGGTTACCCAGCTCTCATCTTTGATTCTGATTAAAAATTTGATATAATCTCCTGCTGACCCACTTGTGCAGTGTGCCAGTAAGTACTGGACTGGGAATTAAAATCATCCCTGGAAAATTGTGAGAACAGCCCTATTTTCCAAACCACTCAGTATAATGCACACATTCAATTTTTCTCAAAGGTGATATTACTGGGATACTCCTTCCCCCCAATATTTAGTTTCAGAATTATAGTATATTATTTTTTAATTATTTTTTTTTCCCCATATTCTTGTTATATGCACTGTAAAGCCCAATTACATCCATTAATCACCACTTTAAATTGTAGCTTTTCTAGCCATAGCTGCTGCCGCCCACCATGAAATTTCCTGGTATCCCGTTAGGCTAATCCGGCTTTGCTGGTTGTCATTACATGACAAATCATCATTGCTCCTATACCAAAAGATCTCTTATTTTGATGATATTTTGTAGTTAGCTAGAGGTCATCAGCCAAGTAACTTCCCAAATTCAATATTTTCTACCCCTCTTTGAGACATAATATATTATTCCCACTACAGCAGGGTATCCATCCAAAAATGTAAAACAAATTCCAAATAATTTAAACTTAAAAGCTAAGGGCAAAAATACCAATATTTTGATTTATATTAGTAATTTGAAGGTAACGTCATGTGACCTTCAACCTTAAATATTTCATAATAAACATTGAAATGTTATGTGATGATTTGTCATTGAATGGCCACCAAAAAAGTCCTTTCTATTTCACAGCTATTTTACTTCCCAAGGGTGTGATGGTTGATTTTATTACAATTTCCACTTTGTAATGACTTTCTTTATAATTGTTGTTATTTTTTTTTTTAGATCTTGATTTAGCCTAAACAAGCTTGCTCAAGCATTTGTATTAGTGTATACAATTTTTTTTCAATCGTTTATAATTAAAAAGTGCACCTTAATCATAATTTTACAATTGTAAACACATATTTACACGTTACACAAAAAGTTTCTGTTGTACGCATTGTCACACGTTAGTTACAGTTCGAGTTAAGCCACAAATTTTATTAGTTAGCGGGAGTTTTGGAGACTGTTATCCAAAATTATTGTCTTAATTTTAATAAAAAAAACTTTGAATTACAACTATGAATAATATTTTTGGGCACTAAGATCAAATATTAGTGCTACAAACAAATATAGATTTAACAATCAGCCAGCTGCTACCATACGCAAAAAATACAGTTAATCTCTAGGACAGTGTTGTCATTCTGGAAGTCCGCTCCTCATAAGAAAAAATACAATAAAATAATGCTTTGCACAGAGGCACAAACAAGTGAGTGACTTTTAAATTTACAACTTAATCCACATTCCATCATTTATTTCCATTTATTAATAAAATATTCTCTGTTTCTTTCTAATATTTTTAAGAGAATACTAAAGAAAAACTGTAGACTTTACTTTGAGGGAGAAGGAGACAGACCTTAAAAAAGAGGATGCTACAAGGAGTTCACGGGTAAGTATTATCATTACATGTGTACTTGAAAATAATTTTTATAAAACCGGCATGGAGTGCTGCTCATATATGTCTAAAGAAGGTTTAATTTAACTTTTCGATTGAAACCTCTGTAAAATAATAAGTATCACAGCTAGTAATTGTGAGACATAAAATTAAGTATTATATTAAACCTTTTAACGCCGTTATGCCGTTCTATTCCGTCATATTTACACTGGGCTTTAAAGCCGTTATGACGGAATAGAACGTCATAACAAACGGCTGTCCTGAAGCCTTCTGTGCTTCAAGGACTTGATCGCGGTCTGGAGGGCATTCCTAGGGTTGTAGGGACGCCCCCCAGATGCGATCCAATAATTGAAATCTTGCGATCGTATGCACGATCGCGTAGTTTCAATTTGTCTACATCGGAACAGGTGTTCCGATGTAGGCACTTTAACCCTGTCACGAAAGGGTTAAACTTCAAACTTTTGTGTTGATGTTGTAGATAAATTGCATCCAAAATGGATTCATGCATGTGATCTATTGCCTGGCGCTGTTCTTTGTTAAAATGGGCTAATGCCCTGTCTATGGGTCGATGTAAATCCTTTCTCATATTTTCAACCGCTTTTGTCAAATTTTTTGTTGCTAGTAAATTTTCAAGAAGTAATTCCTCTGTCTGGCTATACCGATGTTGTGTTTCCGGTTCTATTGGCTTGTCTTGTTCCGGTTGAGGTGGTTATTGCGCTGTCTCATCCACAATGGGGGCATGATGTTGTGTTGATGGTTGGACAACGCTCACAGATGATGATGGTGAGAAGCATGTTTGTTCAATATTTTCTCCATCACTTTCCTCTACAGTAATGACTGGTGAATGCAGTTGACTGGTATGGCTTCCACCTGCATATGTGCATCGTAGTTCTGAAATAGATGAAACAGTAATCAAATGTTATTATTTTGTTGTATGCAAACCAATGTATTTGTGGACATGTTGTACAGACATACGGCTAACGCTGGCTTTTTTCTGGCCGCACCTTTAAAATAACTCTGGTATTGAGAGTCCACAGAATGGCTGCGTTAGGCTCCAAAAAAGGAGCGTAGAGCATATTTAACGCAACTTCAACTCATCGATACCAGAGTTGCTTACGGACGCGGCCAGCCTCAAAAACGTGCTAACACCTGCAAAAAAGCAGCGTTCAGCTCCTAGCGCAGCCCCATTTGATGTCTATGGGGAAAACACTTCCTACGTCGCACCTAACACTCTAACATGTACCCTGAGTCTAAACACCCCTAACCTTACACTTATTAACCCCTAATCTGCCGCCCCCGCTATCGCTGACCCCTGCATATTATTTTTAACCCCTAATCTGCCGCTCCGTAAACCGCCCGCTACTTACATATCCCTATGTACCCCTAATCTGCTGCCCCTAACACCGCCGACCCCTATATTATATTTATTACCCCTAATCTGCCCCCCACAAACGTCGCCTCCCCTAACAACTACACTTATTAACCCCTAATCTGCCGACCGGACCGCACCGCTATTATAATAAAGTTATTAACCCCTAATCCGCCTCACTAACCCTATAATAAATAGTATTAACCCCTAATCTGCCCTCCCTAACATCGCCGACACCTAACTTCAAACATTAACCCCTAATCTGCCGACTGGAGCTCACCGCTATTCTAATAAATTTATTAATCCCTAAAGCTAAGTCTAACCCTAACACTAACACCCCCCTAAGTTAAATATAATTTAAATCTAACAAAATTAATTAACTCTTATTAAATAAATTATTCCTATTTAAAGCTAAATACTTACCTGTAAAATAAACCCTAATATAGCTACAATATAAATTATAATTATATTATAGCTATTTTAGGATTAATATTTATTTTACAGGTAACTTTGTATTTATTTTAACCAGGTACAATAGCTAAAATAGTTAAAATAATTACAAAATTACCTGTAAAATAAATCCTAACCTAAGTTACAATTAAACCTAACACTACACTATCAATAAATTAATTAAATAATTTATATTGTAGCTATATTAGGATTTATTTTACAGGTAAGTATTTAGCTTTAAATAGGAATAATTTATTTAATAAGAGTTAATTAATTTCGTTAGATTTAAATTATATTTAATTTAGGGGGGTGTTAGTGTTAGGGTTAGACTTAGCTTTAGGGGTTAATACATTTATTAGAATAGCGGTGAGCTCCAGTCGGCAGATTAGGGGTTAATGTTTGAAGTTAGGTGTCGGCGATGTTAGGGAGGGCAGATTAGGGGTTAATACTATTTATTATAGGGTTAGTGAGGCGGATTAGGGGTTAATAACTTTATTATAATAGCGGTGCGGTCCGGTCGGCAGATTAGGGGTTAATAAGTGTAGGCAGGTGGAGGCGACGTTGTGGGCGGCAGATTAGGGGTTAATAAATATAATATAGGGGTCGACGGTGTTAGGGACAGCAGATTAGGGCTACATAGGGATAATGTAAGTAGCGGGCGGTTTACGGAGCGGCAGATTAGGGGTTAAAAATAATATGCAGGGGTCAGCGATAGCAGGGGCGGCAGAATAGGGGTTAATAAGTGTAAGGTTAGGGGTGTTTAGCCTCGGGGTACATGTTAGAGTGTTAGGTGCAGACGTAGGAAGTGTTTCCCCATAGCAAACAATGGGGCCTGCGTTAGGAGCTGAACGCGGCTTTTTTGCAGGTGTTAGGTTTTTTTTCAGCTCAAACAGCCCCATTGTTTCCTATGGGGGAATCGTGCACGAGCACGTTTTTGAAGCTGGCCGCTTCCGTAAGCAACTCTAGTATCGAGAGTTGCAGTGGCGTTAAATATGCTCTACGCTCCTTTTTTGGAGCCTAACGCAGCCATTCTGTGGACTCTCAATACCAGAGTTATTTTAAAGGTGCGGCCAGAAAAAAGCCAGCGTAGCTACGCGGTTCGTTACCGACAAAACTCTAAATCTAGCCGTAATTTTTTTTTTAGAAATATTGCGTAATAAATAATTTGTAGCTGATGTTTTTTGCTATAGTAAAGGCTTTATTAAATAAAATGTCCAGATAATTATTGCCTGTCCTGTTTGTTTATATTTTCAGTTTGTTTTAACTTACGCGGAGGAGTAGTGGATATCTCTCTACTTCCAGAGGCTGCTACTGGTGGGATCCGAGTTACTGACACTGTTAAAGATAGAATAAAATCAGCACAAGCCAAGGTATACTAAATTATAGATAATAAGTTTGTGTGAAGACATCAATATTTATTTTGAATACTAATTTTTTTTTTTTTTTAAATGGTAAAGCATAGCAAAAAAAATGTATTTAATGAAAAGGTGAATAGTGTGCCATACATTTGGCTGAGAATGGTCAGCTGATAGTCGCAACAAGTGGATGGCCGGCAGAATCATTATCAGGCTGATGAAAGTCATTATGAAAAATCGCGATACAATGGATAATAAAACAAATATTTGACTTTCAATATTTTGAAAGAGCAGGAAATATAAAGCAGCTTTATAAATTTATAGTCCTATCATAACATTTGTTTTGTTGTCTTCTTATTGTTATTTTATAAATCAAGAATGTAAGCAAGCACTATGCCGCTATGCATGGTTTGGAAAGAAAAAAAATACCCGGGGACCAGGCTTACATTATTGGTTTTACATTATTGGATAATAATAGAACAAAGAAAAATTGAGTATCAAATAATTGAGTAGATTAATTTGCTGTTCTAGCAGATTCTAGTATGAAATCATTAAAGAAAAATGTTTTGTTCATTATATCTTTAAGCACAACACTTGATCATGGAAACTTGCCAAGAAAAAGGTAACAGAGCTAGGGAACTGGGACAGGGTACTATTTGAATGTAATACGCTGGGAGTAAAAATCTAATCTTCAATCCATTTTTTTTTTCTAAAACCTATGTTTGTATTCCTTATTTAGGTACTTACCAGAACTAGGCTGAGACGTGCTTGGGCTGATCGCCCTGCAGAGTATTTTTGGTGATCTGGAAAACATCAAGGATAAGAGACAGGTAAGTCTAACACGTGTATTAGTGAACAATAGTTATTAGTGATGAATGATTCATAATTTCCAAAAAACCTATACAGGCCAGGTAGTGAAATATATATATAAAATCTTGTCAACAGCCCATAATAGGCATTTAAATGTGATGGTCGATTTTTTATATTTTAAATAATTTAAGTCACATTACAGAAAAAAGGATGTAAAGGCCACAGCGTCTAAAATTCAGGTATTGGTGAGGTAGGGAAAGACAAAAAAAAAAGGTCCTTGGGAGGGAAAGAGAAGAAAGGTGACATGAGGAAAAAGGATATAGGGGAACAACAAATGAAGGGGCATAGGGGAGTGAGGGAACACAAAAGAAGGGACATGGTGAGGTAGAAGGATGATATATGTAGGGTTACTTCTTTTGTTCCTTAGCTCTGCTCTGGCTGATAAGGGTGCGGCACACGTTTTCTTCAGGGCCCTGGGGTGACCACTGAAATCACACACACATGCAACTGAGTGTTTTCACAAGAGTCCCCTTTATTGAAGAACACACAAAGAATTTATAGTGATGTATACGTCATACATGAGGTCACAGGAAATATATAAAAAACTTAGTTAACTTCACATCTGCATAAGGGGCCCACAGGAAATAAGAATGTTGTTATAGCACATAACAGAATATGCCCATATAACCATTTGTAGAGAGGATGCTATATTAGAACCATATGTTACAACTTATACAAAAAGAAACTTGTGGAATGCTGCATTATAAACATTTGATACTATATTTAAGGTTACCCTCAATATGCTTAATATGTGAGATTCAAATTACCCATATAACATAATATATAATATATATACATATATACTATATATATATATATATATATATATATATATATACACACATATATACATACACATATATACCCATCATTCCCCTCTTTGATCACATCGTGATCACATAACCTGTAATGTTCCTACAATATAAACTATCTGGGTCTACCTCTAATTAAATTTTGCAGTTGAACTTTTTCTGCATCTTGTATCATACCTGTATATTTTCTTTCCTAAAGTACAAGACATGTAACAGTTAAACAATGTTAATAATAATAAACAAAATAGGTGTAAAGTGTCCAGCATCTTCAGGTGAGTAATAACATGCCATTATTAATACTATTGGGATATACATAAAGATCAATATCCCCATTAGGAAAAGGAAGATCTTGCAGGAATGTCTTGGATCCATGATTGAGATCATCATCCTGGTCTTTGTGAGGAGTAATCGATACCTTATCACCCACTTCTCCTTTGTGAGGGGTGACCGATAGCTTGTCACCCGCTTCTCCTCTCTTTGGACAGAGTTTCACTCGTGAAGCATGTATCCAGATGTCCTTGTCGTCAGTCAGTACGGCAGTCCTGGTTACAGCGATCACAGTGACTGGCTTGCTGAACGGGAAACCTCCTATCTTTGCTTTATTCAGCTGTCAAATGCAGACCAGATCTCCAGGCTTGAAAGGATGGGTTGGTTCCTGTGAGGGAAGAGGTAAACGGGAAGACACATCACCATAGATGCCATTCAATTTATCAATCAATTGTTTTACATATTGTTCCTTAATACAATCTAAATCACCATTTTAATGATAAGTGGGCCTTTTACCCATGGAGTCCGGAATGGTCTACCCATTAGGACCTCAAATGGAGACAACCTGGTTGTCCTATTTGGGGTCATTCTGATTTCTGCTAAAATCGCAGGTAAATAGTTTTGCCATTTAACCCATGTACCTGCTGTTGCCTTTAAAAGTTTTTCCTTGATATTGCGATTCATTCTGTGAAAGTTCCAATTAATCTGTAACCATTCTACTAACTCATGTGTGATTTTACTAATGAACGCTGGGACCGTTATCAGAATTAATCTGAAGCGGACAACCAAATCTGGGAATTATTTCAGTGGCTAACATTTTAGCGACTGTTTTTGCATCTTCCCCTCTGGGTAACAAAAGCTTCTGGCCACTTAGAAAATTGGCCAACTATTACAAGCAGATATAATTGTTTAGTGCCAGTTTTTGGAATATGTGTAAAATCAATTTGTAGATGTGTGAATGGGGCTGTAGGTGGGCGTAAGTGGTCATGCTGGGCTTTATTGGGAATGGTTGCATTGGTCTGTAAGCAATATACACATCTATTAATATATGCCTTGAAATGATCACCTATACCTCTAATGTAGAAAGATTGCGAAGAAGGTAGCTAGGGAATTGTGAGTGGAATCACTGGGAGAGGCATTTCCGGTGGGAGGAGCTGTTCAGCAGCACACGCTGAGTCTGGCGTGGTGCATGGAAATTGAGCAGCTGTGTACAACGAACTCCTGTGGCCATTTCTCCCGCTGCTGGTGCTCTGCTGCATCCTAGGGAGACGGCCGAATAAATCCTGGCCCAGGCGGGAAAAACCTCCAAGGACTGTTTTCTACGGCTTCTAGTCCGAGCCCGCAACCTCACCCTTTAAAATAAAATGGGACTTGAGAGAAACAATTAAATAATACCGTTTATACTGGTTAACTGAAGCCTGTGGACATATCTATTCCGCAAAACGTAAAGATTCAGCTGGCGGGGCTGGGGTACACTTGGTCCGGCACGGATACAGCGGCACTGTGGCACTACAGAGTGGCTGGAGCAGAGCGTCTGCAGAGGACCGAGCTGAGACCAGGGAAGGAGAGCGGTACCCGTTGTGGGGTGATTACACCTCCTAGGATTCGCTCAAGGTGAAGGATTCCCCCTGCTCTAGGTGTATGTCATATCGGACAGCTGTGAGAACAGCGACGCAGCAGAAGAAGGGAGCCGACCAATCTGGAAGCCACCCTGCGGTTGAGCCCTTTAATTCTTCCAATGAGTAGTGAAGGTGTGTGAAAATCTCTCAATCAAGTCACGCCTTGGAAACAGTTAGTTTCTGCTTTGAGTATCGGAGCTGTGCCCGGGTTACACAGGCAGAGGAACGGGCTGCTAGGTACTTGCGGCCATAATTGGATACAGAGGAGAAGTCCAGAGTGGGGCACGTAAGTTAAAATCTCCTTTCGCCTGCCTTGCTACCACAGAACTGTGAAGCCCGCTTGCTAACGGGAGCCATTAGATATTGGCTGTAGGAGAGAGGCTGACTCTCTAGCTAATAGACATAGTGTCTGCTCCTTTTCCTACTGTTAGACCACAAGAAAAGAAAAGGGGATATCTTTACAGTGAACTGGTTTTGCCTCGTCAGGGTGGATACTGAGTCTTTGCCCCTAAATAGCGCTATCCCTATATGTGAGACTCTTGAACTGCTAGTTTCAGATGCCACTTAGATGTGGAGGACAATATTGGCATTATATGAAAGTGGCTAATTCTATGTGTCAACAAAGAAATGTTAGAAATGTATTTCCAGGGTGCATATTGTAAATTGAGATTTGAGGGGATAACTAATATGTTTATGTATGTATTAACCTGTTATGACAAGTTTGGTCAAACCTCATCATTCACAGGGAGATCCTGAATGTGTTAAATTGGGGTTGTCTGCCTATATCTACATAGTAATGTGTAAGAAGGTTTGCTATAGGTGCTGTGTACTTTTCTAATCCCCTATACATTTTCTGTATACTCTCTGGCTCTTAGAGGAGTTAACAAATTAGATCTAGGCTTATGGAAGCTTTCTGTGAACAAACAGTGGTGTAACAACTATGTAATAAGCCCCCTTTTCTGATTGCCTTAATTTGACTATACTTAGTCCTCCACCCCAATTGTTTTTTACTCAGCCCATTCATTGTGTGGTGACTCGCTAGAGACCTCCCACCTGTTGGGGATCTATTTTTGATATACACTATTTTGGTTACATATTGGAAGGGTTTAAGGAGAGGGGTTTAGGGGAACAGTCTATATATTGCATTTTATCTGCGTGTCTATATATATATATATTTCTGTTGAAGGAAGCGGTTAACTACCCCGAAACGCCTCAGTTTAGTTTAAAAATAAAAAAAAATGTCCTGTGTTTATTCTAGCTGCAGGTAATTAAACTGGGTGTGTAAACCTGGACTGAAGTGTTATATAAGCCCCTACAAATCTGAGACAAAACTGAGCTATCAGTGATCTGTTAAAAACCCTGTGCAGTTCTACCTGGAAGGAGGCAAGCTCATAGAAACACAAAAAAGAAAAGGTTAGAAAGAGGAAAAAAGGGGGAAGGAAAAGCTACAAAAAGGAAGGGAGAAAAAAGAGGGAAAATAAAAGAAGGGAATAAAAGGAAAAAAGCTAATACCATCTGGATAAGGGTAGTAGAGACTTTCAGGCCATACGCACTACTTTGCTCTATTAAGCACTTTGTAGTAACACTAGTATAATTGCTATATAATAGTTTGAGAATATATATAGGGGGAACGGGTGGGAGGGGGTTTTGTGATTTTTTTTTTGTATTTTTTTTTTGTATGGGTCTTCACTTTAAGTGCACTTGATTTATTTTTATTTTTGTTGCTCTATCCTTTATGGATAGATTTATCACTCAGGTGAAGTCAAATTCACCCAAAATGCCTGTAAAAGTAAAAGATAAAAAAAGTAAAATAGCAGATTCCAGTTTGGATAGCTCTTCAGAAATTAGTAAAATGTCTTCTGATTCACATACACTGATTGCACAGTTAACAGAGATATTTTCTCCTCAGTTCGAGGTAATTAAGAAAGAACTAGGGACTATCTCTGCTGAATTAGTTTCATTGTCCTCTGAAATCAGACAGTTTCAAACAGACTAACTGAGGCGGAGACAAGAATCTCTGAGGTTGAAGATATAACTCATATTCATGGGGACTTAATCCAGAAACAGGATGCTAAAATTAAAAGTATGCAGTCACGCCTGGAGGATCTGGAGGATCGATCCAGGCAGAACAATATTAGGATAGTGGGTCTCCCAGAAACATCTGAATTTGAGGATTTATTAAAATTCACCTCAATTACATTACCACAAACGTTAGGGTTTGCCCCTGAGTTGTTACCCCTGGCGATAGAACGGGCACATAGTTGGGCCAAAAGAAACCCTCTTCAGATGGAGTCTTGAGGAACAGAATCTGTATTTTTAAATTACTAAAATTTCAAGATAAAGTTGAAATTTTGAAACTTTTTAAAAATAATGATCCTCCTACATTTGGAAAGAATCGGATTCTGTTGTTTCAAGACTTTTCATATGAGACTTCTGCCAAAAGGAAATTGATGGCCCCATATTGTTCGCAGTTTGATAAATAAAGGGATTAAAGCTCGACTGGTATATCCAGCACGTATAATTATTGAGGACAAAGGTACTAAACTTTCTTTTGAAGAGGTAGCAGATGTTAAAAAATTTATAGAGACAGGGTAAAGTTGGCTGTCTTATGTGGAAATGTGTTTCTCTCTCCCAGATAATAAGGAACATATGTCAATAAAAGTGTGAGGCTGTTGTTTTTGTACCTTTTAGGTACTATGTCTTTCCCCTTTCCCCCTTCCTCCCCCCCATTTTGTATTTTTTTTTTCCCCTCTCTCTCTCTCTCTCTCTCGCCCCTCTCCGCCGCTGCCCCTCCCCTACCTCCCTCGCCCCAGGCCTTCAACCCACCCGAGCGGTTTATTTCTTGTATAATGGCTAAATTAGCTGGATTTTAGATGGCGGAAGGTATTAAGATTTTATCTTGGAATATAGGAGGGATATCTTCCCCATTAAACGTAAATTGATTATTAAACTTTGGCTAGCTATAAACCAGATATTGTTCTCCTTCAGGAGACACATCTTAATGAGCAAGAAGCGGATAAATTGAAGATAAAATGGGTTGGGGAAGTAGTCTCCACAACCGGTCGTAAGGGGGCTATTCTGTTTCACAAAGAGTTAGAATATAAAATAGATAAGGTAGAAATAGATCCGGCTGCAAGATACATCTTAATTCATGTGTTTATAAAGAATTTTAAATTGATAATTTGCAATAAGATATGCCCCAAATAAGTTCTCCAGAGAATTTTGGGAGAAAATACAAATCAAATTATTTTCCTTTAGTGCTGAAAACTTAATTCTAGGGGGGGATTTTAATGCCACTTTATCCCCAACACTTGATAGATTCTCTAACAAAAACAGACTAGTTAACGCAAAGAATGCAAAATATCTATCACTATTTTGTGCAAAGCTAAAATTATTGGATATATGGCGTTTAAAAAACCCAGATAAACAGGTATTTCTTGCGAATCTAAAGCACACTGTACTTTTTCGAGAATTGACCTTTTTTAATTACGGAGTGCTTGGCCAATCAGGAATTAGAGGCAGGAATTGGAGATATCATTATTTCAGACCACGCTATTATTTCTTTGTCACTTCTTTCCGGCTAAAGAACAGGACACAAACGCCTAGTTTTATTTCCCTCAATATTTGCATACTAATCCTAGATTTGTTAACTTCTTGAGATCCCTCTGGCAACGATATTACTCTGATAATATAAGCTATGCTAATAAACCGGAAATTTTTTGGGAAGCTTTTAAAGCTGTAATGCGGGGAGAAATACAATCATATATTAGTATAGCAAAGAAAAAGAGTAAAGCATGGGAAATCCAAATCATGTATAAAATTAGGAACTCATATAGAAAATATTGCTTGAGGCGCACTTCAGGAAACTGGAAGAAATATCAAGACAATAGGAAGGAAAGAGATTTGTTCTTAAAACAAAAACTTTTGGAGGAGGAAGGAAGAATAAATCTTCAATTTAGGGGATTGCATGGCTCTTCCGCTAAATATCTAGTGAAACTCATTAAGGTCAGAAAAAAGAGAAATATTATACCTGCCATTCAAACTGAAAAGGGAAGATATACGGAGACGAAGGGTATTATGGAGGCATTTCATGCCTATTATCAACAATTATACTCGGAGTAGAGACAGATACTTTTAACCAAGATACTTTTGGTCCATGTTAAAGTTGCCTCAATTAAATAGTGAGGACTTAATATCGATCAACGCCCCAATATCTATTGATGAAATCAGAAAAGCCATAGATCATTTGAAGATGAATAAGGCGCCTGGACCAGATGGGTTTCCTGCGGAGCTTTATAAATGTCTTGGTGAGGTCCTTTTCCCTACCTTAGAAAAACTCTTTAATTACTATTATATGTCTAATAATGTGATTTCTAGCTACTTCTCTGCGGCCAATATTTCGCTTATCTTAAAGAAAGGCAAAAATCCCGAAGATCTGGCCTCTTATAGGCCGATTTCGGTTCTGAACATAGACTATAAGATATTAATGGCTATTATTGCTTCAAGGCTTTCTTCCCATATACATAAAATCATTCATCCAGATCAGACTGGATTTATGGTAGCTAGAAATCCATCTAAGAATACTCGCAAATTGATTAATTTTTTAGATTACGCCTGGAATGTGGATAAGGAGAGGAAGGAGCCATTATGGCAAGGGACTGCCATACTTTCCCTAGATGCGATCAAAGCCTTTGATTCAATTGTCTGGGAATATCTCTTTAGGGCGATGGAGAAGTTTGGCTTAAAAGGGGGAATTTCTACAATTTATTATTAGATTATATCACAAACCAATTTCTTTTTACTTATTAATGGGTCTTTATCTTCTAAAATAATACTACAAAGAGGCACTCGGCAAGGGTGTCCTCTTTCTCCTTTACTTTTTAATATAGCTTTGGAACCTTTTGCGATCCGATGCAGAGATATTTTGATTGGAGTCCCATTCGGCACATATCATCTAAAAATGTTGCCTTTATGCAGACGATGTGTTGATCTTTCTTACCAATGTCCAGCAATCTATTCCTATGATTCTACAGTGTTTAGAAGTCTTCAGCTCCTTTTCAGGCTATAAGATAAACTTGGAAAAGAGCGAATTAATGTGCATAAATACTTCTCAGTTGGAGGGCCTTGTTATCCCATTTAAGGTGGTTGATGCTATTAAATATCTAGGTTTGGTTTTGCATAAAAATCCGAAATTCTGGTATAAAGCCAATTTTGAGCCTCTTTTCCAAAAAATTGGATCTGATTTACACCTCTGGGCTACCTTTCCATTATCTATCACAGCCAGAGTCAATCTGATAAAATCAATCATTTTTCCGCGCTTGCTATACCCACTCCAGAATTTGCCCTTATTCCTAATGAATAAGGACTTGAAGCTTTTAATTCTCAAGTTTCTAAATTTATCTGGAACAATAAAAAACGCCGAATCGCGCTGGCTAGATTAATGCAAAACTCCGGTTCGGCGGGATTGGCGCTTCCCAATATTAAATTGTATAACTTAGCCGCCATGGTCAAAACAGCAATAGATTGGATTGCTGGTACTAATTTAGTTTCATCAGAAGATTTAGAAAATCATTTGATTGCCCCATTTGTGTTAAAAGCTATATTACATATTGATGTCCAGAAGTTGCCTCAGAATGTTAGGTGTCTTATTACTGTTAGGAATATAGTTTTTGCCTGGCAAAAGTTCTGCGCGATGTTAAATATAGATTATTCATTTTCTGAATGGTTGCCTATTGTAAATAATCCTAATTTCTTGCCCGGCCTCCATCAAAAAGTTTTCAAAGATTGGTCTGATAAAGGACTACATTACGTCAAACAGTTACTAGATGAGAATGACCAATTATTAACGGCGGATACGATCTTTAATAAATATGACCTGGCTAGATCCAATTTATTTGCTTATTTTCAAATTCGCCACTTTGTCCTTTCACAAAGTTGGCCCTCTCCCTCGTTCTCGGACTGTTCGGTTATCAAGCTTTTTACAACGAAAAGCTGTGGCTGGAGATTCTTCAATATCATTGATGTATGACATCATGCTGACCAAACAGAGTCTCGTAATTAGGGAAAATATCTATATGTTCTGGCTGCCCGCTAATCCCATCAGTAAATCAAGATAAGATTATTCAGAGTTTTGTCTCTTTACGTAAGTGTAAAGCTCCGGTAGCTTGGAATGAATCTCACATGAAATTGATCAATAATTTTTACCTTTCTCCGTGGAAAATTTCCAGATTTTACCCGACTTCTATTAGTGTATGTCCCCGCTGTTCACATGAGAGGGCTGACCTGCTTCATATGTTTTGGACATGCCCTAGGGTAAGACAATTATGGTTAAAGATTATATTTTGGTTTAATAAACTATATAAAGTATCAATTGCTTTATCAGCGGAAGATGTCATCTTCTTATGTCCTCCACAAGAGTCCTTTAATGTGAGCACCATAAATAGTTTAAATACTATTATTCTTACTGTTAGATACTGTATTCTTAAAAGCTGGAAGGCCAGGCGGATGCTGGGATTAGCTATGGTTTTTAGATTTTTGCAAGATCAAATTGTCTTCGAGTCATTTCATCTTTATGATGTATCAGAAAGAAGGATCAAGAAGTTTCTATTGAAATGGACACCAGTTATTTTGTCCTATCCATATCCCTTGCAAAAAAGGATACTCTCCCCCTTTCTTTCCTCTGTGAGTTTTGCGGAATTAACGTTACTTAATGTTTTTCCACATACGTGGATTGAGGGCACTGCGAGGGCACACTAGTTGAGAGCTTTCGGGGGGGACGGGGTGGGGTGGCGGGCGGGGGCGGGATCGAGAGAGAGAGATTTAACTTTTGTGTTTTTATCCATTTGTGAAAGCAGAAAGGAGAGGATTATAAAAAAATTTTTTTTTTTTTTTTTCCTCTTTCCCTTTCCCTCCTTCCCTGTTATGTTATTATATAGGTCAGAAGTACGGTTGGTGAGAGAAGGATCTCACCTAACCCAAGATCTTTCAGTAATAAGTTAATATCTGTGATTAATTTTTGCGTAATGATTAGCTCTTATTTTTATTTTTTTCGAAATATAAGGTTTTAAAATTTACTCTTTTTATGTAACTAAAATAGGAAATGTGAGGTTTATTTATGCTATTTTCTTTACTGGCATATTCATGATGTAACAGACTTGCTATATTTTAGCAACTTGTTTGCTAGGTTTTCTATTCATTTGTATATGTTTGTTGTATTTCATCATGCCTGATGTTTTTTGTTTCTTTGATTTTTAACCCCTTAACGACCAACGACGTATGGGGTACGTCCTGCAAAAAAATGCAGTTAATGACCAAGGACGTACTTTCATGTTATTGCAGTGATGCCTCGATATTGAGGCATCCTGCAATAACAGTTTTGAGCAGTCCGATGCAGAGAGAGCCACTCTGTGGCCCTCTCTGCATCGGCCATTGATCGCAGTATTCGTTGGTGGGTGGGAGCTTACCAAGGGAGGCGGGTGGGGCGTCGATCAATGGAGGAGGGGGGCAGGATCGCGTGTGGGGTGCGTGCCAGAATGCGCGCGCGTGGCACGGGAGCATGCGCGCAGCGCGCGTGCACGAGGGTGGGTGCGCGTGTGTGCGGGTGGGGAACCCTACACTATGGAACAAATATAAGGAGGAGATATAAGTGGGAGAGACTCAGTTGGGATGAATAAATTAAATTAGTAATCTGGGAGAGGGTTGGGGGGTTGGGGTTGTGGGGGGGGCAGCTACACTACAGAAAATAGTTTTTTTTTTAAAATAAAAATAAACCAAAACGTTTTTAATTTGAAACTGGGTACTGGCAGACAGCTGCCAGTACCCAATATGGCGCTCAATAAGGCAGGGGGGGGGTTAGAGAGCTGTTTGGGAGGGGGATCAGGGAGGTTGGGGGCTAAGGGGGATCCTACATAGCAGCATATGTAAATATGCTCAAAAAAAAAATAAAATAAATAAAAGATAGCTTTTATTTTAGTACTGGCAGACTTTCTGCCAGTACTTAAGATGGCGGGGACAATTGTGGGTTTGGGGATGGAAGAGAGCTGTTTGGGAGGGATCAGAGGGTGTGATGTGTCAGGTGGGAGGCTGATCTCTACACTAAAGCTAAAATTAACCCTGCAAACTCCCTACAAGCTACCTAATTAACCCCTTCACTGCTAGCCATAATACTCGTGTGATGCGCAGCGGCATTTAGCGGCCTTCTAATTACCAAAAAGCAACGCCAAAGCCCATATATGTCTGCTATTTCTGAACAAAGGGGATCCCAGAGAAGCATTTACAACCATTTTGTGCCATAATTGCACAAGCTGTTTGTAAATAATTTCAGTGAGAAACCTAAAATTGTGAAAAATTTAATTTTTTTTTTAATTTGATCGCATTTGGCGGTGAGAATGGTGGCATGAAATATACCAAAATTGGCCTAGATCAATACTTGGGGTTGTCTACTACACTACACTAAAGCTAAAATTATCCCAAAAAGTTCCCTACATGCTCCATAATTAACCCCTTCACTGCTGGCCATAATACACGTGTAGTGCGCAGTGGCATTTTAGCAGCCTTCTAATTACTAAAAAGCACACCAAAGCCATATATGTCTGCTATTACTGAACAAAGGGGATCCAGAGAAGAATTTACAACCATTTGTGCCATAATTGCAGAAGCTGTTTGTAAATAATTTCAGTGAGAAACCAAAAGTTTGTGAAAAAAATTAGTAAAAAAGTGAACAAGTGCTGTGGTCATTAAGCGGTTATACCTCAATAAAAAATTATTTAAAAAAAAAAAAAAAAAAAAGAAAGATTGCTTCAAACAAGTTAGTTGTTGGTTTTATACCTAGGTGTCCAACACCATGGGCTTGTGCTATAAAGAGTGGTGCACTGCTTTCCGGTATGCCCCACCTTCCCCTCTTTAGAAAACAAACCTTTCTCATCTAAAGTTAACCCCATTAGTAGTCCAGAAAGATATGTCACTAGGATGGCATGTCCCTGGAGTTCAAGAAGCATATGGTCTGTAGGACATGAAGGTGGGGCTAAAACAGCATACATACGGATGGTGGGATCTGGGTGTATGAGAAACATAAGCAGCCTCTTTAGCAATTTTATCTGCAAATGCATTACCCAAGGAAATAGGGTCAGACTTGTATGTATGTGCACGGCAATGTATGATCGCTATGTCCTTTGGGAGTTGTATGGCCTCTAAAAAGATCATTAATCAGGTCTGTATGAGAGATGGTCTTGCCATCTGCTGAAACAAAACCACGTTGTTTCCATATCATACCAAAATCATGCACAAACCCCAAAAGCATAGCGAGAGTCAGTGTAAATATTAACAGATTTATTTTCAAACAATTTTACATGCTTTTGTAAGTGCTATTAATTCTGCAGCTTGTGCAGAAGGATAAGGAATGGTGCCTGCATCTAGAACAATGTCTGGTAGTTGCACAACGGCATAGCCTGTCTTATAAATACCATCACTAGGTCGGGAACAAGAACCATCAACAAACACATTATCAGCATGGTCAAAAGGTTTATCCATCAAGTCAGGTCTTGGTGGTGGTAATGTGGTGTATTACCTCTATACAATCATGGTCTGTTGGAAAGTCTGGTGATCCTGTAAGTAAGGCACTAAGTATTTGAGTTGGCCCCTGAGGATACACTACTATATTTAATAGTCAGATTTGTATTATTCAGTAATATACATTCATAACCAGAAAGTCTTTGAGAAGTCATGTGTTGGGTAGTGACATTTTTTACAAGATGTAAAACTTGGTGACTAGTGTGTAGTACTATTGGATGGCCTAATGTGATGTTTCAACCATCTCTACAGCCATGGCGCAAGCCGCCAATGCTCGGAGACACGCTGGCATCCCTTGTACCGGTATTGGAACTACTTTGGAAAAGAAAGCTACGGGACGCATATTGCCTCCACCATGCTCTTAGGCACAGACAGCAGCCATGGTTTTACAATTGTCCCTCGCATACAAGTGAAATGGTATACAATAATCAGGTAGTCCTAAAGCAGGGGCACTAATCAATGTGTTCTGTTTGAAGTATAATTCCCTCTAGCTCTTCCTCTAGCTCTCCCTCTACCCTCTCACATACATTCTATTACTCCCTGTATTATCCCTTTCCCTGGCCTGGAATGGATCACGATGTTGTAAACTCTGCTTTTGATAAAAAGCAGCGTTTTTTCCCTCTAATTTCCTGATGTCAAAACAACCTGCCCCTTCATTTTCATGAATTCTTTTCAAGAATTCTGCTGGAGTCAACTCCGGCCAATCAGAGACAAGTTGCTTCACCAACAAGGAAAGCTGAGGTTGCATATTACTAATGCAAGTCTGGACCTTCAGAGAGCCCATTGCATCTCCTGATTCCATTCCAGCCTCTTCATTCCAGCATTTATAAAAACGCTTAACAAATTCTACTACTGTTTCCTTTGTATTCTGTTTGCACGCTAGTGCAATTGACATACTTTGTTTATCCTTCCATATTCTATGCATTTCTATACTTAATTCTGTCCACATTTCATCAAGTCCCTCACGTGTGTTTTAGGGCATAGTTAATTGTTGGATCGCGACTCAATTTACTAATACTCTTTACATTACCCCACTCCCAACCTGATTCAGGGTCATAGTCTAGAAGTGCATCAATGATAATTCTTATATCTGTCTGTGTCATGTTTTTGTCCTTGTAACATTCTTTTTAAATACATAATACAAGCTGATGGATGTTGACGGGGGTTTGGGGCTCCCTTGGTAATTTCCCTTAATTCACCCGGGGACAAAGGTTTAATAATTAATTGGTCTCCAACAGTAAGAAATGGCATACTAGCTTCTAGTACAGCTGCCTCCTCCTCCTCTACTTCTTCATTCCCTCTTTTATATTGTGGGTTATTGTAGGGGGGTAGGAAGGTGTTACTGGTTCAACCTTAATCGGGGGGTTTAAGTGACCTGGTATCAGGGAGTTAAAGATGGTCCCTGGCAAGATCCATTCCTGGGGTACCTGAGCAGAGGCAATAGTCTCTAGATCTATGTCACTAGGGGATGGGAGGGCTAGGATATAGTCTGTTATATGATGGCAAAGGTAGGTGAGGGGCATTATATGGGGCAGGGGGGGGTGAATATGCTTTCTGTCTTTGCTTCTCACTTTTACCCTTCTTTTTATTCCCATCTATATCAATATATTGCCAGTATGGAGCAACAGTCAGCCAATTTTCCCCACCCTTTTTCATATAATCCATATTCCATCTTGGATCACCTTTATACCATGGAAATGCCTCTTCATCACCTAGACACAACCCTTTTACCATATTCATATGAAATTTATCATTATCCCCCTCTCTGGGGAATGGATCAGAGCTTCTCATAGCTTCTGTCCAATCTGCCATATTCTGAACCCAAGGAATAATATACATAAACCCATCAGGGGCGACACCCTTCCCACATAATCTTTACATTTTTCTCCTTGCATAGGTGATGGAAATTGTTTAGACTGGGATTTGCCCATTCTCAACTCCTAACTTATCTTTTAAAACATTTACAACAAAATATAATACAATACTAAAAAAAATAAAAAATTATAAAAATAAAAAAATACAATACCTTTACCTTTAAGAGCAATTAATTATTGAATCTTTTTGCAAAAACCACATTAACTAGAATGGTTGTACTCTGTTACCAGTTATTGTGCTTAATGCTTAAGTTTACAACAAGAGAAAGAAAAAAAAAAATATCACTATGCTGATCCTTTCAGTAGTTTCTGGCATTAATTATCTCTAGGTCAAAGGTCACCCTTCACCAGAAAAAATGTAGCGTTTTAACTAACATTCAGAAACAGCAATACATATAAGCAACAGTTTACTTTCTTAATACTTTATACAATAAGCAGTATTTTACTTCCTTAACACTTTATACAAATAAACAGTATTTTGCCATACAGCATATTTAAAAGCAAGCAGCAAGAAAATGTGTGGTTTAACCCTTCAGCCAGACTTAATATAACCTGATTTCTACCAAAGAAATCTATTATTCCCTTTTTATTTTATTTTTTTATTTTTTTAATCTACCAAAGATTCATATATATATTTAACCTGATTTCTACCAAAGAAATCTATTATTCCCTTTTTATTTTTAATCTATCAAAGATTTGATTAGAATCTACCAAAGATTCACATATATATTTCCCAACTATTCCTATGTAAAATGAAACTTAAGGGGTCTCGTGGTAAGAGAAAAAAGGTCAGAATAAAAAGGACTCTTTGTTCAACTTACCTTCAGAGAGTTCCCTGTTTCATCCCACTTCTGACGCCAGTTTGTAGGGTTACTTCTTTTGTTCCTTAGCTCTGCTCTGGCTGATAAGGGTGCGGCACACGTTTTCTTCAGGGCCCTGGGGTGACCACTGAAATCACACACACATGCAACTGAGTGTTTTCAGAAGAGTCCCCTTTATTGAAGAACACACAAAGAATTTATAGTGATGTATACGTCATACATGAGGTCACAGGAAATAAATAAAAAAATGTAGTTAACTTCACATCTGCATAAGGGGCCCACAGGAAATAAGAATGTTGTTATAGCACATAACAGAATATGCCCATATAACCATTTGTAGAGAGGATGCTATATTAGAACCATATGTTACAACTTATACAAAAAGAAACTTGTGGAATGCTGCATTATAAACATTTGATACTAGATTTAAGGTTACCCTCATATGCTTAATATGTGAGATTCAAATTACCCATATAACATAATATATATAATATATATATATATATACACATATACAGGGAGTGCAGAATTATTAGGCAAGTTGTATTTTTGAGGATTAATTTTATTATTGAACAACAACCATGTTCTCAATGAACCCAAAAAACTCATTTATATCAAAGCTGAATAGTTTTGGAAGTAGTTTTTAGTTTGTTTTTAGTTATAGCTATTTTAGGGGGATATCTGTGTGTGCAGGTGACTATTACTGTGCATAATTATTAGGCAACTTAACAAAAAACAAATATATACCCATTTCCAATTATTTATTTTTACCAGTGAAACCAATATAACATCTCAACATTCACAAATATACATTTCTGACATTCAAAAACAAAACAAAAACAAATCAGTGACCAATATAGCCACCTTTCTTTGCAAGGACACTCAAAAGCCTGCCATCCATGGATTCTGTCAGTGTTTTGATCTGTTCACCATCAACATTGCGTGCAGCAGCAACCACAGCCTCCCAGACACTGTTCAGAGAGGTGTACTGTTTTCCCTCCTTGTAAATCTCACATTTGATGATGGACCACAGGTTCTCAATGGGGTTCAGATCAGGTGAACAAGGAGGCCATGTCATTAGATTTTCTTCTTTTATACCCTTTCTTGCCAGCCACGCTGTGGAGTACTTGGACGCGTGTGATGGAGCATTGTCCTGCATGAAAATCATGTTTTTCTTGAAGGATGCAGACTTCTTCCTGTACCACTGCTTGATGAAGGTGTCTTCCAGAAACTGGCAGTAGGACTGGGAGTTGAGCTTGACTCCATCCTCAACCCGAAAAGGCCCCACAAGCTCATCTTTGTTGATACCAGCCCAAACCAGTACTCCACCTCCACCTTGCTGGCATCTGAGTCGGACTGGAGCTCTCTGCTCTTTACCAATCCAGCCACGGGCCCATCCATCTGGCCCATCAAGACTCACTCTCATTTCATCAGTCCATAAAACCTTAGAAAAATCAGTCTTGAGATATTTCTTGGCCCAGTCTTGACGTTTCAGCTTGTGTGTCTTGTTCAGTGGTGGTCGTCTTTCAGCCTTTCTTACCTTGGCCATGTCTCTGAGTATTGCACACCTTGTGCTTTTGGGCACTCCAGTGATGTTGCAGCTCTGAAATATGGCCAAACTGGTGGCAAGTGGCATCTTGGCAGCTGCACGCTTGACTTTTCTCAGTTCATGGGCAGTTATTTTGCGCCTTGGTTTTTCCACACGCTTCTTGCGACCCTGTGGACTATTTTGAATGAAACGCTTGATTGTTCGATGATCACGCTTCAGAAGCTTTGCAATTTTAAGAGTGCTGCATCCCTCTGCAAGATATCTCACTATTTTTGACTTTTCTGAGCCTGTCAAGTCCTTCTTTTGACCCATTTTGCCAAAGGAAAGGAAGTTGCCTAATAATTATGCACACCTGATATAGGGTGTTGATGTCATTAGACCACACCCCTTCTCATTACAGAGATGCACATCACCTAATATGCTTAATTGGTAGTAGGCTTTCGAGCCTATACAGCTTGGAGTAAGACAACATGCATAAAGAGGATGATGTGGTCAAAATACTCATTTGCCTAATAATTCTGCACTCCCTGTATATATATATATATATATATATATATATATACACACATATATACATACACACATATATACCCATCAATATATATATATATATATATATATATATATATATATATATATATATATATATATATATATATATATATATATAATAACTAGTATTTATATAGCGCCTTTCTCACAGTGGGACTCAAACTCTTGAAGCGCATTTTCAGTGCTCGCTCTCAAAATTAACCAAATCGGCA
This sequence comes from Bombina bombina, assembly GCF_027579735.1. Classification (NCBI taxonomy): domain Eukaryota; kingdom Metazoa; phylum Chordata; class Amphibia; order Anura; family Bombinatoridae; genus Bombina; species Bombina bombina. Next base: position 919,596,190 of record NC_069503.1, read on the forward strand.
GGTGAATAGTTATAGTTGTTTTTATTAATACATTTAATGGTACTCATTTGAGCGACATCAGAAGGATTAAGGGCTGAGTTGGCCCTGCTGGGATTTGAACCTTTGTATCTTTGAACAGGCTTTTGTAGTCAGGGCATTTTGCCAATTGAGATACCTCACCGGCCTTATATAAAGTGTGATTTTGATTCTGTCATATAAAACTATGCCAGAGGCATTCATATTCCATCTTTCACATACACAATTCACATACACAAGAAATGTATGTGGATGATGGAAGTTGAGTTATGACATATGTGTATATAACTATGTATGCTGCCTAGAATGCAACTCCCGTCATACATGATTTTTGCCTTACAGATATGGGTCTTTCTTTATTTGTTTAAAAAAAAAAAAAACTAGAATAGTAAATTGTAATACCTAAAGGATAAATTGATTGTCTTGTCTTCCACTTTATTCCCTTGTATTTATTTTTTTATTTCCACACCCATGCAAAGTAATCAAAGTAATCATATATTTAATTTTACTCACCAGCTCTCTTTTGCCTGACAGATTCGTCTCTCCTACTTGAGCTACGGACACCAGTGACAGCAGACTTTTGAAGAAGTTTGTCCCGCACCTCTTTCTCCCAACTGCTGAAATGCACTCTTTGATCCTTTTCATCCATCCTGGAAATGATGGTAGGTAAAGGTGGATTATTAGCACCATCAGGATTCATGGCCCTTGCGTAATGTCAGGGTGCCAGGAATCAGACTGAGACAAGAAGTGCAAAAATAATCACACCTTTATTAATAGCAACAACAAAAAAAGTCCACAAGTCAAATAACAAGCCAGGACTCAAAACCAGAGCTGGTAGTCAGACGAGTCGAGTCAGGAGCCAAAGCGAATAGTCAGACGAGCCGAGTCAGGAGCCAAAGCGAGTAATCAGACGAGCCGGAATCAGGAACAAGGAGAACAGCAGATTCAGGAACAAGCCAGGGATCAGGAACCAGGAGGGACGTCAGACAGCCAGGTAATACACAGGAACTGGAAATCAAAAACAGGTCTGAGACAACGTAAGGGCAAAGCATACTGAACAGAGGCCCTTTAAATAATAAGTGATGACATCACAATTCTGAGACTGCAACCTGTCTCACATGGATGATGTACTCCAGTCTGGTCATAAAAGGGCGTGCAGGAAATGAGCAGCATCACACACTATGCACCAGAGTCAGTAAGAGAGGTGAGTAAAATGGCTGCCAGCAGCACATGGCAAACAAAGTAGGGGAAAAACCCTGACACAAGGGCCCTTAAAAGGGCCTTTTGGGGGCCCTTAAAATGGCCTTTTATAGGACATTGCCCTAAGTTAAACAGCTCTTTTGCTACAAAAACAAACAAACACCCCCTAATAAAATACATTTCACAAAATAGCAAATTATCAAAAATAATAAAAAATATTCCTATTCTAATACCCATTAAAAAAAAACCACCCCAAAATAAAAAACCTAATCTAGAATAAACTACCAAGGGCCCTTAAAAGGGCCTTTTGTAGGGCATTGCCCTAAAGATATCAGCTCTTTTTCTGAAAAAAGAAAAAATACAAATACCCACTAACATTACAACATTTAAGCAGTTCTCATTCTATTGGCTGATTCATCATCCAATAGAATTAGAGCTGCTTAAATCCTATTGGCTGATTTGAACAGCCAATAGGATTTTAGCAGCTCTAATTCCTATTGGCTGATTCAAAATTTTCTGCCTATAGGAATGCAAGGGACGCCATCTTGGATCGCGTACCTTGCATTGAAGATTCAGTGTACGGCGGCAACCATATGAAGAGGATGCTCCGCGCCGGATTTCTTCAGGATGGACCCGCTCCACGCCGCCAGGATCAAGATAGAAGATGCCGCCTGGATGAAGATTGAAGAGGCCGTCTGGATGAAGACTTCTCACTGCTTGGATGAGGACTTCGCAGCTGGATTTTTTTTGTTTGGGTTATATTTTTAGATTAGGGTTTGGGCATGTAAAAGAGCTAAATGCTCTTTTAAGGGCAATGCCCATCCAAATGCCCTTTTCAGGGCAATGGGTAGCTTAGGTTTTTTTAGATTTAGGCTTTTTATTTTGGGGGGATGGTTGGGTGGTGGGTTTTACTATTGGGGGGTCTCTGTATTTTCTTTTACAGGTAAAAGAGCTGTTAAACTTAGGGCAATGCCCTAAAAAAGGCCCTCTTAAGGGCCATTGGTAGTTTATTGTAGGCTAGGTTTTTTTTTATTTTGGGTGGGCTTTTTTATTTTGGTGTAATTCTTTTTTATTTTTGATAATTTCATTTGTTAATTTCCGTAATTTAGTGTTTGTTATATTTTGTGATTTAGTTGTTTTTTTTTGTAATTAGTTACTTTGTGTAGTGTTAGGATTTTTTAATGTGTAGTTTATTTTATTTAATGGGTAGTTACATTTTATTTTAATAATTATATTAGTTTAATTGTTAGTTTAAACTTCTTTTTTTAATTTGACAGGTAAGTTTAAATTTAATGTAAGCTAGGGAAATTGTAATTTTAATATGTTAGGGGGGGCATTAGGTTTAGGGGTTACTAGTTTAAATTAGTTTATTGCAATGTGGGGGGCTTTCGGTTTAGGGGTTAATAGTTTAATTTATTATATTTCATTGTGGGGGCTTTCGGTTTAGGGGTTAATAGGTTTATTATAGTGGAGGTGGTGTAGGGCTTAATAACTTTAGTATAGTGAGGGAGATGTGGGCGGCCGGCAGATTAGGGGTTAATAATATTTAAATAGTGTTTGCGATGTGGGAGGGCGGCAGTTTAGGGGTTAATAACTTTAGTATAGTGGTGACGATGTCAGGGAGCGGCAGAATAGGGGTTAATAAATTTTCTTAGTGGCGACGATGTCAGGAGCGCCAGATTAGGGCTTAATGCATTTATTATAGTATGTGTGATGCGGGAGGGCCTCGGTTTAGGGGTTCATAGGTAGTTTATGGGTGTTTAGTGTACTTTGTAGCAGTTTAGTTATGAGTTTTATGTTACAGATTTGTAGTGTAACACTCATAACTACTGACTTTAGATGACGTTACGGATCTTGTCGTTTTAAAGTGTAACGCTTGCTTTTTAGCCTCACCGCAAAACTCTTAATACCAGCACTATGGGAATCCCATGAAAAAATGTCATTTTTACGAGTGTGGTACTGACGTTGCGTTACTGTCACGGTTCCTACCATTCCATACAGACAGCCAGGCATCGTCGCCCCTTTGGGGGCAAGCGAGGGACTTTATCCTGGGTCCTCTCTTATTCTAGGCTTGTTCTTTTTGCCTCTAAGCAACGGCTGCTTCTCTTTATTTGTGTGTGTATGTAAGCCTTTCATTACCTTTCCTTATCCTGCCTGGCTGGACTCTGGATATTGCTTTGCCTGGATCACCTGTTTTTATTTACAACCTGTCAATCAGGCTTACCTGGGTCTTCCTAACAATTAGCAGCTCATTATCTGGCTATATAACCCCGCCTTTTCCTGTGCTCTGTGTATTTAATGGTAGGTAACATTAAATGTTTCCTGTTTCTAGTTTAGGTGTCTTTGTTTCCTGTTTCTAGTTTAGGTGTCTTTGTTCCTGAATCCCCAAGACTGACCCTGGCTTGTTACCTCAGCTCCAGTGGCGTATTTAGGTCTTGTGCTGCCCTAGGCACACAAAATTCTGCTGCCCCCCCCACCCCCCATCCCCCCTAGGTTTAAGGCTTTTTTTCAACCATAATATTTTTTTGGTCAGGGTATAATTTTACTTTTGTTTAGAAAATGTTCCCCCCAGGACTTGCATGTTGTGTGTGTGTGTGTGTATGTATATGTATATGTATATATATATATATATTTATATATATATATATATATATATATTAATAAAACCTCATTAAGTTTTAATGCTATATTAATTGTAAATGTTACCTACCATTAAATACACTCTATTACATTGTACTCATAATCATAATCACTGTTTATTGTATAAGGTTCCTGGATCCTGTGTAAATCCTTGTAGATGCTATCATGTTGAATAGAGATATGATGTTAGTTTGACAAACACTATGGGACCTTTAAATGGCTTGTTATATAAAATTAAGTAGCACACACACTATAACGTATGCGTTTGTTTGTCCATTATGCAGCATATGTAAGTCTGCATACAAACAGCACTGTCACCCTATGTAAGCAAGAATTATAGTGCATCTCACTACATAACGGTACCAGTCTCCCTCTAGCATTCATAGCCCATGTATTCTTCCCATCGTCCTTAGTACTTAGGTTGCCCCACACATACTTGATCTACTAGTCTTCAGACCTTTGTATTAATGAATTGTGAGTTACTAAGTTGTGAAATATCGCCAATCGCTACTTAAGGAAGTAAAGATTCATTGCTAAAACACCTCCAGGTCCTTTAAAGCTCCAGCAACAACTGACAGTCTGACACTGATGTCAGATGGGCTTGGCTTGCGAGACAGGAAATAGAATTATCTGACACTCCAGTGCGGTGCACGCCGCAACGGCTTATTCCTGACAATTTAAACGGCACAAGGAAGGACAATCATCATTGTCACTGTGTGCCATTGAAATTTTCAGGAATAACATAAGCCTTAGCGGCGTGCACCGCACTGGAGTGTCAGATAATTCTATTTCCTCTCTTGCAAGCCAGGCCCATCAGACATCAGTGTCAGACTGTCAGTTGTTGCTGGAGCTTGAAAGGACCTGGAGGTGTTATAGCAATCTTTACTTCCTTTCCTTAAGTGGTGATTGGCGATATTTCACAACTCACGAGTCACAATTCATTAATAAAAAGGTCTACTCTGAAATAGTGTGTAGATCGTATTCAAAAGGACTGACTTACTGTGAAAGTACACTGGGACTGAGGATCCCTTGCCACCCATACTTCCGTAGCAGCCGCTGCCTCATGCATTAGTGACGTGGCCAGTTTTTGATCTATTCTGCTCTAAGTTGTTGCGCAGCTGCGGCTATGATGTGGATGATGGAATGTTGCCCCTGGACTCAGTCAGACACTAATAAAGGGCCAATTCTTGAGTGCCCCGGCCCCAAAAAGTGCCGCCCCCTCAAATCTGCCACCCTAGGCCTGTGCCCTGTTGGCCTAGGCCATAATACGCCCCTGCTCAGCTCTGTTCATTGTTTACCTGCACCTCTGGCTTCCTTTGTTCTCTGCAATACCTTGACTACTCTCTTGGATTTACCCTTGTTTGTACAGCATACTCAGTTTCTTGTTTTTTGCACACAGCCCCCGTGCATTTATTCACAGCCCAGGTGGTTTTCTTACCTGATCACTTTGGGCTGTGATACCTGTAAGGGTGAGCACATATCTCTGCTACAGACTCCAATCCAGGTGAAACCTTTACACAAGAACTGACCATTATGGAGCCTGCAAAGATGAAAAGGAACCTTTTGAACTATTACCTGAGAGGTTCGATGGTAGCCGTTACTCCTTCTTGTCCTTTAAGGTAGATTGTGAGCTGTTGTTTGCTTTAAAGCCTCTTAGGTATGCCACTGACTTCATCATGGTCCGCTCAACCATCAACCTGCTTTCTGGGCAGATAAAAAAATGGCCACACCAGATGCTCCTGGCTAAGAATCCTGTCCTAGACAACTGGGGGGCTTTCATAACAGCCATAGCCACTCAGTGTACTACCACAAGGCAAACTAAGGTTCCTAGGACTGTTCCGCATTCCCACAGATCACAGCTTCCTCGTGACTGGGATGCTTTTTACCAGTACTCACCCGCAAACCTTGATGCTCCTGATGAATCGTATACTCCTTCCTAGGACACTGAGAAGCCAATGGAGATAGGGGTAATCCAGAATAGGCAGGCTCCCCAAGTAAGAGCCAGAAGGAGGAGCCATGGCCTTTGCTTTTACTGCGGGGAAAGAGGGCACTTCCTCTCCAATTGTCCTATACCTTGGTCTCCAGATCTCCAAACTGGCACTGTTTTTGTTCATCCTCTTTGTTCTACATGCAATTCTATGAGGTGCCAAGGTTGCTGTCATGGCTGTCCATGTTCTGCTGTTCAGAAGAGTCTACTAATCTCTGAAACTGTTATTTTCTGTAGAACTAGGGAACTTGCTCTTGCTAGTCCTGAAGTCCCAGAGACCTCGGTTATGCCTCTACCTCTTGCTCCTGAAGCATCTTCTCAACTTTCTGATGATTTGCCTAATCCTGAAGCCTTCATCACTTCTGTACCGGCAAGCACCAGCATTACATTCTGTCCTGACAAAAGTACTGCCACCTGACTGCACTTATGCCTCAAATGGTACTCTTGTTTGCAAGCAGGATCTTGTGATGTTCGAGACAGCATTGCAAGCTATGAGTACTTCAACAGCAGCCAATACAAAAAAGAATAGGAAGAAGGCTGCCAAGGCCACTATTGGTACAGTGTTTCCCAGTAATGTAGATGACGACCAAATTTTAGGTCTGGATGCCTATGCGAGAGTGACCATCCTGCCAGATGACATCCTTGACATGTCCAATGATGAGGCTGACTTTACCCTCAAACTGAAAGTGGTCTCTACCTAGCCTGTCACTGTTCCTACCGTTCCATGCAGACATCCAGGCATGGTCGCCCCTTTGGGGGCAAGCGAGGGACTTGAACCTGGGTCCTCTCTTATCCTAGGCTTGTTCTCTTGCCTCTAAGCAGCGGCTGGTTCTCTCTATTGGTGTGTGTATGTAAGCCTTTCATTACCTTTCCTTATCCTGCCTGCAGCAATGGGACTGCACTCGGGATATTGCTTTGCCTAGATCCCCTGTGCTAATTTACAACCTGTCAGTCAGGCTTACCTGGGACTTGCTACTAATTAGCAGCTCATTAACTGGCTATATAACCCTGCCTTTTCCTGTGCTCTGTGTCAGTTCTTTGTTTCATGTTTCTAGTTTAGGTGTCTTTGTTCCTGAATCCCCAATACTGACCCTGGCTTTGTTCATCGTTTACCCGCACCTCTGGCTTCCTTTGATATCTGCAATACTTTGACTACTCTCTTGGATTTACCCTTGTTTGTACAGCATACTCAGATGCTTGGTTTTTGTACACAGCCCCCGTGCATTCATTCACAGCCCAGGTGGTTTTCTTACCTGATCACTTTGGGCTGTGATACCTGTAAGGGTGAGCACATATCTCTGCTACAGACTCCAATCCAGGTGAGACCTTTACAGTTACAGGCTAAAAGGCTTGCGGTACACCTATACCGACAAGACTCATAATGGCTCGGTGCTGTTTTAATGCTGAAATTACCATATTTTCAGCATTAAAAGACGAACGCACAAACTTGTAATCTAGCTGATACATTCTTAAAGGGTCATGAAACCCAAAAAATGTATTTCATGGTTTACTTCTATTATCAAATTTGTTTCATTCTTTTGGTATCATTAGTTTAAGGAGCAGCAATGCACTACTGGTTTCTAACTGAAAACATGGTGTGAGCCAATGACAATCAGTATATATATATATATATGCAGCCACCAATCAGCAGCTAGAACCTAGGTTCTTTGCTGCTCCTGAGTTTACCTAGATAAACCTTTGAGCAAAGGACAGCAAGATAAGAGTCAAATAAGCTTTAATCCATTTTAAAAGTATAGGATACAAATCACAAACAGAAGGGCTCAGCTATAGTATGCATTTCACGCCGTGAGGCACTTACTGATAGAAACTGAGCACAAGTAAAACCGCCGTTACATTTAAAGGCAGCGTGACCAATCAAACACAGTCCAAAAATGACGTGGTAACAGCTGTCATACTAACATATACGTATGCTGTGGTATGCATGCCTTTAAGAAAAATGTAACAGCGTCTAAAATCAAAATGAACATTACTTCCAGTGACAGCAAAAAGGACACATAATATGATCATTAGAAATAAGTTAACAATGAAAACTAATACTATAACGATATACAATATATATTGTATGTTATGTTATAAATTATTCCAATATACTACTATCTTTACCTTTTGGTATATAAATCAATTGGATTACTCTAGTGCAGCAAAAATAAAAATGTTGTTACAATTTATGCTATATATCATTTATGCATTATTCAAATCTATACCCGTAAGTGTGTCAATTTTCATACTAGCTCACAGTCATGATCTTAATGAAGCCTTATATAAAAGACACCCTCCCAGACTTAATATGATAGTCAATAGAAAATGATCTAACGACAACACTAACCCCAATTGAAATATAAATATATGTGTATGTTTAATGACATTAGCAAGGTTAATTCTACATAAGACCTCATATCCCACTCCAAATTCATGCCAGACAGTGATTTTGATCTTAATTTATATATCAAAAAAAGTTATTTTTTTATCAAGGATCTTTGCTAAGTCACCGCCTCTCAAAGGGATCCTAGCTAGGTCAATAATTTTTATTTTAAAATTAGGTACATTGGTAAAGTGAAAAAGATTGAAGTTCATTATCTTCCTAAGACACATAAGAGCCTCACGTCTCCTCCTGGGCACCCGATCATTTCAGGCATAGGCTCACTTTTGGAGCTATGGCCGTCAACTTACTTGCATTCAACGGCACCAATACTCTCGCCTAAGATCACCTAACATTGCGGCCGCAGACCTGAATACGCTCTCCAAAGTTACCAAAAAAGCTGTCAAAAAGCCGCGCACCAAGTATGGGGCGATGAGCAGCGGACTCTTGTTAACTAACAGCCATCGATCTCGCTGCTCTTCGGCTTTTTCCCAGCTTTATTGGTATACTGTCACTAAACACCCACACTATACTATACTGTTTACCCCCTATACCGCCGCTCCCGGAGCCCACCGCAACTCTAATAAATGTATTAACCCCTAAACCACCTCTCACGGACCCCGCCGCAACTAAATAAATACTTATTAACCCCTAATCTGCTGCCCCCTACACCGCCGCCACCTACATTATAGTTATTAACCCCTAATCTGCCACCCCCTACACCGCCGCCACCTACATTATACTTATTAACCCCTAATCTGCCGCCCCTACACCGCCACCACCTACATTATACTTATTAACCCCTAATCTGCCGCCCCGCCACCGCCGCCACCTACATTATACTTATTAACCCCTAATCTGCCGCCCCCTACACCGCCGCCACCTACATTATACTTATTAACCCCTAATCTGCCAGCCCCTACACCGCCGCCACTATATTAAATTTCTTAACCCCTAAACCTAAGTCTAACCCTAACACCCCTTAACTTAAATATAATTTAAATAAATCTAAATAAATATTCCTAGCATTAAATAAATTATTACTATTTAAAACTAAATACTTACCTATAAAATAAACCCTAAGCTAGCTACAATATAACTAATAGTTACATTGTAGCTAGCTTAGGATTTATTTTTATTTTACAGGCAAGTTTGTATTTATTTTAACTAGGTAGAATAGTTACTAAATAGTTATTAACTATTTAATAACTACCTAGCTTAAATAAATACAAATATACCTGTAAAATAAAACCTAACTTATGTTACACTAACACCTAACACTACACTATAATTAAATTAATTCCCTAAATTAAATACAATTAAATACAATTAAATAAAATTATCTAAAGTACAAAAACAAACAAACACTAAGTTACAGCAAATAATAAACAAATTACAAGATCTAATCCCCCTAACAAAATAAAAAAGCCCCCCCAAAATAAAAAAAGCCCTACCCTACACTAAATTACAAATAGCCCTTAAATGGGCCTTTTGCGGGGCATTGCCCCAAAGTAATCAGCTCTTTTACCTGTAAAAAAAATTACAAATCCCCTCAACATTAAAACCCACCACCCACACAACCAACCCTACTCTAAAACCCACCCAATACCCCCTTAAAAAACCCTAACACTAACCCCTTGAAGATCACCTTACCGGGAGAAGTCTTCACACAACCGGGCCGAAGTCCTCAACGAATCCGGCAGAAGTGGTCCTCCAGACGGCAGAAGTGGTCCTCCAGACGGGCAGAAGTCTTCATCCAGACGGCATCTTCTATCTTCATCCATCCGGCGTGGAGCGGCTCCATCTTCAAGACATCCGACGCGGAGCATCCTCTTCGGCCGATGTCTTCTTGCTGAATGAAGGTACCTTTAAGTGACGTCATCCAAGATGGCGTCCCTTAGATTCCGATTGGCTGATAGAATTCTATCAGCCAATCGGAATTAAGGTAGAAAAAAATCATATTGGCTAATGCAATCAGCCAATAGGATTTAGCTGGCATTCTTTTGGCTGTTCCAATCAGCCAATAGAATGCCAGCTCAATCCTATTGGCCGATTGCATCAGCCAATAGGATTGAACTTAAATCCTATTGACTGATTGCATCAGCCAATAGGATTTTTTCTACCTTAATTCCGATTGGCTGATAGGGTTTAGGGGTGTTAGGGTTAGGGTTAGACTAAGGTTTAGGGGTTAATAAATTTAATATAGGAGTGGCGGTGTAGGGGGTGGCAGATTAGGGGTTAATAAGTATAATGTAGGTGGCGGCGGTGTAGGGGGCGGCAGATTAGGGGTTAATAAGTATAATGTAGGTGGCAGCGGTGTCGGGGCGGCAGATTAGGGGTTAATAAGTATAATGTAGATGGCGGTGGTGTAGGGGGCGGCAGATTAGGGGTGTTTAGACCTGGGTTACATGTTAGGGTGTTAGGTGTAAACATTACCATAGGAATCAATGGGATATCGGGCAGCAGCGAACATAAGCTTTCGCTGCTTTCAGACTCCCATTGATTCCAAAACTAGGTACACTGGGCCGGAATATTGGCGAGCGTACCTGTTAGGAATTTGTTAACTAGCAAAAGTAGTGCATTCGGAACATCTGTAGTGACGTAAGCATTGATCTGTGTCGGACTTTGCCCGGCGGATCGTATGTTACGTCACAAAATTCTTCTTTTGCCGGTCTGTAGAGTTTGATAACTAAGGGGAATCACGCTCGCCACAAATACGCTGTGGAAATCCAGCGTAGTTGCGGTTGACGGCTTGATAAATAGATGCCTGTCTGAGTGGATAGATAATATCTTACAACCCATAGTGAAAAATTTGTACAGCTATCTCAGAGATTCGAGTCATTTTCTAGATATTTTGAAGGACTTTGACTGGTAGGAGGGATATAAGTGGGTAGTAGTTGAAGCTGTTTCACTTTATTCCTCAATACCTCATGTGCATGGGTGTTGTGCCTTAGAGTATTTTATGACCAAAGAACTAATTATAGTGAAGAAGTAAAACAATATGTATTGGATGTTGTGGAGTTCTTACTCACCCACAATTATTTTATGTTTGATTCTGAGTTTTCTTTACAAAATCAAGGTACAGCGAAGGGGGCGAAATTCTCCCCATCTTATGCAAATTTGTTTGTTGGGAGGTGGGAGCTCCACCACATCTATGACATTGATGAGATTTTCAGGTCCGACATCCTTCTGTACATGAGGTATATTGATGATCTTATTTTTATAGTTAAAGATACTTTTCAACTTGAGAATTTTTTAATTTACATCAATAACAATGATTTTAACCTCAGATTTACTGGATAATTTTTTGGACACATAGTGTCATAGGATCATTTCTAGTACGTATTGAAAGGACACAGCGGGCAACACCATACTACATGCCCCTTCTTGTCATCCAGGACATTTAGTTAAGGTAGCGGTAAGCTGGCAAAACATGCTCGTGCACGATTTCCCCATAGGAAACAATGGGGCAGAATCGGCTGAAAAAAAACCTAACACCTGCAAAAAAGCAGTGTTCAGCTCCTAACGCAGCCCCATTGTTTCCTATGGGAAAACACTTGTGTGGTGTTAAGTCTACACTTAACACCCTAACATGAACCCCGAGTCTAAACACCCCTACACTTATACTTATTGTTACGGTTACCCTTAGTCTCGCTGAGAGATGGACCGCTTAGTAGCCTGGATCCCTATTGCTAAAGAGGGGAGAAGCTGCTTTCCATAGTATTCTATATGAGTCTCGCAAATATAGAATAATCTCCCTTAGCTGCAGTACAGCTAGGATACCCTTCTGCCCACAAAAACGAGTCAACGCTGCGATTGAGGGTCAAACAAGAACTCAGGACTGGGATGCCCAGCCTGCTTTTTATTAAGGTTACATGCACACAGGGCACTCCCAGGGGGAGAGGGGGGGGGAGCACAAAATCCCCCATCACACATTTAGATAGAGAGCACTGTCCTTTGACAGGCCACAATAGGATTACAGTACTTAAGATAACAAGTTTACAAGTTCATCTTATCAATTAGCAGTCTGGCTCCAGAGGTGATTAGACAATAGTTTCTAAAAGCTGAAAAAAAAAGAGTTAACTCTTTATGAAATGATACTTGTTACGGTTTTCTTGGAGCCCTTCTTAGGCGCTGGCTTGCTGGTTCAGGCATTGCTGCTGGGAAATAAGCTCTTCACAACAAAATAACTAATGCTTCTGTAACACTTAATAACCCCTAATCTGCCGCCCCCGACATCGCCGACACCTGCATAATATTATTATTAAATGTATTAACCCCTAACCCTAAGTCTAACCCTAACCCTAACACCCCCCTAACTTAAATCTATTTTTAATCAATCTAATTAAAATTACTATAATTAAATAAATTATTCCTATTTAAAAATAAATACTTACCTATAAAATAAACCAAAAGATAGCTACAATATAACTAATAATTACATTGTAGCTATTTTAGGATTTATATTTATTTTACAGGCAACTTTGTATTTATTTTAACTAGGTACAATAGCTATTAAATAGTTAATAACTATTTAATAACTACCTAGTTAAAATAATTACAAAATTACCTGTAAAATAAATCCTAACCTAAGTTACAAATACACCTAACACTACACTATCAATAAATTAATTAAATAAATTAACTACAATTATCTAAAATAAAATACAATTAAATAAACTAAACTATAGTACAAAAACAAACAAACACTAAATTACAAAAAATAAAAAAATATTACAGGAAGTTTAATCTAATTACACCTAATCTAATCCCCCTAATAAAATAAAAAAGCCCCCCAAAATAATACAATTCCCTATCCTAAACTAAATTACAAATAGCCCTTAAAAGGGCCTTTTGCGGGGCATTGCCCCAAAGTAACCAGCTCTTTTACCAGCCCTTAAAAGGGCTTTTTGTGGGGCATTGCCCCAAAGTAATCAGCTCTTTTACCTGTAAAAAAAAGAAAAACAATACCCCCCCAACATTACAACCCACCACCCACACACCCCTACTCTAAAACCCACCCGATCCCCCCTTAATAAAACCTAACACTACCCCATTGAAGATCACCCTACCTTGAGCCGTCTTCAGTAGACATGTGCGATTAGTTTCGTTCCGAATTCGAATTCGTACGAATTTGGTCGAATTCGGAGCTTCGGACCGTTTCGAATATCCGAATGAAATGCTTTCCGAAAGAATACTAATCCGAATTCATTTGTTCCGAAATATTTGAATCGTTCGTATGTATTCGTTTTCATTCGAATGTGTGTGGCGCAGTTCAATTTTATTTTAATAATAGTTATTTACACGTGACGTGACTACTAATCCGAATGCATTTGTTCCGAAATATTCGAATCGTTACGATATATTCGTTTTCATTCGGACGTGGGTGTGGCGCAATTTTAAAATTATTTCTTCAAATAAATCTTATTATTAAATCCAAAGAACCACAAAATAGTTAGAATATTTAGTTAGGTTTTTGGACTAGCATGGTATAATATATATTAACGAGTGACAACGAATCGATTCAAATTAATTTGTTTATTAAAATGAGTGTAGTGTCATTATCTTCTTGTCCAATGAGATATTTCCTTTTGTTTTGGGGGTTGGATTACTGTCACAGTGATAGTTTTCTGGTCCAATAATTATATTATTTTAATTTTGTGGGTTGGATTACTGTCACACGCAGTGCAATGTGCTATAGCTTTTCCTGAAGGGCTGTGCTTATCTGTGCTGTTGTGTTAAGCAGAAGGCAGACATTTATTCAGACTTGCAGGCTGTTAGCATTGCAGCAGAAGAGACAATCCCTGAACTTGTGAAGTTGAACAGTTACAGAAGAAGAGAAGAAGGCACAGTGTCCTAGAGATTTACTGGTCTGCATATTTTTGCTTATTATATTATTATTTTTGGCTGAAATTGTGACTCAAGGGAGAGGAGAAAGTTTTACAACAGTCAAATATATATTTCTTTATCTTATAGTTCTTGCATTAATAATTGTTATTATTTTGAACTTCTCATTAGAGCACTAGTTAGTAGTTAATTAAAAAAAATATTATAATTGTGTACTATTGTATTGATTGTCTTGTGTGACTTTTTTGGAGTTCTATCTGTATGAGCTGAGCTGAGCTCACTCCAATTTTTGTTTTTGTTTAAGAGAGTTAGATAGTACTGCTGTGCTGTCTTAAACTTAGATAACAGGCACACAGGTTGGTGAATGATGATAGGATTTTTTTGATTTTTGAACACGTCAGCAAAAGACACAGACATCACCCTATATTATTTACTCTTTGTGGATAAATATAATTATTATTTGTTGTTGTGTGTGTGTGTGTATGACTGTGTACTATTCATCATTGTAGATAGATATCCACACAAAATTTAATTACATTTTTTTGTTTGTTTAAGAGAGTTACTTGCTGTGCTGTCTTAAACCTATATTACATTACAGGCACACTTGTCCTTGAGCATAGGATTTTTTTGTGTGTGTGTATGTATACTATTCATCATTGTAGATAGATATCCACACAAAATGTAATAAATTGTTTGTTTGTTTAAGAGAGTTACTTGCTGTGCTGTCTTAAACCTATATTACATTACAGGCACACTTGTCCTTTAGCATAGGATTTTTTTTTAACACATCAGCATCATCAGAAGACACATTATCCAATCTCTAGTATTGTCTAAATCTATATTTTTTTATTGATTGTGTGTGATAGTATCTATACCCAAAAATTATTATTAATTAAAAAGCAATTATTTTTGTTTATAATTGATAATAATTATATAATTCTATAGTAATAATTACCATTATTTAATTTTTAAATTTTTATTTTTTAAATATATATATAATTAGTAGACAACTACCTAATTATTTGTAATGGATAGTCACCCCCACCTCATGTTCCTCAAACAACCAGCAGCAGTGACACAGTAACCACCAGTGCCACCACATGTGTACCGCTACTGTCTGTGTCAAATCCTTCCACAGAATCCACATCCTCATTGCCAGGCACAGACATTTGTCATCCACCCTCCACACGTGAAACATCATTTAGGTATCACAAGTAGGGTTGCCACCTCAGCCATGTTTTCCTGGACACTTATGAGTTACACATGCTTTAGGGTGTGCAGGGAGGAACATGTATTGTGCTGTTCATCAGCACTTTTCATTTGATGTCCAGAGTCTCAATAAATGTTTCTCCCTGCTTACCCTGCCGCATTCATAACTCATAAGTGTCCAGGAAAACATGGCCGAGGTGGCAACCCTAATCACAAGAGACCTGATACTACAAAGGAGAGGCAAATGAAGCAGCAGGAGCTGCTGCCCGGTCCTGTTTCTGTGCCTCAGGTAAAGTTTATGGGTTCAAGCAGAGCTAGCAGCAGTAGTCAAAGCACTCGTAGATTCACTAGCAGTAGTACTAGTAGTCATCTGAGCCCACCCTCTAAATTTCAAAGGTCTGTAAGTAAAAATTTAAGTTCACAATCCTCTAGCAGGGTTGATAGGTCCTCCTCTGAGACCAGGAAGCAGTCCGCATTTCGGTGGCGTCTTAATTTTCCGGATCTTACCCCCAAAACAACATGTACAATAACTAGTGCCAGTTGTGTCACCACCTCCGCTATGTCCAGTTCTAGTACCGTGTTGCCAACTAAAATGTTTTACAGTAGAAGCCAAACAGTACCAACGCAGGCTTTTTCCAGTGAACATTCATTTAAGCAGCCCAAACATGAAGTATTTGAGTATGAGGAAGAAAACATTTCTCATGCTGATACTGCCACCACCACCACCGCTACTGCCAGTGCCAACATTACTTGATAGTCCATTTGCTATTGATATAAGTGAAGAGGGCACCAGTAGTCACCAGGGAGAAGATGGCTCCCCAACATATGTCGCTAGTGATAAATCCATGTTTACTGACATGGACGAATCAGTGTCATCTTATAATTTAGAACCAGATGATCATACTCACTATTCCCCTGCCCATAATTCATCTTCTTCTATACATTTGTATTCCTCTCTGTCTCCAACATCGTCACCACCAGTGTAACCGAGCTCTCCAATAGCTTGTGTTGAGTCTCCCAGCCAGATTGTAGTTAGTGCACCCGCCACTACTGGTAGGCCACTAACCTCCTCCATTCCCACCATCCCTTCAATGTTTAGGCCTTCTCCTTTTATGTCACAGAGAGAAGTCCATGATATAACAAAAATAAAAGAAGTTGCTACAGCATGTGCGCCCAAATAAACTGTCACAAAAGATTCTTCACTGCACAGTGGCAAAGGTATCCGTCGTGCACAAGTGTGGGAGCATTTTGAGGCTATTGGTGATGGTCACCAAGCCAAATGCAAATTGTGTGGTAGGGAAGTCAGCAGGGTAGAGTGTTGGGGCATCTGACCAATTCAGGAATGAACCAACACATTCACACCCATCACAAGCCAGTGGTGTTAAGGGAAGAAAGTGGTGTCTCTGCTCCAGCCAGCACTACTAGGGGAACTACTACTAGCAGTGTCACAGTCACCACCAGTAGGAATCACAAGGGGCAGGGTGATCATGCCTCTTCTGGTGCAGCTGCTATCAGTGTCAGCCAACATCACATGAAATCAGCCCAGCCCACAATGGAGCAATTTGGTGTATTTCATTCCAGTCGGATGTCAAGACAGCAGGTGCGAAAAATTACACGCCTCATTGCCGAGCTCATAGCGGTTGGAGGGGCTCCTTTTAACATGGTGGAAGGGGACCCCTTTAAACAACTTATGGAGGCAGTTGCACCTCATTATAAAGTTCCTGCTTGTACCACATTTAGTAGATCTGTAATTCCCTCACTTTACCGGTCATGCGTTGTTGTTTTGAAGGAGGAGCTGGGAAAGGCTGCTGGACAGTCAGTGCACTTCACCACTGACCTATGGAGTGCTCCTAGTGGCCAACATGCCTTCCTGTCTTTGACGGCACATTGGTGGCTGCCAAATGTGTCACCACCAGTTATATCACCCAAAAGTTCAGGCTCAAAAACCTCAGACTCAGTGACTGGTGCAGTAGCCAAGGGGTACCGCTCCTTTCTCCTGCATGCTGAGGTGATGGATCATCAGCACACCTCACAGAACATCCTACATGCACTGAATAATATGGTGGCTCAGTGGCTAGGAGAGCAGGCAGAGACAAAGGCACAAATGGGTTTTGCTGTCACCGATGGGGCAGCCAATATGCTAAAGGCAATACGGGAGGGCGGGTTTGTGGGTATACATTGTTCTGCGCATGTACTACATCTGGTTGTTAAGGCCGCCCTTGATCACGACACCGGAAGGTTGGCAACACTTTTTGAGTGTTGCCGAAAAATAGCTGGCCACTTCCATCATAGTGTCAAAGATAGCCATCTCCTTAGGCAGGAACAGAGAAATTTTGGCCTTGCAGAGCACCGGCTCAAACTAGATGGAACTCCACATTAGATATGCTGGAGCGTATATTAGAGCAACAAAAGGCAATCCATG
Organism: Bombina bombina; assembly: GCF_027579735.1. Classification (NCBI taxonomy): domain Eukaryota; kingdom Metazoa; phylum Chordata; class Amphibia; order Anura; family Bombinatoridae; genus Bombina; species Bombina bombina. The sequence continues at coordinate 919,613,890 of NC_069503.1, forward strand.
CAATGGCATACAAACATTACATTGGCATTGACAGACCACTGGGCAGGGATGACTGGGCCATGATTGAACAGGTAGTGGCAGTCCTCACACCTTTTCGGGCGGTGACAGAAAATTTAAGCCAAGAGAACGCTAGCCTGGCACAAGTCATTCCCCTCTTCACTCACCTCTCAAACCTATTAGATAATTTCCTTACTAATAGGGAAGTATTGCCTGGTGGTAATCTTCATGATGATGTTGCTGCCCTTATAAGGAGGTTGAAGGAGCAACTGACTCGGCACGTAAAAGAGTGCATCGACATTAGCCCTCACTACATGCTAGCCACACTTTGTGATCCTAGAGTAAAGGGAAAGATAGCACTCCATACAAATAGCTTGACCTCATGGAGGGTGCGTGATAGACAAAAAAAATGTCACCTGTAGAGGAAGATGAAGAGATAACAGAGTCTGATAGTGATACTCTGTCACCTAAAACCAAAAGCCCTAGCACTGCTGCTTGTCCTCGTCCCACCACAGCAGCTACTTTTTGGGCTGATACACTGGGCACATTTGTTGGAGACATCAGAGAGCCCCCGATGAAAGAGAGCAATGCTGCTGACATGGTTAAGCTTTACCTATCTCAACCTCCCCTGCCCCCCAGTACAGATCCCTTGACATTTTGGGATGAAAAGAGGTTTTTGTGGCCTGTCCTGTCAGTGGTAGCCCAAGAGCTAGTATCCTGTCCCCCAACCACCGTCCACAGTGAACGTGTATTTTCAATCACAGGAAATACACTTTCACCTCATCGTTCACAGTTGTCCCCCCAGCTCCTGGAGCAGATGACATTTTTAAAAATAAATCTATCAAAGCTGGGTTACCCAGCTCTCATCTTTGATTCTGATTAAAAATTTGATATAATCTCCTGCTGACCCACTTGTGCAGTGTGCCAGTAAGTACTGGACTGGGAATTAAAATCATCCCTGGAAAATTGTGAGAACAGCCCTATTTTCCAAACCACTCAGTATAATGCACACATTCAATTTTTCTCAAAGGTGATATTACTGGGATACTCCTTCCCCCCAATATTTAGTTTCAGAATTATAGTATATTATTTTTTAATTATTTTTTTTCCCCATATTCTTGTTATATGCACTGTAAAGCCCAATTACATCCATTAATCACCACTTTAAATTGTAGCTTTTCTAGCCATAGCTGCTGCCGCCCACCATGAAATTTCCTGGTATCCCGTTAGGCTAATCCGGCTTTGCTGGTTGTCATTACATGACAAATCATCATTGCTCCTATACCAAAAGATCTCTTATTTTGATGATATTTTGTAGTTAGCTAGAGGTCATCAGCCAAGTAACTTCCCAAATTCAATATTTTCTACCCCTCTTTGAGACATAATATATTATTCCCACTACAGCAGGGTATCCATCCAAAAATGTAAAACAAATTCCAAATAATTTAAACTTAAAAGCTAAGGGCAAAAATACCAATATTTTGATTTATATTAGTAATTTGAAGGTAACGTCATGTGACCTTCAACCTTAAATATTTCATAATAAACATTGAAATGTTATGTGATGATTTGTCATTGAATGGCCACCAAAAAAGTCCTTTCTATTTCACAGCTATTTTACTTCCCAAGGGTGTGATGGTTGATTTTATTACAATTTCCACTTTGTAATGACTTTCTTTATAATTGTTGTTATTTTTTTTTTTAGATCTTGATTTAGCCTAAACAAGCTTGCTCAAGCATTTGTATTAGTGTATACAATTTTTTTTCAATCGTTTATAATTAAAAAGTGCACCTTAATCATAATTTTACAATTGTAAACACATATTTACACGTTACACAAAAAGTTTCTGTTGTACGCATTGTCACACGTTAGTTACAGTTCGAGTTAAGCCACAAATTTTATTAGTTAGCGGGAGTTTTGGAGACTGTTATCCAAAATTATTGTCTTAATTTTAATAAAAAAAACTTTGAATTACAACTATGAATAATATTTTTGGGCACTAAGATCAAATATTAGTGCTACAAACAAATATAGATTTAACAATCAGCCAGCTGCTACCATACGCAAAAAATACAGTTAATCTCTAGGACAGTGTTGTCATTCTGGAAGTCCGCTCCTCATAAGAAAAAAATACAATAAAATTAATGCTTTGCACAGAGGCACAAACAAGTGAGTGACTTTTAAATTTACAACTTAATCCACATTCCATCATTTATTTCCATTTATTAATAAAATATTCTCTGTTTCTTTCTAATATTTTTAAGAGAATACTAAAGAAAAACTGTAGACTTTACTTTGAGGGAGAAGGAGACAGACCTTAAAAAAGAGGATGCTACAAGGAGTTCACGGGTAAGTATTATCATTACATGTGTACTTGAAAATAATTTTTATAAAACCGGCATGGAGTGCTGCTCATATATGTCTAAAGAAGGTTTAATTTAACTTTCGATTGAAACCTCTGTAAAATAATAAGTATCACAGCTAGTAATTGTGAGACATAAAATTAAGTATTATATTAACCTTTTAACGCCGTTATGCCGTTCTATTCCGTCATATTTACACTGGGCTTTAAAGCCGTTATGACGGAATAGAACGTCATAACAAACGGCTGTCCTGAAGCCTTCTGTGCTTCAAGGACTTGATCGCGGTCTGGAGGGCATTCCTAGGGTTGTAGGGACCCCCCCAGATGCGATCCAATAATTGAAATCTTGCGATCGTATGCACGATCGCGTAGTTTCAATTTGTCTACATCGGAACAGGTGTTCCGATGTAGGCACTTTAACCCTGTCACGAAAGGGTTAAACTTCAAACTTTTGTGTTGATGTTGTAGATAAATTGCATCCAAAATGGATTCATGCATGTGATCTATTGCCTGGCGCTGTTCTTTGTTAAAATGGGCTAATGCCCTGTCTATGGGTCGATGTAAATCCTTTCTCATATTTTCAACCGCTTTTGTCAAATTTTTTGTTGCTAGTAAATTTTCAAGAAGTAATTCCTCTGTCTGGCTATACCGATGTTGTGTTTCCGGTTCTATTGGCTTGTCTTGTTCCGGTTGAGGTGGTTATTGCGCTGTCTCATCCACAATGGGGGCATGATGTTGTGTTGATGGTTGGACAACGCTCACAGATGATGATGGTGAGAAGCATGTTTGTTCAATATTTTCTCCATCACTTTCCTCTACAGTAATGACTGGTGAATGCAGTTGACTGGTATGGCTTCCACCTGCATATGTGCCTCGTAGTTCTGAAATAGATGAAACAGTAATCAAATGTTATTATTTTGTTGTATGCAAACCAATGTATTTGTGGACATGTTGTACAGACATACGGCTAACGCTGGCTTTTTTCTGGCCGCACCTTTAAAATAACTCTGGTATTGAGAGTCCACAGAATGGCTGCGTTAGGCTCCAAAAAAGGAGCGTAGAGCATATTTAACGCAACTTCAACTCTCGATACCAGAGTTGCTTACGGACGCGGCCAGCCTCAAAAACGTGCTCGTGCACGATTCCCCCATAGAAAACAATGGGGCTGTTTCAGCTGAAAAAAACCTAACACCTGCAAAAAAGCAGCGTTCAGCTCCTAGCGCAGCCCCATTGCTGTCTATGGGGAAACACTTCCTACGTCTGCACCTAACACTCTAACATGTACCCCGAGTTTAAACACCCCTAACCTTACACTTATTAACCCCTAATCTGCCGCCCCCGCTATCGCTGACCCCTGCATATTATTTTTAACCCCTAATCTGCCGCTCCGTAAACCGCCGCTACTTACATTATCCCTATGTACCCCTAATCTGCTGCCCCTAACACTGCCGACCCCTATATTATATTTATTAACCCCTAATCTGCCCCCCACAACGTCGCCTCCACCTAACTACACTTATTAACCCCTAATCTGCCGACCAGACCGCACCGCTATTATAATAAAGTTATTAACCCCTAATCCGCCTCACTAACCCTATAATAAATAGTATTAACCCCTAATCTGCCCTCCCTAACATCGCCGACACCTAACTTCAAACATTAACCCCTAATCTGCCGACTGGAGCTCACCGCTATTCTAATAAATTTATTAATCCCTAAAGCTAAGTCTAACCCTAACACTAACACCCCCCTAAGTTAAATATAATTTAAATCTAACGAAATTAATTAACTCTTATTAAATAAATTATTCCTATTTAAAGCTAAATACTTACCTGTAAAATAAACCCTAATATAGCTACAATATAAATTATAATTATATTATAGCTATTTTAGGATTAATATTTATTTTACAGGTAACTTTGTATTTATTTTAACCAGGTACAATAGCTAAAATAGTTAAAATAATTACAAAATTACCTGTAAAATAAATCCTAACCTAAGTTACAATTAAACCTAACACCACACTATCAATAAATTAATTAAATAATTTATATTGTAGCTATATTAGGATTTATTTTACAGGTAAGTATTTAGCTTTAAATAGGAATAATTTATTTAATAAGAGTTAATTAATTTCGTTAGATTTAAATTATATTTAATTTAGGGGGGTGTTAGTGTTAGGGTTAGACTTAGCTTTAGGGGTTAATACATTTATTAGAATAGCGGTGAGCTCCAGTCGGCAGATTAGGGGTTAATGTTTGAAGTTAGGTGTCGGCGATGTTAGGGAGGGCAGATTAGGGGTTAATACTATTTATTATAGGGTTAGTGAGGCGGATTAGGGGTTAATAACTTTATTATAATAGCGGTGCGGTCCGGTCGGCAGATTAGGGGTTAATAAGTGTAGGCAGGTGGAGGCGACGTTGTGGGCGGCAGATTAGGGGTTAATAAATATAATATAGGGGTCGACGGTGTTAGGGACAGCAGATTAGGGCTACATAGGGATAATGTAAGTAGCGGCGGTTTACGGAGCGGCAGATTAGGGGTTAAAAATAATATGCAGGGGTCAGCGATAGCAGGGGCGGCAGAATAGGGGTTAATAAGTGTAAGGTTAGGGGTGTTTAGCCTCGGGGTACATGTTAGAGTGTTAGGTGCAGACGTAGGAAGTGTTTCCCCATAGCAAACAATGGGGCTGCGTTAGGAGCTGAACGCGGCTTTTTTGCAGGTGTTAGGTTTTTTTTCAGCTCAAACAGCCCCATTGTTTCCTATGGGGGAATCGTGCACGAGCACGTTTTTGAAGCTGGCCGCTTCCGTAAGCAACTCTAGTATCGAGAGTTGCAGTGGCGTTAAATATGCTCTACGCTCCTTTTTTGGAGCCTAACGCAGCCATTCTGTGGACTCTCAATACCAGAGTTATTTTAAAGGTGCGGCCAGAAAAAAGCCAGCGTTAGCTACGCGGTTCGTTACCGACAAAACTCTAAATCTAGCCGTAATTTTTTTTTTAGAAATATTGCGTAATAAATAATTTGTAGCTGATGTTTTTTGCTATAGTAAAGGCTTTATTAAATAAAATGTCCAGATAATTATTGCCTGTCCTGTTTGTTTATATTTTCAGTTTGTTTTAACTTACGCGGAGGAGTAGTGGATATCTCTCTACTTCCAGAGGCTGCTACTGGTGGGATCCGAGTTAATGACACTGTTAAAGATAGAATAAAATCAGCACAAGCCAAGGTATACTAAATTATAGATAATAAGTTTGTGTGAAGACATCAATATTTATTTTGAATGCTAATTTTTTTTTTTTTTTTAAATGGTAAAGCATAGCAAAAAAAATGTATTTAATGAAAAGGTGAATAGTGTGCCATACATTTGGCTGAGAATGGTCAGCTGATAGTCGCAACAAGTGGATGGCCGGCAGAATCATTATCAGGCTGATGAAAGTCATATGAAAATCGCGATACAATGGATAATAAAACAAATATTTGACTTTCAATATTTTGAAAGAGCAGGAAATATAAAGCAGCTTTATAAATTTATAGTCCTATCATAACATTTGTTTTGTTGTCTTCTTATTGTTATTTTATAAATCAAGAATGTAAGCAAGCACTATGCCGCTATGCATGGTTTGGAAAGAAAAAAAATACCCGGGGACCAGGCTTACATTATTGGTTTTACATTATTGGATAATAATAGAACAAAGAAAAATTGAGTATCAAATAATTGAGTAGATTAATTTGCTGTTCTAGCATATTCTAGTATGAAATCATTAAAGAAAAATGTTTTGTTCATTATATCTTTAAGCACAACACTTGATCATGGAAACTTGCCAAGAAAAAGGTAACAGAGCTAGGGAACTGGGACAGGGTACTATTTGAATGTAATACGCTGGGAGTAAAAATCTAATCTTCAATCCATTTTTTTTTTCTAAAACCTATGTTTGTATTCCTTATTTAGGTACTTACCAGAACTAGGCTGAGACGTGCTTGGGGCTGATCGCCCTGCAGAGTATTTTTGGTGATCTGGAAAACATCAAGGATAAGAGACAGGTAAGTCTAACACGTGTATTAGTGAACAATAGTTATTAGTGATGAATGATTCATAATTTCCAAAAAACCTATACAGGCCAGGTAGTGAAATATATATATAAAATCTTGTCAACAGCCCATAATAGGCATTTAAATGTGATGGTCGATTTTTTATATTTTAAATAATTTAAGTCACATTACAGAAAAAAGGATGTAAAGGTCACAGCGTCTAAAATTCAGGTATTGGTGAGGTAGGGAAAGACAAAAAAAAAAGGCCTTGGGAGGGAAAGAGAAGAAAGGTGACATGAGGAAAAAGGATATAGGGGAACAACAAATGAAGGGGCATAGGGGAGTGAGGGGAACACAAAAGAAGGGACATGGTGAGGTAGAAGGATTATATATGTAGGGTTACTTCTTTTGTTCCTTAGCTCTGCTCTGGCTGATAAGGGTGCGGCACACGTTTTCTTCAGGGCCCTGGGGTGACCACTGAAATCACACACACATGCAACTGAGTGTTTTCACAAGAGTCCCCTTTATTGAAGAACACACAAAGAATTTATAGTGATGTATACGTCATACATGAGGTCACAGGAAATATATAAAAAACTTAGTTAACTTCACATCTGCATAAGGGGCCCACAGGAAATAAGAATGTTGTTATAGCACATAACAGAATATGCCCATATAACCATTTGTAGAGAGGATGCTATATTAGAACCATATGTTACAACTTATACAAAAAGAAACTTGTGGAATGCTGCATTATAAACATTTGATACTATATTTAAGGTTACCCTCAATATGCTTAATATGTGAGATTCAAATTACCCATATAACATAATATATATAATATATATACATATATATATATATATATATATATATATATATATATATATATACACACATATATACATACACATATATACCCATCATTCCCCTCTTTGATCACATCGTGATCACATAACCTGTAATGTACCTACAATATAAACTATCTGGGTCTACCTCTAATTAAATTTTGCAGTTGAACTTTTTCTGCATCTTGTATCATACCTGATATTTTCTTTCCTAAAGTACAAGACATGTAACAGTTAAACAATGTTAATAATAATAAACAAAATAGGTGTAAAGTGTCCAGCATCTTCAGGTGAGTAATAACATGCCATTATTAATACTATTGGGATATACATAAAGATCAATATCCCCATTAGGAAAAGGAAGATCTTGCAGGAATGTCTTGGATCCATGATTGAGATCATCATCCTGGTCTTTGTGAGGAGTGATCGATACCTTATCACCCACTTCTCCTTTGTGAGGGGTGACCGATAGCTTGTCACCCGCTTCTCCTCTCTTTGGACAGAGTTTCACTCGTGAAGCATGTATCCAGATGTCCTTGTCGTCAGTCAGTACGGCAGTCCTGGTTACAGCGATCACAGTGACTGGCTTGCTGAACGGGAAACCTCCTATCTTTGCTTTATTCAGCTGTCAAATGCAGACCAGATCTCCAGGCTTGAAAGGATGGGTTGGTTCCTGTGAGGGAAGAGGTAAACGGGAAGACACATCACCATAGATGCCATTCAATTTATCAATCAATTGTTTTACATATTGTTCCTTAATACAATCTAAATCACCATTTTTAATGATAAGTGGGCCTTTTACCCATGGAGTCCGGAATGGTCTACCCATTAGGACCTCAAATGGAGACAACCTGGTTGTCCTATTTGGGGTCATTCTGATTTCTGCTAAAATCGCAGGTAAATAGTTTTGCCATTTAACCCATGTACCTGCTGTTGCCTTTAAAAGTTTTTCCTTGATATTGCGATTCATTCTGTGAAAGTTCCAATTAATCTGTAACCATTCTACTAACTCATGTGTGATTTTACTAATGAACGCTGGACCGTTATCAGAATTAATCTGAAGCGGACAACCAAATCTGGGAATTATTTCAGTGGCTAACATTTTAGCGACTGTTTTTGCATCTTCCCTCTGGGTAACAAAAGCTTCTGGCCACTTAGAAAATTGGCCAACTATTACAAGCAGATATAATTGTTTAGTGCCAGTTTTTGGAATATGTGTAAAATCAATTTGTAGATGTGTGAATGGGGCTGTAGGTGGGCGTAAGTGGTCATGCTGGGCTTTATTGGGAATGGTTGCATTGGTCTGTAAGCAATATACACATCTATTAATATATGCCTTGAAATGATCACCTATACCTCTAATGTAGAAAGATTGCGAAGAAGGTAGCTAGGGAATTGTGAGTGGAATCACTGGGAGAGGCATTTCCGGTGGGAGGAGCTGTTCAGCAGCACACGCTGAGTCTGGCGTGGTGCATGGAAATTGAGCAGCTGTGTACAACGAACTCCTGTGGCCATTTCTCCCGCTGCTGGTGCTCTGCTGCATCCTAGGGAGACGGCCGAATAAATCCTGGCCCAGGCGGGAAAAACCTCCAAGGACTGTTTTCTACGGCTTCTAGTCCGAGCCGCAACCTCACCCTTTAAAATAAAATGGGACTTGAGAGAAACAATTAAATAATACCGTTTATACTGGTTAACTGAAGCCTGTGGACATATCTATTCCGCAAAACGTAAAGATTCAGCTGGCGGGGCTGGGGTACACTTGGTCCGGCACGGATACAGCGGCACTGTGGCACTACAGAGTGGCTGGAGCAGAGCGTCTGCAGAGGACCGAGCTGAGACCAGGGAAGGAGAGCGGTACCCGTTGTGGGGTGATTACACCTCCTAGGATTCGCTCAAGGTGAAGGATTCCCCCTGCTCTAGGTGTATGTCATATCGGACAGCTGTGAGAACAGCGACGCAGCAGAAGAAGGGAGCCGACCAATCTGGAAGCCACCCTGCGGTTGAGCCCTTTAATTCTTCCAATGAGTAGTGAAGGTGTGTGAAAATCTCTCAATCAAGTCACGCCTTGGAACCAGTTAGTTTCTGCTTTGAGTATCGGAGCTGTGCCCGGGTTACACAGGCAGAGGAACGGGCTGCTAGGTACTTGCGGCCATAATTGGATACAGAGGAGAAGTCCAGAGTGGGGCACGTAAGTTAAAATCTCCTTTCGCCTGCCTTGCTACCACAGAACTGTGAAGCCCGCTTGCTAACGGGAGCCATTAGATATTGGCTGTAGGAGAGAGGCTGACTCTCTAGCTAATAGACATAGTGTCTGCTCCTTTTCCTACTGTTAGACCACAAGAAAAGAAAAGGGGATATCTTTACAGTGAACTGGTTTTGCCTCGTCAGGGTGGATACTGAGTCTTTGCCCTAAATAGCGCTATCCCTATATGTGAGACTCTTGAACTGCTAGTTTCAGATTGCCACTTAGATGTGGAGGACAATATTGGCATTATATGAAAGTGGCTAATTCTATGTGTCAACAAAGAAATGTTAGAAATGTATTTCCAGGGTTGCATATTGTAAATTGAGATTTGAGGGGATAACTAATATGTTTATGTATGTATTAACCTGTTATGACAAGTTTGGTCAAACCTCATCATTCACAGGGAGATCCTGAATGTGTTAAATTGGGGTTGTCTGCCTATATCTACATAGTAATGTGTAAGAAGGTTTGCTATAGGTGCTGTGTACTTTTCTAATCCCCTATACATTTTCTGTATACTCTCTGGCTCTTAGAGGAGTTAACAAATTAGATCTAGGCTTATGGAAGCTTTCTGTGAACAAACAGTGGTGTAACAACTATGTAATAAGCCCCTTTTCTGATTGCCTTAATTTGACTATACTTAGTCCTCCACCCCAATTGTTTTTTACTCAGCCCATTCATTGTGTGGTGACTTCGCTAGAGACCTCCCACCTGTTGGGGATCTATTTTTGATATACACTATTTTGGTTACATATTGGAAGGGGTTAAGGAGAGGGTTTAGGGGAACAGTCTATATATTGCATTTTATCTGCGTGTCTATATATATATATATTTCTGTTGAAGGAAGCGGTTAACTACCCCGAAACGCCTCAGTTTAGTTTAAAAATAAAAAAAAATGTCCTGTGTTTATTCTAGCTGCAGGTAATTAAACTGGGTGTGTAAACCTGGACTGAAGTGTTATATAAGCCCCTACAAATCTGAGACAAAACTGAGCTATCAGTGATCTGTTAAAAACCCTGTGCAGTTCTACCTGGAAGGAGGCAAGCTCATAGAAACACAAAAAAGAAAAGGTTAGAAAGAGGAAAAAAGGGGGAAGGAAAAGCTACAAAAAGGAAGGGAGAAAAAAGAGGGAAAATAAAAGAAGGGAATAAAAGGAAAAAAGCTAATACCATCTGGATAAGGTAGTAGAGACTTTCAGGCCATACGCACTACTTTGCTCTATTAAGCACTTTGTAGTAACACTAGTATAATTGCTATATAATAGTTTGAGAATATATATAGGGGGAACGGGTGGGAGGGGGGTTTTGTGATTTTTTTTTTGTATGGGTCTTCACTTTAAGTGCACTTGATTTATTTTTATTTATGTTGCTCTATCCTTTATGGATAGATTTATCACTCAGGTGAAGTCAAATTCACCCAAAATGCCTGTAAAAGTAAAAGATAAAAAAAGTAAAATAGCAGATTCCAGTTTGGATAGCTCTTCAGAAATTAGTAAAATGTCTTCTGATTCACATACACTGATTGCACAGTTAACAGAGATATTTTCTCCTCAGTTCGAGGTAATTAAGAAAGAACTAGGGACTATCTCTGCTGAATTAGTTTCATTGTCCTCTGAAATCAGACAGTTTTCAAACAGACTAACTGAGGCGGAGACAAGAATCTCTGAGGTTGAAGATATAACTCATATTCATGGGGACTTAATCCAGAAACAGGATGCTAAAATTAAAAGTATGCAGTCACGCCTGGAGGATCTGGAGGATCGATCCAGGCAGAACAATATTAGGATAGTGGGTCTCCCAGAAACATCTGAATTTGAGGATTTATTAAAATTCACCTCAATTACATTACCACAAACGTTAGGGTTTGCCCCTGAGTTGTTACCCCTGGCGATAGAACGGGCACATAGGTTGGGCCAAAAGAAACCCTCTTCAGATGGAGTCTTGAGGAACAGAATCTGTATTTTTAAATTACTAAAATTTCAAGATAAAGTTGAAATTTTGAAACTTTTTAAAAATAATGATCCTCCTACATTTGGAAAGAATCGGATTCTGTTGTTTCAAGACTTTTCATATGAGACTTCTGCCAAAAGGAAATTGATGGCCCCATATTGTTCGCAGTTGATAAATAAAGGGATTAAAGCTCGACTGGTATATCCAGCACGTATAATTATTGAGGACAAAGGTACTAAACTTTCTTTTGAAGAGGTAGCAGATGTTAAAAAATTTATAGAGACAGGGTAAAGTTGGCTGTCTTATGTGGAAATGTGTTTCTCTCTCCCAGATAATAAGGAACATATGTCAATAAAAGTTGTGAGGCTGTTGTTTTTGTACCTTTTAGGTACTATGTCTTTCCCCTTTCCCCCTCCCTCCCCCCCATTTTGTATTTTTTTTTTCCCCTCTCTCTCTCTCTCTCTCTCTCGCCCCTCTCCGCCGCTGCCCCTCCCCTACCTCCCTCGCCCCAGGCCTTCAACCCACCCGAGCGGTTTATTTCTTGTATAATGGCTAAATTAGCTGGATTTTAGATGGCGGAAGGTATTAAGATTTTATCTTGGAATATAGGAGGGATATCTTCCCCCATTAAACGTAAATTGATTATTAAAACTTTGGCTAGCTATAAACCAGATATTGTTCTCCTTCAGGAGACACATCTTAATGAGCAAGAAGCGGCTAAATTGAAGATAAAATGGGTTGGGGAAGTAGTCTCCACAACCGGTCGTGCTAGAAAATGCGGGGTCGCTATTCTGTTTCACAAAGAGTTAGAATATAAAATAGATAAGGTAGAAATAGATCCGGCTGCAAGATACATCTTAATTCATGTGTTTATAAAGAATTTTAAATTGATAATTTGCAATATATATGCCCCAAATAAGTTCTCCAGAGAATTTTGGGAGAAAATACAAATCAAATTATTTCCTTTTAGTGCTGAAAACTTAATTCTAGGGGGGGATTTTAATGCCACTTTATCCCCAACACTTGATAGATTCTCTAACAAAAACAGACTAGTTAACGCAAAGAATGCAAAATATCTATCACTATTTTGTGCAAAGCTAAAATTATTGGATATATGGCGTTTAAAAAACCCAGATAAACAGGTATTTTCTTGCGAATCTAAAGCACACTGTACTTTTTCGAGAATTGACCTTTTTTTAATTACGGAGTGCTTGGCCAATCAGGAATTAGAGGCAGGAATTGGAGATATCATTATTTCAGACCACGCTATTATTTCTTTGTCACTTCTTTCCGGGCTAAAGAACAGGACACAAACGCCTAGTTTTTATTTCCCTCAATATTTGCATACTAATCCTAGATTTGTTAACTTCTTGAGATCCCTCTGGCAACGATATTACTCTGATAATATAAGCTATGCTAATAAACCGGAAATTTTTTGGGAAGTTTTTAAAGCTGTAATGCGGGGAGAAATACAATCATATATTAGTATAGCGAAGAAAAAGAGTAAAGCATGGGAAATCCAAATCATGAATAAAATTAGGAACTCATATAGAAAATATTGCTTGAGGCGCACTTCAGGAAACTGGAAGAAATATCAAGACAATAGGAAGGAAAGAGATTTGTTCTTAAAACAAAAACTTTTGGAGGAGGAAGGAAGAATAAATCTTCAATTTAGGGGATTGCATGGCTCTTCCGCTAAATATCTAGTGAAACTCATTAAGGTCAGAAAAAAGAGAAATATTATACCTGCCATTCAAACTGAAAAGGGAAGATATACGGAGACGAAGGGTATTATGGAGGCATTTCATGCCTATTATCAACAATTATACTCGGGAGTAGAGACAGATACTTTTAACCAAGATACTTTTTGGTCCATGTTAAAGTTGCCTCAATTAAATAGTGAGGACTTAATATCGATCAACGCCCCAATATCTATTGATGAAATCAGAAAAGCCATAGATCATTTGAAGATGAATAAGGCGCCTGGACCAGATGGGTTTCCTGCGGAGCTTTATAAATGTCTTGGTGAGGTCCTTTTCCCTACCTTAGAAAAACTCTTTAATTACTATTATATGTCTAATAATGTGATTTCTAGCTACTTCTCTGCGGCCAATATTTCGCTTATCTTAAAGAAAGGCAAAAATCCCGAAGATCTGGCCTCTTATAGGCCGATTTCGGTTCTGAACATAGACTATAAGATATTAATGGCTATTATTGCTTCAAGGCTTTCTTCCCATATACATAAAATCATTCATCCAGATCAGACTGGATTTATGGTAGCTAGAAATCCATCTAAGAATACTCGCAAATTGATTAATTTTTTAGATTACGCCTGGAATGTGGATAAGGAGAGGAAGGAGCCATTATGGCAAGGGACTGCCATACTTTCCCTAGATGCGATCAAAGCCTTTGATTCAATTGTCTGGGAATATCTCTTTAGGGCGATGGAGAAGTTTGGCTTAAAAGGGGAATTTCTACAATTTATTATTAGATTATATCACAAACCAATTTCTTTTTTACTTATTAATGGGTCTTTATCTTCTAAAATAATACTACAAAGAGGCACTCGGCAAGGGTGTCCTCTTTCTCCTTTACTTTTTAATATAGCTTTGGAACCTTTTGCGATCCGATGCAGAGATATTTTGATTGGAGTCCCATTCGGCACATATCATCTAAAAATGTTGCTTTATGCAGACGATGTGTTGATCTTTCTTACCAATGTCCAGCAATCTATTCCTATGATTCTACAGGTGTTAGAAGTCTTCAGCTCCTTTTCAGGCTATAAGATAAACTTGGAAAAGAGCGAATTAATGTGCATAAATACTTCTCAGTTGGAGGGCCTTGTTATCCCATTTAAGGTGGTTGATGCTATTAAATATCTAGGTTTGGTTTTGCATAAAAATCCGAAATTCTGGTATAAAGCCAATTTTGAGCCTCTTTTCCAAAAAATTGGATCTGATTTACACCTCTGGGCTACCTTTCCATTATCTATCACAGCCAGAGTCAATCTGATAAAATCAATCATTTTTCCGCGCTTGCTATACCCACTCCAGAATTTGCCCTTATTCCTAATGAATAAGGACTTGAAGCTTTTTAATTCTCAAGTTTCTAAATTTATCTGGAACAATAAAAAACGCCGAATCGCGCTGGCTAGATTAATGCAAAACTCCGGTTCGGCGGGATTGGCGCTTCCCAATATTAAATTGTATAACTTAGCCGCCATGGTCAAAACAGCAATAGATTGGATTGCTGGTACTAATTTAGTTTCATCAGAAGATTTAGAAAATCATTTGATTGCCCCATTTGTGTTAAAAGCTATATTACATATTGATGTCCAGAAGTTGCCTCAGAATGTTAGGTGTCTTATTACTGTTAGGAATATAGTTTTTGCCTGGCAAAAGTTCTGCGCGATGTTAAATATAGATTATTCATTTTCTGAATGGTTGCCTATTGTAAATAATCCTAATTTCTTGCCCGGCCTCCATCAAAAAGTTTTCAAAGATTGGTCTGATAAAGGACTACATTACGTCAAACAGTTACTAGATGAGAATGACCAATTATTAACGGCGGATACGATCTTTAATAAATATGACCTGGCTAGATCCAATTTATTTGCTTATTTTCAAATTCGCCACTTTGTCCTTTCACAAAGTTGGCCCTCTCCCTCGTTCTCGGACTGGTCGGTTATCAAGCTTTTTACACGAAAAGCTGTGGCTGGAGATTCTTCAATATCATTGATGTATGACATCATGCTGACCAAACAGAGTCTCGTAATTAGGGAAAATATCTATATGTTCTGGCTGCCGCTAATCCCATCAGTAAATCAAGATAAGATTATTCAGAGTTTTGTCTCTTTACGTAAGTGTAAAGCTCCGGTAGCTTGGAATGAATCTCACATGAAATTGATCAATAATTTTTACCTTTCTCCGTGGAAAATTTCCAGATTTTACCCGACTTCTATTAG
The DNA here is from genome assembly GCF_027579735.1 of Bombina bombina. NCBI lineage: Eukaryota > Metazoa > Chordata > Amphibia > Anura > Bombinatoridae > Bombina > Bombina bombina. The sequence continues at coordinate 919,629,287 of NC_069503.1, forward strand.
TGTATGTCCCCGCTGTTCACATGAGAGGGCTGACCTGCTTCATATGTTTTGGACATGCCCTAGGGTAAGACAATTATGGTTAAAGATTATATTTTGGTTTAATAAACTATATAAAGTATCAATTGCTTTATCAGCGGAAGATGTCATCTTCTTATGTCCTCCACAAGAGTCCTTTAATGTGAGCACCATAAATAGTTTAAATACTATTATTCTTACTGTTAGATACTGTATTCTTAAAAGCTGGAAGGCCAGGCGGATGCCGGGATTAGCTATGGTTTTTAGATTTTTGCAAGATCAAATTGTCTTCGAGTCATTTCATCTTTATGATGTATCAGAAAGAAGGATCAAGAAGTTTCTATTGAAATGGACACCAGTTATTTTGTCCTATCCATATCCCTTGCAAAAAAGGATACTCTCCCCCTTTCTTTCCTCTGTGAGTTTTGCGGAATTAACGTTACTTAATGTTTTTCCACATACGTGGATTGAGGGCACTGCGAGGGCACACTAGTTGAGAGCTTTCGGGGGGGACGGGGTGGGGTGGCGGGCGGGGGCGGGATCGAGAGAGAGAGATTTAACTTTTGTGTTTTTATCCATTTGTGAAAGCAGAAAGGAGAGGATTATAAAATTTTTTTTTTTTTTTTTTTCCTCTTTCCCTTTCCCTCCTTCCCTGTTATGTTATTATATAGGTCAGAAGTACGGTTGGTGAGAGAAGGATCTCACCTAACCCAAGATCTTTCAGTAATAAGTTAATATCTGTGATTAATTTTTGCGTAATGATTAGCTCTTATTTTTATTTTTTTCGAAATATAAGGTTTAAAATTTACTCTTTTTATGTAACTAAAATAGGAAATGTGAGGTTTATTTATGCTATTTTCTTTACTGGCATATTCATGATGTAACAGACTTGCTATATTTTAGCAACTTGTTTGCTAGGTTTTCTATTCATTTGTATATGTTTGTTGTATTTCATCATGCCTGATGTTTTTTGTTTCTTTGATTTTTAACCCCTTAACGACCAACGACGTATGGGGTACGTCCTGCAAAAAAATGCAGTTAATGACCAAGGACGTACTTTCATGTTATTGCAGTGATGCCTCGATATTGAGGCATCCTGCAATAACAGTTTTGAGCAGTCCGATGCAGAGAGAGCCACTCTGTGGCCCTCTCTGCATCGGCCATTGATCGCAGTATTCGTTGGTGGGTGGGAGCTTACCAAGGGAGGCGGGTGGGCGGCGATCAATGGAGGCAGGATCGCGTGTGGGGTGCGTGCCAGAATGCGCGCGCGTGCACGGGAGCGTGCGCGTGCACGAGGGTGGGTGCGCGCGTGTGCGGGTGGGAACCCTACACTATGGAACAAATATAAGGAGGAGATATAAGTGGGAGAGACTCAGTGGGATGAATAAATTAAATTAGTAATCTGGGAGAGGGTTGGGGGTTGGGGGTTGTGGGGGGGCAGCTACACTACAGAAAATAGTTTTTTTTTTAAAATAAAAATAAACCAAAACGTTTTTAATTTGAAACTGGGTACTGGCAGACAGCTGCCAGTACCCAATATGGCGCTCAATAAGGCAGGGGGGGGTTAGAGAGCTGTTTGGGGGGGGGATCAGGGAGGTTGGGGGCTAAGGGGGATCCTACATAGCAGCATATGTAAATATGCTCAAAAAAATAAAATAAATAAAAGATAGCTTTTATTTTAGTACTGGCAGACTTTCTGCCAGTACTTAAGATGGCGGGGACAATTGTGGGTTTGGGGATGGAAGAGAGCTGTTTGGGAGGGATCAGAGGGTGTGATGTGTCAGGTGGGAGGCTGATCTCTACACTAAAGCTAAAATTAACCCTGCAAACTCCCTACAAGCTACCTAATTAACCCCTTCACTGCTAGCCATAATACTCGTGTGATGCGCAGCGGCATTTAGCGGCCTTCTAATTACCAAAAAGCAACGCCAAAGCCATATATGTCTGCTATTTCTGAACAAAGGGGATCCCAGAGAAGCATTTACAACCATTTGTGCCATAATTGCACAAGCTGTTTGTAAATAATTTCAGTGAGAAACCTAAAATTGTGAAAAATTTAATTTTTTTTTTAATTTGATCGCATTTGGCGGTGAAATGGTGGCATGAAATATACCAAAATTGGCCTAGATCAATACTTGGGGTTGTCTACTACACTACACTAAAGCTAAAATTATCCCAAAAAGTTCCCTACATGCTCCATAATTAACCCCTTCACTGCTGGCCATAATACACGTGTAGTGCGCAGTGGCATTTAGCAGCCTTCTAATTACTAAAAAGCAACACCAAAGCCATATATGTCTGCTATTTCTGAACAAAGGGAATCCCAGAGAAGAATTTACAACCATTTGTGCCATAATTGCAGAAGCTGTTTGTAAATAATTTCAGTGAGAAACCAAAAGTTTGTGAAAAAATTAGTAAAAAAGTGAACAATTTTTTGTATTTAATCGCATTTGGCAGTGAAATGGTGGCATGAAATATATCAAAATGGGCCTAGATGAATACTTTGGGATGTCTACTAAAAAAAAATATATACATATCAATGGATATTCAGAGATTCCTGAAAGATATTAGTGTTCTAATGTAACTAGCGCTAATTTTGAAAAATAATGGTTTGGAAATAGCAAAGTGCTACTTGTACTTATTGCCCTATAACTTACAAAAAAAGCAAAGAACATGTAAACATTGGGTATTTCTAAACTCAGGACAAAATTTAGAAACTATTTAGCACGGGTGTTTTTTGGTGGTTGTAGATGTGTAACAGATTTTGGGGGTCAAAGTTAGAAAAAGTGTGTTTTTTTCATTTTTTTCCTCATATTTTATAATTTTTTTTATAGTAAATTATAAGATATGATGAAAATAATGGTATCTTTAGAAAGTCCATTTAATGGCGAGAAAAACGGTATATAATATGTGTGGGTACAGTAAATGAGTAAGAGGAAAATTACAGCTAAACACAAACACCGCAGAAATGTAAAAATAGCCTTGGTCCCAAACGGACAGAAAATGGAAAAGTGCTGTGGTCATTAAGGGGTTATACCTCAATAAAAAATTATTTAAAAAAAAAAGAAAGATTGCTTCAACAAGTTAGTTGTTGGTTTTATACCTAGGTGTCCAACACCATGGGCTTGTGCTATAAAGAGTGGTGCACTGCTTTCCGGTATGCCCACCTTCCCCTCTTTAGAAAACAAACCTTTCTCATCTAAAGTTAACCCATTAGTAGTCCAGAAAGATATGTCACTAGGAGTGGCATGTCCCTGGAGTTCAAGAAGCATATGGTCTGTAGGACATGAAGGTGGGGCTAAAACAGCATACATACGGATGGTGGATCTGGGTGTATGAGAAACATAAGCAGCCTCTTTAGCAATTTTATCTGCAAATGCATTACCCAAGGAAATAGGTTCAGACTTGTATGTATGTGCACGGCAATGTATGATCGCTATGTCCTTTGGGAGTTGTATGGCCTCTAAAAGATCATTAATCAGGTCTGTATGAGAGATGGTCTTGCCATCTGCTGAAACAAAACCACGTTGTTTCCATATCATACCAAAATCATGCACAACCCCAAAAGCATAGCGAGAGTCAGTGTAAATGTTAACAGATTTATTTTCAAACAATTTACATGCTTTTGTAAGTGCTATTAATTCTGCAGCTTGTGCAGAAGGATAAGGAATGGTGCCTGCATCTAGAACAATGTCTGGTAGTTGCACAACGGCATAGCCTGTCTTATAAATACCATCACTAGGTCGGGAACAAGAACCATCAACAAACACATTATCAGCATGGTCAAAAGGTTTATCCATCAAGTCAGGTCTTGGTGTGGTAATGTGGTGTATTACCTCTATACAATCATGGTCTGTTGGAAAGTCTGGTGATCCTGTAAGTAAGGCACTAAGTATTTGAGTTGGCCCTGAGGATACACTACTATATTTAATAGTCAGATTTGTATTATTCAGTAATATACATTCATAACCAGAAAGTCTTTGAGAAGTCATGTGTTGGGTAGTGACATTTTTTACAAGATGTAAAACTTGGTGACTAGTGTGTAGTACTATTGGATGGCCTAATGTGATTGTTTCAACCATCTCTACAGCCATGGCGCAAGCCGCCAATGCTCGGAGACACGCTGGCATCCCTTGTACCGGTATTGGAACTACTTTGGAAAAGAAAGCTACGGGACGCATATTGCCTCCACCATGCTCTTAGGCACAGACAGCAGCCATGGTTTTACAATTGTCCCTCGCATACAAGTGAAATGGTATACAATAATCAGGTAGTCCTAAAGCAGGGGCACTAATCAATGTGTTCTGTTTGAAGTATAATTCCCTCTAGCTCTTCCTCTAGCTCTCCCTCTACCTCTCACATACATTCTATTACTCCCTGTATTATCCCTTTCCCTGGCCTGGAATGGATCACGATGTTGTAAACTCTGCTTTTGATAAAAAGCAGCGTTTTTTCCCTCTAATTTCCTGATGTCAAAACAACCTGCCCCTTCTTTTTCATGAATTCTTTTCAAGAATTCTGCTGGAGTCAACTCCGGCCAATCAGAGACAAGTTGCTTCACCAACAAGGAAAGCTGAGGTTGCATATTACTAATGCAAGTCTGGACCTTCAGAGAGCCCATTGCATCTCCTGATTCCATTCCAGCCTCTTCATTCCAGCATTTATAAAAACGCTTAACAAATTCTACTACTGTTTCCTTTGTATTCTGTTTGCACGCTAGTGCAATTGACATACTTTGTTTATCCTTCCATATTCTATGCATTTCTATACTTAATTCTGTCCACATTTCATCAAGTCCCTCACGTGTGTTTAGGGCATAGTTAATTGTTGGATCGCGACTCAATTTACTAATACTCTTTACATTACCCCACTCCCAACCTGATTCAGGGTCATAGTCTAGAAGTGCATCAATGATAATTCTTATATCTGTCTGTGTCATGTTTTGTCCTTGTAACATTCTTTTTAAATACATAATACAAGCTGATGGATGTTGACGGGGGTTTGGGGCTCCCTTGGTAATTTCCCTTAATTCACCCGGGGACAAAGGTTTAATAATTAATTGGTCTCCAACAGTAAGAAATGGCATACTAGCTTCTAGTACAGCTGCCTCCTCCTCCTCTACTTCTTCATTCCCTCTTTTATATTGTGGGGTTATTGTAGGGGGGTAGGAAGGTGTTACTGGTTCAACCTTAATCGGGGGTTTAGTGACCTGGTATCGGGGAGTTACAGAAGGTCCTGGCAAGATCCATTCCTGGGGTACCTGAGCAGAGGCAATAGTCTCTAGATCTATGTCACTAGGGGATGGGAGGCTAGGATATAGTCTGTTATATGATGGCAAAGGTAGGTGAGGGGCATTATATGGGGCAGGGGGGGTGAATATGCTTTCTGTCTTTGCTTCTCACTTTTACCCTTCTTTTTATTCCCATCTATATCAATATATTGCCAGTATGGAGCAACAGTCAGCCAATTTTCCCCACCCTTTTTCATATAATCCATATTCCATCTTGGATCACCTTTATACCATGGAAATGCCTCTTCATCACCTAGACACAACCCTTTTACCATATTCATATGAAATTTATCATTATCCCCCTCTCTGGGGAATGGATCAGAGCTTCTCATAGCTTCTGTCCAATCTGCCATATTCTGAACCCAAGGAATAATATACATAAACCCATCAGGGGCGACACCCTTCCCACATAATCTTTACATTTTTCTCCTTGCATAGGTGATGGAAATTGTTTAGACTGGGATTTGCCCATTCTCAACTCCTAACTTATCTTTTAAAACATTTACAACAAAATATAATACAATACTAAAAAAAATAAAAAATTATAAAAATAAAAAAATACAATACCTTTACCTTTAAGAGCAATTAATTATTGAATCTTTTTGCAAAAACCACATTAACTAGAATGGTTGTACTCTGTTACCAGTTATTGTGCTTAATGCTTAAGTTTACAACAAGAGAAAGAAAAAAAAAAATATCACTATGCTGATCCTTTCAGTAGTTTCTGGCATTAATTATCTCTAGGTCAAAGGTCACCCTTCACCAGAAAAAATGTAGCGTTTTAACTAACATTCAGAAACAGCAATACATATAAGCAACAGTTTACTTTCTTAATACTTTATACAATAAGCAGTATTTTACTTCCTTAACACTTTATACAAATAAACAGTATTTTGCCATACAGCATATTTAAAAGCAAGCAGCAAGAAAATGTGTGGTTTAACCCTTCAGCCAGACTTAATATAACCTGATTTCTACCAAAGAAATCTATTATTCCCTTTTTGTTTTATTTTTTTTATTTTTTTAATCTACCAAAGATTCATATATATATTTAACCTGATTTCTACCAAAGAAATCTATTATTCCCTTTTTATTTTTAATCTATCAAAGATTTGATTAGAATCTACCAAAGATTCACATATATATTTCCCAACTATTCCTATGTAAAATGAAACTTAAGGGGTCTCGTGGTAAGAGAAAAAAGGTCAGAATAAAAAGGACTCTTTGTTCAACTTACCTTCAGAGAGTTCCCTGTTTCATCCCACTTCTGACGCCAGTTTGTAGGGTTACTTCTTTTGTTCCTTAGCTCTGCTCTGGCTGATAAGGGTGCGGCACACGTTTTCTTCAGGGCCCTGGGGTGACCACTGAAATCACACACACATGCAACTGAGTGTTTTCAGAAGAGTCCCCTTTATTGAAGAACACACAAAGAATTTATAGTGATGTATACGTCATACATGAGGTCACAGGAAATATATAAAAAAATGTAGTTAACTTCACATCTGCATAAGGGGCCCACAGGAAATAAGAATGTTGTTATAGCACATAACAGAATATGCCCATATAACCATTTGTAGAGAGGATGCTATATTAGAACCATATGTTACAACTTATACAAAAAGAAACTTGTGGAATGCTGCATTATAAACATTTGATACTAGATTTAAGGTTACCCTTAAATTTTTGAAAGTTATTTAATTAAAATTGAATTATCTATATTATGAATCGTGTAAGAAACATATTGGTTCATGTCCTTTTAAGTATATACATTTAATAATTTACTTCATTTATATAAATTTAAAGTCTTTTTATGTAATAACTTCCTGAGCATGTGCAGAAGCTTACAGGGTATACATATAGGGGCATATTTATCAAGGTCTGGCGGACCTGATCCGACAGTGCTGATCAGGTCCGACAGACCTCGCTGAATACGGCAAGCAATACGCTCGCCGTATTCAGCATTGCACCGCCGCCCCTGCAAACTCGTGGCCAAAAGGCCGCCAGTAGGGGGTGTCAATCCACCCGATCGTACTAGATCGGGTTGTATTGTTGCGATGTGTGTCCGCCTGCTCAGAGCAGGTGGACAGGTTATGGAGCAGCGGTCTATGGAGAAACACGGGGCATTCGGAGCTTGATACAACATATGCCCCATAGTCTGTGATTGGATGATATCTGTCACATATACAGGGGACCATAAACAAAAAATTGGTATAAAAATAATTATATGCATTTTAATGAAGTGTTAGAATTGCATTGTATTTTTATTAGCTACTTCTTAACTTCTTAATTATGTTATTTATTAAACAGCATGAGCGGTCCTTTAACAATAAGATGTTTATATTATAAGGACAGGTATGTTTGGCTGATGCTGTCATGCGCATATTAGAGAGTGAGACTGACTGCAGCATGAGAAAAACATACTTGGACTTAAAAAATATTACAACCAATGCTGAATGTGCAGTGGAGAGTAGAGGAAACTGCGCGAGAAAAGCATGAGGACGGCGCTGCTCAAAAGTGAATTTGATAATATACATAAATTGAAAAGTATAAAAAAATTTATAAATGAATATTTAAAGGCACACTGAAACAAAAAATTTTCTTTCACGATTCAGGTAGAGCATGCAATTGTAATACAATTTAAAATTTACTACAATTATTTTTTTTTCTTCAGTCTCCTTGGAGCTTGATTTGAAAAGGAAGGAATGTAAAATTACGAAATAGAACAATTTTTGGTTCAGCATCTTGGATAGCGATTGCTGATTGGTGGCAACATTTAGCCAACAATCATCAAGCACTACCCAGGTACTTACCCAAGGATGGGCTGGCTCATAGGCTTACATTCATTCTTTTTCAAATAAAGATAGTTACCAAGGGGTTAATTTATCAAGCTCCATAGGGGGCTTCATGCCCCTGAGGCTCGCCGGAAAAGTTATGAAGCAGCTGTCATTTATCGATGTGCGGCGGACATGATACGCTACATTGTATCATGTCCCCTCGCACATTAATACATTGACCCCCAAGAGAACACAGAAAATTTGATAATAGGAGTAAATTAGAAAGTTGAAAAAAAAAAAACATTGATGCTCTATTGGAATCATGAAAGAAATAATTTGGGTTCAGTGTCCCTTTACGTTTGAATCTGACTTTGTGCCCCATAAAGTTGATTAAAGTTTATCCCTTTATTTATACATCATGAGAAGACAAATATATATAATCCAAAAAATGAATATATTGGGTCTTGGTTGGGCAAAGTTTCCATCTTTAATTCTGTAAATATTATAAAAAAGGCCTTAAATGGATAATAAACAGTAAACACAAACATTTTATTTCAAGATAGAGATGAAAATTTAAACAATTATATTATTTAATAGTAAGTCATTATTTCTTCATTCACATGGAATCTTTATTTGAAAGCAGGAATGAGCATTTTTTAGGTTCAGAACCTGGGTTGCACTTGCTTATTGGTTTGTTAAATGTTGCCACCAATCTCAAAAGCTCGCCAGGGTACTAAAACAAAAAAATGGGCAGGCTCTGTCCTGTCCTTACCTTATCAACCTACAATTTAAAATAAAGATAACAAGAGAAAAAAGACAAATTAATAATAATAGGAGTAATTTAGAAAGTTGATTAAAAAATAAATGCTCTAGCAGAATCATGAAATAAATTTTCAGAGTTTACTATCCCTTTAAGCTTTACTTACATTCCTACTTTTTCAAATAAAGATGCCATGACAATGAATAATAATATTAATTGAATTTATTTCTTTAGTTTACACATTTAGGACTGTGTAGTATGTACGCACAGGTTAACACACACTAGAGTTAGTTTTTTACTATAAAAGAAAATAGTTTTTGAAACTTACCGGGGCTTGACACAGGCGGCTGTCCGGTCCACTGCTCCAACTGCAAAGACAGCATCACGAACAGTGTTCCATGCCGCTTCCTTTGCCGAGGAGGAAACACTAGAGGAAAACAAGATGTGCCAGACTTTCAGCACAGCAGACACAAGACACGAATTTTCCTCTGGCGTAAACATTGGCCCTCTATGCCTTGGTGAAGTGGCACGCTGTTCAGCAGCACTAGAGTCCGACTCCTCAGAGGTTGTAAGTGGCCATCTCCTCTTAAATTGTTTTTTTTTGGCACTGGTGTGCTTTTTAACTCCACCATGCCTCTCCTTGTCCCAACCTACCCTCTCCCTCGTACCAAGGTCCCTATCCCTATGTACAGGGTGCCTATGATGAATCCTATGCCTATCCCTACCTCTATCACTATCCCTACTATTATTATTACTAGTACTCTCCCTAGCTCCACGGTCCCTATCGCTACGTCCACTCTCTCTAATATCACTACCTCTACTCTCCCTAGCTACACTGTCCCTATCTCTACTGTCCCTATCACCTCCATGAACACTACCAATTTCTCTAAAAGACATTCTCTCTCCAATATCAAACTGCTCTCTTCAACTCACAAAAATGATAAGGAAACAGATATTAGTTACATGGGTGTGGCTATAGTGTGCAGGAGTGATGCAAGCATAATTGTCAACCAGGCTGCCTGATTGGCTGCACAGTGCACACTGCACAGTCTAAATAATTATAAATATAATGATAAGTGTTTAAATGACATATTAAATTTATTTATTATATATATATTACAGTCATTTAAAAGTGGAATACATACAATACATTTCATTTATGAATAATATTGATATGATTAAATAATATGTAATCGATTTGAAAAAAGAAATCAAATGTATCCGAAATTATCAAACCAAATCGTTTACGAAATAATAATTGAACGGGAAACGGCCCGAAATAACGAATCGGTCCGAAAATAGTAATCGGTCCGAAATTTTAATCGCAGTTTCGAATGAATCCGAACGAATTAACTAAATTACGAACGGAACCGAAATGAATAAAGTACGCATACCGAATTAATTTGACCGTATCAAACCAAAAAAAAAAGAATCGCAACGAAACGAATTTTTCGAGCGCGCACATGTCTAGTATTCAGCCAGCCGGGCACCGATGGGGCAGAAGAGGACATCCGGAGCGGCAAAAGTCTTCATCCGATCGGGGCAGAAGAGGTCCTCCATCCAGCAGAAGTCTTCATCCAAGCGGCATCTTCTATCTTCATCCATCCTGCGCGGAGCGGGTCTATCTTCAAGACATCCGACGCGGCGCATCCTCTTCTTTCCGATGACTAACGACGAATCAAGGTTCCTTTAAATTACGTCATCCAAGATAGCGTCCCTCGAATTCCGATTGGCTGATAGGATTCTATCAGCCAATCGGAATTAAGGTAGGAAAAATCCGATTGGTTGATTTAATCAGCCAATCGGATTGAAGTTCAATCCAATTGGCTGATTGGATCAGCCAATAGAATTGACCTCGCATTCTATTGGCTGATCTAATCAGCCAATCGGATTGAACTTCAATCCGATTGGCTGATTAAATCAACCAATCAGATTTTTCCAAACTTAATTCCGATTGGCTGATAGAATCCTATCCAATGTTTGCTGTTACTGTGATCACCTTACTAAGGGCCAGATTACAAGTGGAGCACTAATTAATGCTCCTGCTCGGTCGTTAATTGCACTAGAAGAAAGCTCAACGGGTTGCCCTCATATTATGAGTAGACAGTAAACTGTTTTTGCTTGCGCGCTAACCCGACAAACGCAAAAAGTCAAAGTTAGAATATTGCGTGCATGTTTACGCATTCCCACAAAGAAGTCAATGGAGAAAAAAAAAGTGGGGAAAAACCCCACTCTCATGCAAATCTTAATCGCATATTTTTATATGGGCTAACCCGACATGAAAATACGAATATTTCACATTCCAATGTTCTGCGCATAGCAGAATATGTTCTATTTATTAATAAATACATATTTCTATATATATATGATGGTATTTTGTTACAATATATATCTTTACCTATATACTGTGTATATATATATATATATATATATATATATATATATATATATATATATATATCTATACACACATGATTATATATAGGTATCGATATATACAGATACATTTCTGAATATCTTTTTATAAATACATAGAACATTTTCTACTATGTGCAGAACCTATGAAATATTTACAGTAAATACATAGTTGAAACTTTTATTAAATATGAATATTGCATAGATATGCTTTTACAAGTTTTCATCTACTTCACTGCAAAGGGCTCCAATTCACTTAAATATATGTCTTTATATGTTTACATATATGTGTTTATATGTGTAGATATATCTGTAAATACATATATAGACATAAATACATATGTAGACATATATATATACATACATATCCGTCTTTACACATGTATATGTATGTATCCTTATGTTAAAGCCCTTTGCCTGCCTTTTTTTTCTAACTCCTGAGACCTCATATCTTTGATCCCTTATTACTTTTTTGGGCAATATTTAAATATTTTCTATTAGATGGTGTTATAATAAGTGTAACTATACTGTGTAATGTATTTTGATGTGTTTTTTGCACTTTTTAGTTTCACAAAACAGTTAACCAAAGCTCTGAAGTTGCGGTAATCATTCTAGCGTAAATTGAGATTGCACTCAAGCAATCGCGTTTACTCTCAACTCGTAATACAAGAGATAAGCCCGACGAGCTCAAACCCCACGATAAACCCCTTGCGTACAAAAATTTGCGCTCCACTCGTAATCTGATCACCTGCCTATACCGACAAAATTCATATCTTTTTTTGAGAGAGAAGGGATTTGTCTACTAGAAAATAAACTTTATTAAGGGTCACTACACATAACAGATTTTTTAAATGCACAAGCAATGACCCATTCCCGAGCAAATCCCAATGTTTTTTAGCACTATTATTTGAAGGAGCAGGTGATTGGAGGTTTGTAGCTGCTATGGGAGCTGAGATCAAGGGGATGGAAGAACCTCCCCATTCAGATCCTATGCAGGTACACTGAGCATCCCGTTCTGCTCCCTTTGTTACATCAACATGTGCATACGTGGTGTTTTCGCTGGCACTCCCATGAAGACGCCCTCTAGGCCACCAATAATCCCCATTCTGTAGTGAAGAGGATTGGCAAAAACAAGAAGGGCTTGTCATGCACCTATAGGTAGGGATGTGCATGATGAGAACTACTCATCATGCACATTGAAGGGGTTAATTGATCACGTCTAAAAAACATGCTCTGTAACTTACTTTTTAATCTAGCCGTGCCATACTAATACTCATGTTCAGACCGTCCACTTCAAAACTCATATTTTTTATAAGCTAACGGTTTGAACTGTTCTCCAGCCGGCACCATACCATAAAAAAAAGTGCTGTACGGCTGGAGCACTGATTGAAGAACAGTTCAAACCATTAGTTCACAAAAAATATAATTTTTTTTAAGTGGGCAGCAGGAGTGCGGGATTAGAATGACGCTGCTAGATTAAAAAGTAAGTTACAGCATACAGTATATTCATTAGAAGTGGTCAATTAAATGGCCATAATACCCAAATGTTTAAACACTTGAAAGTGATGCAGTATAGCTGTAAAAAGCTGACTAGAAAATATCACCTGAACATCTCTATGTAAAAAAGAAAGATATTTTACCTCAAAAGTTTCTCAGTAGCCACATCCCATTGTAAAGAATTTCTAAGCAGCTAATTAGTATGTCTGTCCTGGGACAGCTGAAAGGATAAGCCTCGTACACTCTCATGTTATTTCCCTATTCCGTGTAAGGAAGTTTACAATGAAATCTCATGAGAGTTAAGTCAAATCTCATGAGATCACAGTAAAAGAGTTCATGACCTCAGCATTGCTGATGCTGATTGGCTGCTGTTCATTTCTTCATTTTTTTTTACCTTCAGCTGGGAGCAGCTGAGTATAACTTTTTACACAGAACTTACTCTGCTGAGCTGAGGAGATTGTGAGGTAAAATATCTTCCTTTTTAACATAGAGATGCTCAGGTGATTTAGCATATGAGTATTATGTTCCTTTAAGGTGCATCTAAAATATTACTTAGATTCTGGATTCTTAAAACATGTCAAGTTTACCATCACTTTAAGAGCTTTTATTATCTTTTGTAAGGTTGGAGTGGGATTTAAAACATCCTTGTCTAGAAGAGTGTCATAGCCTTGAGCTATTCTTCCTGTGCCACATACAGCCTGTACACAAGTGAAGATGCTTAAAGTTCAGGTATGTTGAGAGCCCATTGTATCCACTTTCTTAAATTCCTACAGCTAATGAATATAGTGCCCAGGCCGCTAACAGATGGAATCAAACAAGTTTCTTAATGATTGTTTCACTTCTAGAGTACTTTTCTTCACTCGTGATGAAAAATAATGCTTCATAAAATTCAATCTTCTGAATTTGTAGGGCTAACTTTAACACTTAGAAATGTAGTGGTTTGTAGGATAACACTGAGAAGCCAATTTGACATGTGGTCATTTTTCAGGTGACAGGTGAGTCCCTCCCATGAGCCTTCAATTTAAATTAAAAAAAAGTACTTATGACAGAACTATGACTAGTTAACTAGAAGATTAATTTAAGGGTGAGGTTGAAAGGTAAATGGATACAATATGCAAAGTGCAAGGAAAGAAATGCTGCTTTTTGTGAATTTCAAATTTTAAAAATGTGATAGTGGAGGCACAGACAGTATGCATTGAACAAGGAGATGATAAATTCTACCATTCTTGCTGCCAGGACTAGTTGGGTGAGAAAGAAAGAGAGGACACATAGGAAAAAACAACAATGCAGAATCAGGGTTTAGTTAGCAATGAATGAGGTATAGCAAACAGCTCAGTTAGTTACCTGTAGTCATCCATGGCTTAACATGTTTGTGTAATATCATTTTTGTTGAATATTTTGCAGTTTAAACATTATTTTGCAAATACACATAGGCTAAGTTATAAAAAGCTAAGCTGTGCAATAATCCTTTGTAACAGCAGAGGGAACTGTCATCATACAAAATGCCAGGCTTTATGCAGAAAATCAAATAAAGGCAACTGAACTAAGTGAAAAACCTGTGCGTGGTTTACTGTGGTTTTGCTAGTAACAGGGGTGAAAAAAAAAACAACCAACTGTATCTTTTTCAGCATTACAAATTAAGAAATTTAAAAATCCAACTTTTAAGAGTTTGAGTAGATAGATTAGTAGACAGAACACCACCAAGGACCAGATTACAAGAGAAGCACAAACATTTGCGCCTGAGTAATAAAGGGCTTATCGCGGGTGTTTGCGCTCGTCAGGCTTACTGTTGGTATTACGTGTTGAAAGAAAATGTGATCACTTGAGCAAATAGTGATTAATGCTAGAATGATTACTGTGTCCTCAGAGCTCTGGTTAACTGTTTTGTGAAACAAAAAAGTGTCACAAAGCACATAAAAAATACATTACAAAGTATAGTTACCCTCATAATAACACTATCTGATAACAATTATTACAAAAGTTATAAAGGCTCAAATATATGAGGTCTCAGGCAAAGGGCTTTAACATTAAGATACAGACGTATACATCTTTAAAATGTATATGTATGTGTATATTTATTTATATATATTTATTTATATAGAAATAGTTATTTATGAATACAGTAAATAGAACATATTCTTCTATGTGCAGAATATTGGAGAGTGAACTATTCCTATTTTCATGTTGGGTTAGCGCACATGAGAATATGTGATCGGGTTTGCTCGAGAGTAAGGTGTTTTTACCACTTTTTTTCTCCATTGACTTCTATAGGGAAGTACATGAGTATATTGTAAGTTCCGCTTTTTGTGCTCATATACAAATGTATTTGAGTATAAGTATAAAAAAAATTGTTAACAATTATTTATTAAGATCGCTCACATCTAAACATATGGATCCGTATATCACATATATTGATAAAGAAAAGAATCCTGTAAATCACACATAGATAAAAAACAAAACAAAAATAGAATGTAAAAAATCCTTAGAATTGTCCGTTTAGTGCTCCAAGGAATATGTATGACACAAAAGATATTTGTCCCAAATTTTTTTAAATATCCTAAAAAAATATATATGTGATTTATCTGAAAAAATCCCAATGCTCCAAAAGAATGTTCCAGAGATATTCTACTGTGGTAATTTGAAAAACCTGTGAAATAAAAATACTAATAGTGCAATATTTGTATAAATATATTCACCATATGCAATAAAAATGTTTATAAATACCAGATATGATGTAATGTAACCAATGTCCCATGGAATAACAGGAATATTAAAATATTAATTTTAATTTCCAATTGTTCTAAGTATTGGGATTTGGTATACAAACAGAGATTAAATAAGAAAGCATAGCGTAACATAAGAAGATCTGATTTACTTCAAGTTCAATCGATTTTGATGGATTGTGGTGTCAAAGAACAAAACAAGCTATTTCATATACAAAATGAAACCTAAAGAAGAAATTTTTCATACATTTTATCCTCTGCTGCTGGTATAACAAGTCATTGGAAACACATTAAGAGAAAAACAATTGTACAGTATACTGCCCCGTAAGGTATTGGAGTATTCATATTAAAACTTTGCTTTTAGAGAACACATATACAGTATGCATGCATACATAGTACATATATATCACATATGCTGTTATAATACATATACATATATCACATATATGAATACACATATGCCTTTAAGAGATAAGACTTGTTTGCCTTTAAGAAATGTTACACTTGTTTTTTCACTCTGCTTTCCTATTATTAGGCAGATGCTCTTATCTAGGTTGGGCATGTGACATTCCAAAGAGATAAAGCTAGGAACTTACGTGAGAATATTTCTTGAAAATCTTATTTTGCTAAAATACTTGCTAAATGATGACTGACATAACGGTAGACGCACCTTCCAAACTGTAAGTTTAATTATTAGAATTGCTAAGAGAGATGATTGAGTCTGTGGGTAACATCTTAGTCATATACAGCACCTGTAGAATTTGCCTGTGTTCCACTGAATGATGACTCTCAGTGCTTGTGCATGCTATTAAAGGGACACTGAACCCACATTTTTTCTTTCATGATTCAGCTAGAGCATGTAATTTTAAGCAACTTTCTAATTTACTCCTATTAGCAATTTTTCTTAATTTTCTTGCTATCTTTATTTGAAAAGTAAGAATGTAAGTTTAGATCCCAGCCCATTTGTGGTTCACAACCTGGGTTGTTCTTGCTAATTGGTTGCTAAATGTCAGCCATCATTAAACAACTGCTGTCCATGGTTCTGAACCAAAAATTGTCTGGTTCCTTAGCTTAGATGCCTTCTTTTTCAAATAAAGATAGCAAGAGAACGAAGAAAATTTGATAATAGGAGTAAATTAGAAAGTTGCTTAAAATTCCATGCTCTATCGGAATCATTAAAGAAAAAATTGGGTTTAGTATCCGTTTAATACCTTATTTGAATCTCAAAGATAAATAATACATTTATAGTTTAATCACTGCCTTGTGTTATATTGTAACAAGTTATTTGTAATACATTTACAAGCTGATTATTACTTTGTGTTATTGTAATAAGTTCATAATAAACACTGTTATTATTCTACTGCATTCTCATGCATCCGTTTCCCTTTTTCAGTACTATTGTTAGACCTGGTTTGTGATTTTTCAACACCAATACAAATCATGCCCCTTTAAGCCCATCTTGGAAATGCATTTTTTCCTCCAGAATATCTTAGCTCTTCTTGACTGTAAAACTCCTCATAATACCCGGTCTGTGGTTGAAAATATATTGGGAGATATATATTTATGATTTACTTTGCTTTGAGGACTGACTAAAGGATTCACATCCCCCTTTGTAATGACATAAATTGCATGTTAAAAAAACTGCAATTGTTGATTATGCAAACCTACTGTGTTTACTAGTCCTTTAAAGTAATTTCTTTAAAGATGCATCTTGAGCTAAATCTATAAATTGAGATCAGACAATCACTATGAAGCATTTAGATTATGAATTTCATGGAATGAACTCCAGTTTCTCAGAGTGGTGGAAAAATGTTTGAGATTTAAATAAGAGAAAAATCAGGTACAATAATAATGAAAGTTCAGTGCAAATTTGTTTCACTATATATGTGGAATTAACTCTTGAGTTTAATGTCCCATTACACAAAGATGGCTCTCCTGCACTTTCTACCATACCAGCTGATCTGTATAGTGTATTAGTATTGGCTTTTCTACCTAGTCTACCAGACTGGTTCATCTGACAAAATTACTACTTGTTCTCAATCAAATAATAAAGAGTTCAATACAGAGGATCTGCAGCGTGTTCTAATGCTGAGATAGGTTACAGTGAGTGCACATGAAATTCTTCATGTCACTGGGCACAAGTGAGGCAAAATGACGTAGAGACATCTGAAAACTTGAGTCTATTGGATATCAGAGATGGAAATCTCAGCAAACATTTGATAAATGTTATCAGTAAAACAAGAAAAGTGTTCTGAGTTTGACAGTTCATTAAGGAATCTTAAAGGGACAGTCTAGTCAACATTAAACTTTCATGATTCCGATAGGGCATGCAATTGTAAACAACTTTCAAATTTAATTTTATCATCAAATTTGCTTTGTTCCCTTGGTGGTATTTTGGAAAAGCTAAACCTAGGCAGCCTCAAACTGATTTCTAAACCGTTAAAAACCGCCTCCTAGCTCAGAGCATTTTGAACGTTTTTCACAGTTAGACAGTACTAGTTCATGTGTGTCATACAGATAACATTGTGCTCACTCCCGTGGAGTCATTTAGGAGTCTGCACTTGTTGGCTAAACGCATGTCTGTCAAAAGCACTGAGATAAGGGGGCAGTTTGCAGAGGCTTAGATACAAGGGGGCATATTTATGAAGCTCCGTATGGAGCTTGATGTCCCGTGTTTCTGGCGAGCCTGCAGGCTCGCCAGAAACAGCAGTTATGAAGCAGCGGTCACAAAGACCACTGCTCCATAACCTGTCCGCCTGCTCTGAGCAGGCGGACAGACATCACCGGAAATCAACCCTATCCAGAACGATCGGGTTGATTGACACCCCCCTGATGGCGGCTCATTGGCCGCGAGTCTGCAGGGGGCGGCTTTGCACCAGCAGCTCGCCGTATTTAGCAAGGTCTGGTGGACCTGATCCGCACTGTTGGATCAGGTCCGCCAGATTTTCATAAATAGGGGCCAAGGTAATCACAGAGGTAAAAAGTATATTAATATAAAGGTGTTGGTTATGCAAAACTGGGGATTGGGTAATAAAGGGATTATCTATCTTTTTAAACAATAAAAATTCTGGTGTAGACTGTCCCTTTAAGAACTAAAAGCTGTTAATAAAATTAATTAGTAGCAGATAAAAAGCAATATTACTACATTTTATTGACTACATTTTAACTGCAGAAACCATAAATTTGTTTCCTTTCATGTTCAATTGACAACAGATCCTAACTAGCCGGCTTTTAAAGGATTTTTACCAGGGACCAACTGGCTACAAAAATCATTTAATGATAGCAGCAGTAACGTCACTAATTCTCGTGTGAGTTTTGCAAACAGACTAATGTACACAGAGCTAAAAAATAACCCTTTGTAGAAAAGAAAAACACTTTTTATACAATAAATTCTATTTAGCAGTTCACAAATGTGCAAATTCACAGACCTAATGGATTAAGGGGACAGTAAAAACGTTGAGACTGTAAAATAAAATGCTTAGTTGCACATAGTAAAACTTAATGGAAAGCCTCTTAAAAGAAAGAATTATGACTTACATAAAGACAAACAATTTAGAGGACCAAAATCAGCATGGTTTTACTTCAGGGAGATCATGTCAGACTAATCTAATTGACTTCTTTGATTATGTAACAAAAGTATTAGACAAGGGAGGAGCAGTTGATGTAGCATATCTAGATTTCAGCAAAGCATTTGACACCGTCCCACACAATAAACGTATTCACAAACTATATCTCCTTGGTCTAGATTCAAAAATTGTGAACTGGGTGGAATGCTGGCTTAAGGACAGAAAACAAAGTGTCTTAGTAAATGGAGTTCATTCAGCAGAGGGGGCTGTTACTAGTGGTGTTCCTCAGGGGTCAGTTCTGGGGCCTGTTTTGTTTAACATATTTATCTGCGATATCAGCAAAGGACTACAGGGGAAAGTATGTCTCTTTGCAGATGATACAAAAATTTGCAACAGAGTGGATGTTCCAGGGGGGGTAGACAAAATGAGAAGTGATATACAACAATTGGAGGATTGGACAAACGACTGGGATCTAAAGTTTAACACAGCAAAGTGTAAAATAATGCATTTAGGGAAGAAAAATCCAAATGTTAATTACAGACTCAATGACACTTTACTGACTGTTACAGACGAGGAACAGGACTTGGGAATTATTATTTCAGATGATTTAAAACTTAGTAAACAATGTAGTAATGCAGCGAGTAAGGCTAGCAGAATGCTTGGATGTATTGGTAGAGGTATTTGCAGCAGGAATAGTAAGGTTCTTATGCCACTTTATAGATCATTAGTTAGGCCTCATCTTGAGTATTGTGTGTAGTTCTGGAGACCATATCTTCAGAAGGATATTAACAAACTTGAATCTGTGCAAAGGAGGGCTACCAAAATGGTACATGGTCTAAAAAATAAAACTTACCAGGATAGGCTCAATGACCTAAATATGTATAGCTTAGAGGAGAGAAGGGAAAGAGGTGATATGATAGCAACTTTCAAGTACATTAAAGGGTTTAGTAAAACTGAGGCTGTGGGTATTTTACATAAAATGGAAAATTCAAGAACAAGGGGTCATGAGCTCAAGCTAAAGGGTAGTAGATTCAGGAGTAATTTGAGGAAGCACTTCTTTACAGAAAGAGTGATTGATTTATGGAATAAACTTCCTCAAGAGGTAGTAGCAACAAACACTGTGGGGGACTTTAAAAATGCATGGGACAAGCATAGGGCTATCCTACGAACTAGATAAGTTTATACTGTTAGGTAAGGTCGGGCAGACTTGCTGGGCCTATGGCTCTTATCTGCCGTCAATATCTATGTTTCTATGTTAACAATACATGTTCATTATTTATTGTGTCACTTTTTCTGTAATTTAAAGGGACAGGATACTCAAAATGTATCTGTTCTATCCGAAAAAGAGAACATTTTAAAAATGCAGGGCGCGATCCGTACGGCGTAGGTTTTGGCACAAGCGTGGAAACCTGCTTCGCCCGTAATTTCACCTCGCACATCGGGATATTACATATATTTCACCGGCATTTCCTAAGTGCTTTAAGTCGGATAAACTAGCGATGTCCAGAAATAAGCGTAAATACAAATTTCTGGAGTCGCCAGATACTTACGGCACTTTAGAAACTGCCGGCGCCTAAAAAAAGTAACAAAAATGTTAAATCTCCTTTAACTGTCTAACACACCTCCCAAAAATAAGCCTGACACGTATACCCCTATATCCGCAATCCCACCTCTCACTCCTAATAATAAATTTATTAACCCCTAGACCAACAACCCCCCACAATGCAATAAGCCTAATTATTAACCCCTAAACTGCCATAGCCCACACCGCAAGTAATAACTAAATTATTAACCCCTAAACCGCCATAGCCCACACCGCAATAAACCTATTCTAGTATTAACCCCTAAACCGCTATAGCCCACATAGCCTATTAAATCTATTAACCCCTAATCTGCCGCCAACATCGCTGCCACTATAATAAAGTTATTAACCCCTAACCCTAACACCCCCCTAACTTAATTATTATTTAAATAAATCTAAATAATATTACTATTATTAACTAAAGTATTCCTATTTAAAACTAAATACTTACCTATAAAATAAACCCTAAGATAGCTACAATATAACTAATAGTTACATTGTAGCTATTTTAGGATTTATTTTTATTTTACAGGCAACTTTGTATTTATTTTAACTAGGTACAATAGCTATTAAATAGTTAATAACTATTTAATAGCTACCTAGTTAAAATAATTACAAATTTACCTGTAAAATAAACCCTAACCTAAGTTACAATTACACCTAACACTACACTATCATTAAATTAATTAAATAAATTAACTACAACTAGCTAAAATTAAATACAATAAAATAAAATAAACTATAGAACAAAAAAAAACAAAAAACTAAATTACAGAAAATAAAAAAAATTACAAGAAGTTTAAACTAATTACACCTAATCTAAGCCCCCTAATAAAATAAAAAAGCCCCCCAAAATAATAAAACGCCCTACCCTATACTAAATTACAAATAGCCCTTAAAAGGGCTTTTTGCTGGGCATTGCCCCAAAGTAATCAGCTATTTTACCTGTAAAAAAAGAAATACACCCCCCCCAACACTACCCCATTGAAGATCACCCTACCTTGAGCCGTCTTCACCCAGCCGGGCACAAATGGCAGAAGAGGACATCCGGTACCGGCAGAAGTCTTCATCCAAGTGGCATCTTCTATCTTCTTCCATCGGAGGAGGAGCAGCTCCATCTTGAAGACATCCGACGCGGAGCATCCTTCCAGCACGACGACTACTCGAAGAATGACGGTTCCTTTAAATGACGTCATCCAAGATGGCGTCCCTCGAATTCCAATTGGCTGATAGGATTCTATCAGCCAATCGGAATTAAGGTAGGAAAAATCCAATTGGCTGATTTAATCAACCAATCGTATTGAAGTTCAATCCTACTGGCTGATCCAATCAGCCAATCGGTTTGAACCTCAATCCGATTGGCTGATTAAATCAGCCAATCGGATTTTTCCTACCTTAATTCCGATTGGCTGATAGAATCCTATGAGCCAATCGGAATTAGAGGGACGCCATCTTGGATGACATCATTTAAAGGAACCGTCATTCGTCGAGTAGTAGTCGTGCTGGAAGGATGCTCCGTGTCGGATGTCTTCAAGATGGAGCTGCTCCTCGTCGGATGGAAGAAGATAGAAGATGCCACTTGGATGAAGACTTCTGCCGGTCCGGATGTCCTCTTCTGCCCGGATAGGATGAAGACTTCTGCCGGTTCGGATGTCCTCTTCTGCCCCGATCGGATGAAGACTTCTGCCCGGATCAGATGACCACTTGTGCCCGGCTGGGTGAAGACGGCTCAAGGTAGGGTGATCTTCAATGGGGTTAGTGTTAGTTTTTTTAAGGGGGGATTGGGTGGGTTTTAGAGTAAGGTTGGGTGTGGGTGGTGGGTTGTAATGTTGGGGGGTGTATTTCTTTTTTTACAGGTAAAAGAGCTGATTACTTTGGGGCAATGCCCCGCAAAAAGCCCTTTTAAGGGCTATTTGTAATTTAGTATAGGGAAGGGCATTTTATTATTTTGGGGGGCTTTTTTATTTTATTAGGGGGCTTAGATTAGCTGTAATTAGTTTAAACTTCTTGTAATTTTTTTTATTTTCTGTAATTTCGTTTTTTTGTTTTTTTTGTACTATAGTTTATTTTATTTAATTGTATTCAATTTTAGCTAATTGTAGTTAATTTATTTAATTAATTTAATGATAGTGTAGTGTTAGGTGTATTTGCAACTTAGGTTAGGGTTTATTTTACAGGTAAATTTGTAATTATTTTAACTAGGTAGCTATTAAATAGTTATTAACTATTTAATAACTATTGTACCTAGTTAAAATAAATACAAAGTTGCCTGTAAAATAAATATAAATCCTAAAATAGCTACAATGTAATTATTAATTATATTGTAGCTATCTTAGGGTTTATTTTATAGGTAAGTATTTAGTTTTAAATAGGAATAATTTAGTTCATAATAGTAATATTTATTTAGATTTATTAAAATAATATTTAAGTTAGGGGGGTGTTAGGGTTAGGGTTAGACTTAGGTTTAGGTGTTATTAACTTTATTATAGTGGCAGCGACGTTGGCGGCGGCAGATTAGGGGTTAATACATTTAATAGGCTATGTGGGCTATGGCGGTTTACGGGTTAATACTAGAATAGGTTAATTGCGGTTTGGGCTATGGCGGTTTAGGGGTTAATACAGTTTATTAGTTATTGCGGTGGGGGATTGCGGTTGACAGGTAGATAGACATTGTGCATGCGTTAGGTGTTAGTTTATTTTTGCAGGCATTTTAGGGAGTTACGGTGCTCCCATACTCAGTGCAAGGCCTGCTACGGCTGCATTTTATGGCGAGGTGAAAATGGAGTAAGATTTCTCCATTTTCGCCACGTAAGTCCTTGCGCTGGATATTGGATACCGACTTACGACGCGGTCTCATGTTAGCCTATGGGAGTAAAAATTGCGAGCGACGGGTGAAATATACAGCCGTAACTTGTATGCTACGCTGTATATGTAATACCAAAATTGCGCAAAATCTGGCATCGCCGGCTTTTGCGGGCGACGTTGCATATCGGATTGGGCCCGTAAACTGGTCTTTTTTTTCTTAAATGTTTCTTTACTTTTTTTTGCTTTTCTTTCTAAGACATTCCTGTACATAACCAGGTCTCCACCACTATTAACCCTATGTATGACATGCTAAGCACCACAATAAAGCCAACACTAATGTGACTTTATCATTGACCAATTGCAACTAACACTATTTAGTTTATGAGAGAACCCCAGAGGAAGGATGGACCCCTGTGAGTAGGCTGACCATATTTCCTCGAGACAAAAACGGGACATTGAGATGTCAAAAACAGGATGGGGTTAATATTCTTTATTCATAGGAAAAAAAGTAAGATTTTAACAAAAGTTAACTTTTATGACATGAATATAAACTATTGAGCCAACAGTTATCCTTCAGTTACAGAAGAACTCATACAAAATTTTTTAGGTAGACATAGAGCTATAACATCTAAATACCAATCCACAGTGTTTTCACAATGTTTCCTTGATCTAAATTGAGAATGTGACGTGTGTATATATTTTAATCACATGCCCTTAACTCAATGTTTCCGAAATTGAAATTATCCTCTATGTTGTCAAGGCAAATTCCCCCATATGAACTGATTTTAAATGGTAAAAGTGCAACCTCTGAACAGGCGTTTGGTTTAAAGATCTGGATTAGTAGTTGTAGATTTTTTTTAGCTAAGTTGCCCAAAATCATTGTTACATGGTGGATGAACTGAGAAAAATGTGGAAATAGTTACTTGATAATGATAACCGTTATTTATAACGTCTGTACAACCAGCACTGCAACAGTATACTAATAAGCATAATTAATGACAATTAAATTGATTGACAGGCACAGACACTGGTCTTACCTTTGCCGTGCACAATTCTTGCAGAACTTAGACAATTGATCTACTTGATCACTATGTTTGTATGTTCACACTGTGACACAAGAGAATTATCTCTCTGGTGATGGTCAGCCACTAATTCGGATGATGGCAGAGGCAGATGATCATCACATCAGATGATGACAGATCTAGTCCGACTCCTGTCCTTACTAGGCACTAGCTAGTAGTTCTAACTTCCCTCTCATGACCAGTCTCCTCAGCTCAGTCTGACAGCTCACGACTGAGTACTGACCTGCTGTCACTTGCTTTCAATGATCACGGCCCTAATTTTGAGCGCGGGCGGCATAGACGCAGTGCTGTGGATCATGTGGGCACGGCCACCCAACCCTGCAGTTAAAAAAAAACTGCCCTCCCCGCCGGCAGGGAGTTTAAAAATGTTTAGTAAGTGGTATGTGTGCTACAAAATGACACTTGCGCTGGCCGCATGGTCTGATAACCCTCAAAACGGGACAAAATGAATATTATTAAAGAAACGACGGGACAAGGGAAGAAACATAAAATAACGGTGCTGTCCCTTTCAAAAGGGGACGTATGGTCAGCCTACCTGTGAGGGACTGAGATGGAGGGACCTGTTGCTGATGACCATGAAGAGGCTGTAGAAAGACTCCTCATATCCATAGGTAACGACCTACCACTGTCTGTCCTTCTCAGTTTTAGCTAAGGGATTGTGATAAACCCCAATGTTCTGCAATTGTGAATATAATACTATGTTGTATCTCAGAAAGTCATTATCACATTTACCCATTGGCGTTTTCTCATATTTTACCAATACGATAAAATAATAAGTGAGCCAAAAGAGGGATAATGGCAGGAAAGATAAAACTAATTAAAATATTAGAGTTAACAGAACTCTTAATTTCACATATGATTTTTTAAAATATGTCTGTGTTTTACATGTGTTAAATGTTTTTCCCATTTTGAGTCAATTAATGACATAAATGACAAGCAATTCATGGGCATAAAGTAAACTTTGCGCAAATTAAAGGGGCAGTAAACACCTTGAGATTTGTTTATAAAATGTATAGTTATGTGTAACGAAACAATGAATTTTGCAGTATAGTTTCATTATTTATTTTCCCCCCTTTTCATGTAATTTAGCTCGGGGGGAAATTAGTATTTTCTATTTCTCAAAACGTGAAATGCATCCTGCTGACTTTTCAGTGCTAACCCTGTTACATATCAGTCCCTAATTAGCTTTAACTGATAACAACTAGACAATAATGCATTTTATACCAACATGACCGTGGCTAGCCTTGTTGTCTGCAGACTAAAACCCAGATTGGCTACTTCAAATAAGGCAAATGATGGGTGGAGTTTGGCAAATTAAAAACAATTGCAGTAAAAAGGATCTTAATTTGTTTTCAAAACGTTAAGACGTCAGAGTCTGAGTTAAAATTATCTTTGTCTTTAATTATCGCAGAATCTCTTATGTTTGGATGAGGCAGACCTACAACAGATTTATTGTGTCTCTTAGTTGGAAGATTAGTAAACTAATTAGGAAACAGAAATAAATAATAATCTGAGTATACTATTCAAAACACTATAGGGAAAGATTATTTAATGCAAAATTCAATAAAATGATCAGATCAAATAATACAATACTTATCTGTAAGAGCAGCAAAGAGAAAAAAGAAAGTTTGATTGTTTATTGGCTAGTTTATAACTCTGGGACTTTTTAATTGGTCACAGAAATAGCTGACCACTGCAATCACATCCTTATTGGTTGCTTTAGAACTGTTATTTGCTACAGTTTTTTCTTTTAAGATATGGCAGTTATGTTATACTTTTAAAAACTGTCGAGCAGTAAAGGAAAAGTAATAGAAAATAATATATAAAATGCTTAATTTTCAGGAGCTAAATTACATAAAAAAGGGGGCAAAATAATTATATTGTGAAGCTGTTTCATTACACATAACTACATATATGATATATCTTAAGATGTTTACTGTAATTTAAATTTTAGATGTAAATTTTATTGTCATGTTGAATTATAAAATGTCTTCTTGTTTTTTTTATTCTTGTCCCTTCAGTGTGGTTTGAAGAAATTTCTGTCTGGGAGTCATCAGACTAGAAATAGCTGCAAATATTTATCTAATTTGAGGCATTTTAATATTATGAAAAAGTGATATTACTAATTACTCTATTCTATTGTGATTTACGTAGCAAATTTATGTTTCTTTTTCAGTTACATTTGCCAATTTAATTAACTTTATTGCCAACTTAATAATACATTAGTATTAATACATTTAATAAAGAGCCTCCCACTACAAGAAATATGTTGTTAAAGTAGAAATTACACAAATGCTTAGTACTGCTTGGTTCATCCAGCAGACATAAAAATGCCAGTGTCATTAATATTTCAACCCTTCTTAGGTTTTCAAGAGAGTTAATAGATAGAATTACAATGTAACACAAAAAGTTGTTGAAACATGAGCCTGTTAATTCCCTGCATCTTACCTGAGAAGACACTAACCGTTGGACCATATTTATTAGAATTGTAACAGGTAAGAGGTTTTCTTCTATATCATAATGTTAACAATTATAAGTTTAACTTGATTTTGTTAATTTCATGCCTGCAGTTCTAGCAATTACTGATTAGGTGTTTTATGCTAAAATAAGTATTTTCTCTGCAATTCTAGTAGGACGCTTGTTGCTATTGATTACATAGACAATATTTTAATTCTATTTTATATGTTTAAAATATCATTCATTTGTCAGTCATCTTGCAGACACCTTGCATGTGTATGGAAAAAAGGATTTAGATCATGTGTGCATAATAGTATATTTCAGACAAGAGTTTTTTATAATTTAGATACTTGAGTGAAGAACTTGAATACATACAGCTAGTGTTCATTCCCTAATGCTGTAATGATTATTACTAACCAGAAAAAAAATGGTTGTTTATCTTTTTTAATAGTAACTCAAATAATTGATTTACATCTAATTTACTGGAATTCTTAATGTTGCCAATTTATTTGCAAACTCAAAAAAAGTATACAGGTATACCTCATTTTAATGTGCTTCGCAGGTACTGCTCTTTTTACAAATTGAAGGTTTGTGGCAACCCTGTGTCAAGCAAGCCTATTTGCGACATTTTTCCAACATATATAAACATATAAACACACAAATACACATAAATACACACCTATACACACATATAAATATACATGAATACACATATACACATGAATACATATATATACACACCTATACAAACATATAAACAAACAAATATACATGAATACACATACACATGAATACACATATAAACACATAAATACACATATATACACATATATACACACACACACATATATATATATATAAACACATAAATACACATATAAACACATAGATACACATAAATACACATATATACACACACATATATATATATATATATATACAAATATAAACAAATACACATAAATACACATATACACATGAATACACATATATACATATATATATATATATATATATATATATATATATATATATAAATAAATAAACACATAAATACACATATACACATATATACATATATATATATATATATATATATATATATATACACATTTAAACGCATAAATACACATATATACACACCTATATATACACTCAACCAGCAAAGAGATTATGACATACTAAAGGTTCATTTGATGGTTAGCATTTTTTAGCAATGAAGTATTTTTTTAATTAAGGTATGTACATTTTTTTGGATATAATGCTATTGCACACTTAATAGACTACAGTATAGTGTAAATATAACCTTTATATGCACTGGGAAACAAAAAAAAATTGTGTGAATCACTTTATTGCTATATTCGGTATATGGGGACATCTGATCTTTCAGAGGTAGCTCCTTTTCAAAGATTCTACTCTTGCAAAGCATTTCCCCACCTCTACCTTTGTCTTTCATTACAATATAGTGATTAATAACGTATTAACCCAATGGCTGTGACAGAGAATTACAAAGCACTGAAATGTAGCATCTCTGACAGCCCATGGGTAAAATAATTTGTATTATAAACTAGTCAGCGAGCTATTTTCCTTGGTGGTTGGGACATTCTCTACTCTCTGTATGTATACAATTAGAAACAGTCAAATAATACAAAGGAAGATCATCACAGTAGGATGTTTTGACCATATCATTGGCATTTATCAAGGTTACATTCAGCTATATCCATATACACACAGAACCCCTGGAAACTCTGGGCAAATTAGTGAATGTGTCCCCTGCATCTCTGTAGTCACCAGAGTTATGCTGCATTTTTCAGGGTCTCCAGTTGAGTCTCAAAATATATTTTTATTGCTTTGTTTCCTTCATTCATCTATCTACCATTATTTATGTCCCTCCCTCTTCTTGTTAATAAATGAATATTGCATTTACTGAGTTTATCAGACTTTATTTTTAAGGCACAACTGGCTACTAGCAGTCACAGATAGCTGGGTGTAGTTCTTTCATCATGCAGAGAATTGCTTGATCAGTGTGATTGAGAATAAGACACAGAATAAAGCACCATTCATTTCCTTTTCATTCTAATTGTATGAATTTGGATCATTTTGATCTGCTCATAGGATCACAATAACACAAAGTCAGAGCTCTCAATAGTCTTAACAACTTGTGAGATAGTCCTGAATTGGTGGTTATATCCACTCTTTCTCACATATGCATCTCACAGTTTCTCTTAAAGGAACCTGAAACCACCCACAGCTCAACCAAACTCTGCATAGAGTACAGAGACTATTCTGGCTCACTCAGCCCTACCATTGGACCAAACAGTCTCCACCCCTGAGAAGCCATGAACAGAATTAAAATGTATTAATATTGGGAAACATACAAAGTGCTCTGCTGAGCTCTGCACAGTCTGGAAGGCTGCAAACACATAAAAATATATATCTTTTGATGGGCACAGGAAATAAGTAAGAGTTTGGAGTATTTATCTGATCCTCCTTAATCCACGAATGTTTCACAAGTTAGTGTTTTGAATTTCAGGCAACTGGTTAATACATTTCCCCTACATGTATTTGACATTGTTGTATGCACAAAACAAATCCTGAATTATAAATGATTCAAGGATGCTGTAATGATTAGCACGGGTATTGTTAGGCTCATATTTGTGTATGTCCTTTATTTTATATTAACCTTTGGCCATTATTTTTTATTCGGCATATAAATATTTCCTGATAAAATCGTTTGAAACCACAGCTTGGATATATTTCATATTATTCTGTACACATAATTTTTTAATTGTAGTTGCAGTATCATTCATGCTAAGTTTTTGTAGCTTATTTTTTCAAGAATCCAGTAAGGAATTAATATGTAAAATATTATTTTTGTTACAGATTGCCATGTTTTGTTTTGCAAAATTTCTGCAGTGCATAGCAAAGCCATAAGATACAATATAATACAAATATTTAATTGTAAGGTAGCTGATTAACTGTCTCTGAGAAACTTTATCCACACATTGTTTATTCATAATTTATTAGACTGTGGATCTTTAGATGAAGTTGCACACTGTAGATTAAGTCACAGAATAATGTTTTAAAATCAATATGGCAATGAAAAAAGATGAAAAAGATAATGTGTTTGAGTTTACATATATGTTTTTTGATAGTTAGCTAAACAAACCATATTGGACATGGCTTTCTAAAATGGTAAAAAGCAGCACAGAAGGCATACAATGATCCCCCTCTATAAGAATACAGTAAACAGACAACCAAATGTGGCTCCCTCTTATTCTAAACTTTAAGAAAAACAATGAGCACACCACAATCAGACTGTGACTATTACTGTCTGTTTTGGAAAATTCCAATATACCAGCTGATAAGTGGCTTACAGCCAATCAAAATCAAGGAAATGCATCTTGTGAGGAACTGTGGCTATATTTCTATGTGATATGCAAATGACTCACAAATAATGATTTGATGATCCAGTCAAAAGTGGGGAGGATTCATTCCTGACAATCATGCTTTTTACAGCAATTACATTTTTTAACTAGTTATGTGGACTTACTTGTAATCCATTTAAACTTTAATACATGGTAAATATAAGTTATGAAATCTATAAAAGAGGCACATATGTACATACCTGGTGGTACTGTCCTAATGTTATGGAAAGTAGGAACTGGATTCAACTATCTCTTTCTTATTGGTAGTGTATTTAGAGGGGCCGATTTATCATTGGTCTGTACGAAATGATCTGCTCAGCGGATCATGTCCAACAGACATCGATGAATGCCGACAGAATATGCTGTCGGCATTTATCATTGCACAATGATAAATGCAAACTGCTTGTGCAATGCCGCCCCCTGCAGATTGGCTGCCAATTGGCCGCTAGCAGGGGGTGTCAATCAAACCTTTCGTATAGGATCGGGTGGATTGATGTCCGCAGCCTCAGAGCAGGCGGACCAGTTATGGAGCAGCGGTCTTAAGACCGCTGCTTCATAACTGCTGTTTCCGGTGAGCCTGAAGGCTTGCGCAGGAACAGGGGCATCAAGCTCCATTCGAAACTTTATAATTCGGTCCCAGAATATCTTCTTATAGTGGATTTTAACATAACTGAAACTGTAAAGCATGTTCCATTGCAACATTGTATCTGCCTAAGAGACATTGAAATGAGTTTGAGGTTTTGTGACCTAGTCTTTATATGCGACACGCATACATGCACTCTAAGTCCAAACATGGTCAAGACAGTGCATTTCAAAGTGCTTGCACCTACATTATTGAACTTATAGACTGGAAATGTTGTGACCATGACTTTGTGCATGGAGGTCAGGTAATAGAAACAGCACCACTGTTAGTGCTCCGGCAAAGGGGATCAACTGCTAAACCCCAGAGAAATGTGCAAAATCAAAAAGGAGTGCCAGCACTATGGATAAAAAGTTATACTTTTATTAAAGACCTTAAGTAAAAGTTGTGACGTTTCGGGGTGACCCCCTTAATCAGGCAATCTGATACAAACAATTTGCAGTACACTTTTTAAACCCTTTGGATATTCGCGCCAACTCTGTGATCCACTATGTGCATGGCTCCATCTAGTGGCTAAACATCACAATTTTCATGAATAAATGTTAACATTCTGCCAATTTGTATCAAAATAATAAAAACATGGTATCACATTTATCTGAACGGGTATAAGACTATTTGCAAAGATACATTTAGAAGTTATATACAGTTTGGCCTTAAAGTTATTAAAAAGGACATATACACACATCACTATTGATATGAAGATTAACAAATCATAATCCTATGTTTTTGATGTTCAATGTGTCATATTTTAGTTCATTATGAATATGTGAGGAGAACACACAATATATTAACCTATATATAGTATTCAATATATTATATAAAGCAGGAGAGATCAAAATCTTGATTTAACCCCTTGGGTGTCATGGTCTCCATTTTGAAGATCCACCACATCTCTCTCTGTTTTAATAATATTTCCCCATCAGCACCATTTTTGGGAGCTTGTACTTGTTCTATAATTTGCCAACGTAACTGACTGATGTTATTATTTTTTTCAATAAAATGTTTGGACAGTGGTGCCTCTACATTTTTCTTCCTAATATTACATCTGTGTTGGCTGATGCGGTCCCTTATTTTTTGAGTGGTCTCACCTAAGTAAACTAGGGAACATGGGCATTTGATAAGGTATATAACATATGTACTTTCACATGTGTCCCAGGAACATAAATCCAGAAAAATGAATTTTACTAAAAATGACAACATGCACTTAAAACACTCAAAATGAATAAAAAGATCATTTTAAAGGGAGCCGATAAAGGAGGGGCCACGGTCATTATAGATAGGGACTACTATATTGCAGAGATCAAATCTCAGCTAAATGATCTCACCACATACAAAAAGGTCTCAAGTAACCCTGTATTTAAGATACAGAAAGAGATAAAGTCCATACTAGACCAAGCTGTTAACATGAGAGTGATAGATGAAAAATTGTCAGAATACCTCTATATTGATAAACCTAGGACGCCAATATTTTACACAGTTCCGAAAATACATAAAGACGCAAAAAATCCCCCAGGGAGGCCAATTGTCTCCTGTGTAGAATCAATATTTACCAACATTTCTAAATTTATAGATAAATTGTTACAACCAGAAGTGGCCAGAATGGCCAGCTATATTAAAGACACAGGACACTTCCGGCAAAGGGCCAAAATGATTGAGCTGCCTACCAGCCGGTATCTGCTGTTCACCATGGACGTCAGGAGTCTATACACCTCTATTAAACATGGGACTGGCTTCGCGGCAGCACAGTGTGATTTTGTGGAGAAATTACTTTGTCTTATACTCTACTGGAATTATTTCCTTTTTCAGGAGGACTGGTTCGTCCAGGTTAGGGGTACAGCCATGGGGTCCAATGTCGCCCCATCCTACGCCAACCTCTATATGAACGAATTCGAGGAAAGAAAAGTTTATGAAAATCAGTTGTTCAAAGAACATGGAGCAGTTTGGCTCCGCTATATTGATGATGTGTTTGGCGTGTGGTGGGGTGACATTGGATCCCTTACAAAATTCGTTACAGAACTCAACTCAGAGGTAAGGGATCTATATTTCACAATTACCCATAGTGAAGAATCTGTTACATTCCTCGACACCAAAGTTATCAAAGGGGAGGATGGTTTAAAATTTGATCTTTTTGTTAAAGAAACTGATAGGAATACTATGTTAAGATTTGATAGTTTCCACCCTAAGAGACTATTAGAGTCACTCCCCAAGAGTCAACTTTTACGTGTACAAAGGATTGTTAGTGATGAGCCAGATAGAAATCATAGATTAACACAGATGAAAGATAAATTCCTTGATAGGGGGTATCCAGCTGGTCTCATTAACAAAACATTTAAAGAAATACAGAACCCTAGAAAGATTCCCCTATTAAATAATAACAAAAGTGAGAGAATGGCTTTTGTCTCTCAGCATAGCCCCTACAGTGATAAAATAGGCAAAATTATTAGGAAGTTCTGGTATGTTCTAAAGAACTGTAACCCTCATATTAAGTCCCTACAGGATCCACCATTAATGGCCTATAGACATGTAAAGAACATAAGGGACCATCTAATCAGATCTGATGTAGGCCCAATCATGGGACCCAGACAAATGCATTTGGGTAGTAAAAGACAAGGCAGATATCCATGCCTAGGATGCATGAGCTGCAGTTCTATTATAAAGGGGCCACATTTCTTTCACCCACATAGTGGGAAAAGGTATAACAGTCAGGGATTCCACACATGTGAAAGTACATATGTTATATACCTTATCAAATGCCCATGTTCCCTAGTTTACTTAGGTGAGACCACTCAAAAAATAAGGGACCGCATCAGCCAACACAGATGTAATATTAGGAAGAAAAATGTAGAGGCACCACTGTCCAAACATTTTATTGAAAAAAATAATAACATCAGTCAGTTATGTTGGCAAATTATAGAGCAAGTACAAGCTCCCAGAAATGGTGCTGATAGGGAGATATTATTAAAGCAGAGAGAGATGTGGTGGATCTTCAAAATGGAGACCATGAAACCCAAGGGGTTAAATCGAGATTTTGATCTCTCCTGCTTTATATAATATATTGAATACTATATATAGGTTAATATATTGTGTGTTCTCCTCACATATTCATAATGAACTAAAATATGACACATTGAACATCAAAAACATAGGATTATGATTTGTTAATCTTCATATCAATAGTGATGTGTGTATATGTCCTTTTTAATAACTTTAAGGCCAAACTGTATATAACTTCTAAATGTATCTTTGCAAATAGTCTTATACCCGTTCAGATAAATGTGATACCATGTTTTTATTATGTTGATACAAATTGGCAGAATGTTAACATTTATTCATGAAAATTGTGATGTTTAGCCACTAGATGGCACCATGCACATAGTGGATCACAGAGTTGGCGTGAATATCCAAAGGGTTTAAAAAGTGTACTGCAAATTGTTTGTATCAGATTGCCTGATTAAGGGGGTCACCCCGAAACGTCGCAACTTTTACTTAAGGTCTTTAATAAAAGTATAACTTTTTATCCATAGTGCTGGCACTCCTTTTTGATTTGTGCATGGAGGCACATTCCCTAAAACTCAGTCACAAAGGTGCACGTTAAAAAGTGACCATATTGTGATAGAAAAATGGTGCACAGTTTTCCATCACGTCAATATACAGTATGCATTCAGTTTATCATAGTTTACCCATGGTGTAGATGGAAAAGGATTACATTAGGTTCCTATAAAAGTCACAATTGGGCGATCCCATTTTAAAACCGGTTTTGAAGACGCCAGTACTGTTAGTGACAAACACACCAAGTGTGAGTGTGACTAAGGGGTAGATTTATGTCTGCTCAACTTCGCTAAATGCCGATAGCATATGCTGTCGGCATTTAACATTGCACAAGCATTTCTTGTGAAATGCTTGTGCAATGCCGCCCCCTGCACACTTGCGGACAATCGGCTGCTAGCAGGGAGTGTCAATCATCCTGATTGGATTGGGATAATTTCAGTCTGCCACCTCAAAGGTGTCGGAGAAGTTTAGGAGCACCAGTCTTACGACCGCTGCTTCTTAACTTTAGTTTCAGGCAAGCCTGAAACGATGGGTGTAGAATGCAGCATCTGCTGCATAATAAATCTACCCCTTAGAATCAAATATTAAAATAAAAACAGGCCATTTATAGATGTTGGTGTCCTTAAGTGACATTTCTGCAGATTCCTTTAGTTGTACAGGATACCATGCACTCAACACGTGTACATATGTACCCATACATATGTACATGTGTGCCCTGTCCACTGTATACAGGAAGAGATGTAGCATTAATTCATTGATAACATGTACTGTATGTTAATAGACTCCTACAATGTCTTCTGTGACTCTCTGAGAGAGTTTTGCACATGTTCAAGATAATAGACTTTCCAAATAGTTACAAAGATGTCCAAAATGCCCTTTTTTGAGGACTTATCAGGCCTTGAGGAGTCGAATTTGGCCTCAAAAAGGTATTGAAAAGTCACTTGAAAATGTTTTGTGATGGCTAGAAACTTTTCAGCAGCCTAGGAAAAATGTGCGGGAAAGCAAAGAAAAGTATATATTGTGTTTGTGTGAAATTGAAAAATAGCCTTTTATGGACAGAAACAGAGCCAAAAAGGCCTCAGCTGAGAGGTTGTGATTGAGGTTTGGGTTCCTTAGAGCTTTGAGCCTGAAGCAAAAAAAAAAAGAACTCCCAGTAACCTTTGCAATTAATCCAATTTCGCCTCCCCCTGTATCATGTGACAGCCATCAGCCATTCACAACATGCACACACATATTTACTGTACACTTTTGCCCATGCTCAGTAAGAGCTGGAGCCTCAGAAAGTGTACATAAAAAACAAAGGGCACATTTTGATAATGAAAATATATTGGAATGCTTTTTTTAATTGCATGCTCTATCTGAATTAAATCTTTAATTTTGAGTTTTGTGTCCCTTTAAATATCCCACCCGTTATTGCCAGTTTCAGAAGGTAAGCCAGTCTTGTCCAATTCCAAGTTAAAACAGCTGTGCAAGGTTAGGTTCCTCTTTTTTCAAAATCAAGCTTCATTATGTCATGACCACCAATGCTTGTGTAACAAATAATAACCGTTTTCCTGGCTGTGCCCACGTGTTCACAAGTGTCAGGTAGATTATTGCTGTTCCAGAATTAAACATGCTGGAATCAATGGCTTAAAAGACCCAATTAACCAAACTTACTGGGACACTACAAGTGAGACACAGTAACCAAGCAGAGGCTAGATATAAGAGAGCAATGAGTAATTACTGTTTCACTGGTAATTTAGCCCATAGTTGGATACAAGCAAACTGCAAGTCACTATGCTAAGGTAGAGAATAAGGAAATTCAGAGTCAGACAGTTTGGTTCAAAGCATCACAGGGAAAATCAGTAGATAATCATTTAACAAATGCAAAGTCAAAAAATCAAATCGATCCAAAACAAGAGGTTAATACAGAAGCGAAGTCAGGAGAAGCCATATTAAACCAGTATATCCAAATATCAAACTGACAGAATATCATGCTGTAGACAGAAAATGTCACGCCGCCGTGCCGCTGCTCGCTATGGCTGTTGCCATAGATGCGGCGGTGGTGACTTGTTGCTATGGCCGTTGCCATAGACGCAGGCAGTACTTCAGAGTCATTGCCACACGCTACCACCCCATCCTGGATGCCGCTCCTGTGTACACCTGTGTGTCCTCCTTGGCGCGAATCGGCGCCTATGTAGGTACCTGCAGTGCTTACATGCATTGCCCAAGTATAGGTGTTACTTAGTGTTCTCCTGAGTGTTATTGTTGCTGTATGCTGGACTGCTATATTGTTACTAACCTCTGCTTGTTTGACCACTCTGCCTGTTAACCTCTAAACTCCTGGATTGATATACTGCTGCTGAACTCTGCTTGTCTGACCACTCTGCCTGTTAACCCCTAAAGTTCTGGATTGATATACTGTTGCTGAACTCTACTTGTCTGACCAGTCTGCCTGTTAACCTCTAAACTGATGGATTGATATACTGTTGCTGAACTCTGCTTGTCTGACGACTCTACCTGTTAACCCCTAAACTGCTGGATTGATATACCTTTGCTGAACTCTGCTTGTCTGACCACTCTGCCTGTTAACCCCTAAACTGCTGGATTATTTTACTGTTGCTGAACTCTGCTTGTCTGACCACTCTGTCTGTTAACCCCTAAACTGCTGGATTGATATACTGTTGCTGAACTCTGCTTGTCTGACCACTATGCCTGTTAACCTCCTAAACTGCTGGATTGATATACTGTTGCTGACTTCTGCTTGTCTGACCACTCTGCCTGCCTAACCCCTAAAACTGCTGGATTGATATACTGTTGCTGAACTCTGCTTGTCTGACCATTCTATTGGTTTACCCCTGAACTATTATACTGTTCGATTTCCCTTTGTTGCTGTCTCCTGCCTGTTCCTGGTCCTTCTATTGGTTTACCCCTGAACTGCTATTCTGCCGGATTTCCTTCCTATTGCCGCTAAGGATTGCCCTGCCTACTGTGAGTACTACTTACCTCATTTTACAAACTTTCTCTGCTCTGGGATATTTCCTATCACTTCACTTGACACTGGG
The DNA here is from genome assembly GCF_027579735.1 of Bombina bombina. Classification (NCBI taxonomy): domain Eukaryota; kingdom Metazoa; phylum Chordata; class Amphibia; order Anura; family Bombinatoridae; genus Bombina; species Bombina bombina. Next base: position 919,666,914 of record NC_069503.1, read on the forward strand.
ATAAGAGGACTACTGGCCAAGTTTGATTTGATAGAGGAATATCCCACGAGCATTACATTATACTTGGGTCATGGATCCAAATGAGGTTGCAAGAGCAGTTCATCTTCAGGGACAGATGCTGGGAACCCATACCGTATACTTGCAGAATGTGGACTCTAAACTAGAGGCTATATCTGCTATGCTCTCCTCATTGGTTGCAGAAAAGAATACTACTCCTGTTGTTGCGCAGCCAGTCCCAGCTGCCAGTGCTGCATCCTCTTCCCCTGCTTCTGGAAACATACCCCGGATACCTTTGCCTGACAAGATTCTTGCTTCCAGGAAAGACATGCTGAGAGAGACAGAACTCGTAGAATCCTTCCCTCTTGTCCTCTTACAGCACCTCCAGTTGCCTCTTTTTTTCAGTTTGGCTACCAGAGAATTGTCTCTAAGATGTAGAATACCTGTCTCATGTGTTCATGATGCTCCTCCAGGGTGGAGGAGAAATTAAGGATATCTTCCAGGTAGACGATGACAGTGCGATTGAGGAGGTCATGGAAGACATCATTGACAAATGCCTGGAAAACTGCAGGGGCATTACACAGCCCAAAGGGCAATACAAGGTATTTGTAATGCCCTGATCTTGTGTTAAAGGCGGTCTTTCATTAATGCCCTGGGAAGATACAAATCAGATTGTACGCCCCACATAGGTCCAGCTTGGTGAAGTGATCATAGGAATGGGATAGCAATTCTTGATAGTGATGTTGTTTAAGGCCCTGTAGTCAATACAGGGTCTGAGCCCACTATTCTTCTTACTGACAAAAAAGAAACCAGCCCCGTCAGGAAGGGCAAATTAAACCTTAAGCTAGGTTCTCTTGAATATTCTCCTCCATGGACATAGTTTCAGCTTTGGAGAGTGGATAAGTCCTCCCTTTAGGAAGTGGGGCTCCGGGAAAGAGGTCAATTTTGCAGTCGTAGGGATGGTGGGGTGGCAGCAAATCAGCTGCTTTATTTTCAAACACATCTGTGAAATCAGCATTTACTGAGGGAAGGCTTGAAGGGGTCTGTAGACTGGCTATGGGGATGCGGAGCAGAGGAGTAATCTTAGCAAGGCAGGAGTGGAAGCAAGAGGTACCCCAGGAGGCCAACTGTCCCTCAGCCCAGTCAAACTGTGGATTGTGTATACGAAGCCAAGGAAGACCAAGGATGACAGGCTGTGCTGGGGAATGAATGACATCAAACTGCAACTGTTCGGAATGAAGTACTCCCACAGCCAGGGTTAGGAGTGCTGATTCAAAATGGATTAACCCTGAACCAAGGGGAGTGCCATCCAGAGTAGTTATTTTGAGACAATGTCTTTTCTACAGAAGAGGCAACCCTGCCTGAATCATGAAACAGTGATCTAGAAAATTTCCAGCTACCCCTGAAGGATTGTAAGGGTAACAGGAACCAGGATCTGAGAGGAGTGAGGGGATTCAGTAGAGACCGGCAGAATATCACAGTTCTTTAGTTGGTGTGAGTTAGAACCACAGTATAAACACAGTCTCAATCTCCTTTTTCTCTGCTTTTTACTCTTTTTACTCTACAGAGGTCACTGGAGGTGCAGAAGGGGTAGAGAATAGTCTAGAGAATGGATGGGTAGGAGGACGAGAGGGAAGGATTCTGCGTGTTCAGTCTCTCTCAGCTTGTCTCTCCTGGAAGCGTGAATCTAGACTATTACAAAGTGTTATGAATTCATCCAGGGAAGAAGGTATGTCACGATAAGTAAGCTCATCCTTGATGCGTTCGTGAAAGCCTCTTCTAAAGGCCGCCTTGAGAGCACTGCTGTCCCAATTGGTCTCAAGTTCCAAGGTGCAAAACTCGATCGCGTATTGTGCCACAGTTCTATTACTCTGGCTGAGATCCAAGAGAGAGTACTCTGCTGCAGAAGCACGGCTAGGAGTCCCAAACACAGAGGATAATGCAGAAATTAAGGCATCAGCATTGTTCAAGAGTTGAGCACTCTGTTCCAAAAGGGGAGGTACCCCAGTCTAGGGCCTTGTTTTTCAATAAAGAAATGATTAACGTGACCTTTGACTGATGAGACTGGAAGGTGTGAGGATCATTGGAAAAGTGTAGCCTGCACTGGTTGAGAAAACCCCTATAGTCGGTAGTACCATCATACTTGTCAGGCACAGGTATCCAGGGTATACTTCCAGGAGCAGGTAAAGAAGGTGCAACACTAGCAGCAGGGACCGGCTGTGTAACTACAGGAGTAGCATTCTTTTCTGCAACCAGCTTGTCTGCCTACTCTGCCTGTTAACCCCTAAACTGCTGGATTGATATACTGTTGCTGAACTCTGCTTGTCTGACCACTCTGCCTTCCTAACCCCTAAAATTGCTAGATTGATATACTGTTGCTTGTCCGACCATTCTATTGGTTTACCCCTGAACCCCTTTACTGTTATACTGTTGGATTTCCCTTTGTTGCTTTCTCCTGCCTGTTCCTGGTCCTTATATTAGTTTACCCCTGAACTGCTATTCTGACGGATTTCCTTCCTATTGCCGCTAAGGACTGCCCTGCCTACTGTGAGTATTGCTTACCTTATTTTACAAACTTTCTCTGCTCTGGGATATTTCCTATTACTCCACTTGACGCCGGGATAAGAAGACTACTGGCCAAGTTTGGTTTGATAGAAGAATATCCCACAAGCATTACAGAAAGCTTATAAAGTCTACTAAAATTAAGTCCTAATTGATCTTCCAGGCCTCTTTAAAGGTACAGTACGCCTTACTGTAGCAGGGACAGAAATCACTCTTTTAGACACATTCCTGTTATGACACCTTGGAAGGATTTCTTATTCCCATTTTTACAAACGATAGCAGGCTCCTTGAATTTTCTATGAATCATTTCTATTTTCATTGTGACTCTTGTCCTAGTTTTATTAACAATGATCTTTTTAAGGTCCTTGTTGGTGTCCAACCTCTTTTCAATGGTAAATTAAGCATTTTTAAAATAAATGGCTATAAGATCAATCTGATGTAAATCGAGCCTGTTCCATTAGAAATGTATATGATTCAGTCTAGATATTTTGTATCTATAATAAAGTTTTTGAAAAATACTCAGCCATTCATAGTTTCCCATTGTAAAATATTACATCGTTACACCTCAGAAAATGGTTCTTTCTCATGATCTATTTTACTAAGGTTTTTGAATTTGTATAATTACAATTGAACTTTTCTATGGCAACAAAATGTTATCCAGAGAGTAGCAGCTGATTGTAATCACAGAAGGTTTATATAAATTAGGAAAAATTGAGGGGTGCAGGAGAAAGGGATAAAGCATAGTGGATCTGTGATGTCACATTACATTGAGACTAAGATAGAGTGAAAAGGAGACAAAGAATAACAGAAGACGAGAGTTGGCAAAGTGTTCACAAAGCTTCTTTTAGATGGTTTTGATGGGGGTTTAGAAACAAGAGTTTTAGAAATCAGTTTTTTTTATGTTTCAGTGCTTTCTGGTGTGGCTAAATCATCTAAGACGTCTTGTCAGTACTATGAGGTACCTCAAAGAATTTTAGAAAGTCAAATTTTAGTTTGAGAACTGTATATCTTGCTATTCAGGATTGTGGATGTGAAGCAGATACATATACATTGTAATATAATGCTACAAAAAAGCTTTTACGAGTTTTGTCTCTGTAAGTTTTTGACAATCAGGCCTTCACTGTAAGATAACCTTACACTCTGTTGCCTTGACATTCTTTTAGATTCTGGTGGAAATTATTCCTGATTTTGAGTGTCCTATTCATCCATGGGATGTGCATTTGTAAGATTTGTTGTTTAATCCATTATGATCAATGTGTTAGAAGTCTTTTAACACACATTCACTGTTGCTCTTTCCCCATCTTGGAAATTATTATTTTATAGCTTTCTGGTTTTTATATTAGAAAAAAAAAGATTGAGATATCCTTCATTTTTGTGCGAAAAGATTTTATTTCCTTGAGATTTGTTTTGGTCATAAGAATTGTGTTGTAGTTCTCCTACCAGGTTTTGATGCAACTGAAACATTTTTAAAACTTGCTTAAACAACTGAAGATATTATTAACACTGCTAATCATTTTTGTGCACCTTTATGGACTCAGGAAATAGGAAACTTCCAAGGTTACTTTAATAATTAGAATGTGTTCCACTTTCTCTTCAGGAAGAGATTTGTACCTTTTTTTTATTAGAGGGCTCGGACTACTAAAGCTGTAGTTTTATAGTAAATTCTTGGTTCATTAATACTGTGCAAGGCAGCCATCTGATCTTTTTTATACCAACTCAAAAGTTAAAGGATATAATTGTCCACCAGCAATGTGAACTGTGTGTATTTATGTGATTGCCCATATGCACAAAAATGTAATCTAAAAAAAATACACTGCTCAATACTAAATCCAAGCTCCACAGTCTACCTTTATGTATTCTTACAGCTAGTCTTCACTCTGATAGTTTTCATCACATGTACCAATATGTGATGTCACCACCCTATTCTTCCTCAGCTCACGTCTGATTACCAGGGCTCATATGAGCTGCAATGTGCTCCAGTACCCAGGATATATATACAATAGAGCTTTAGGTATTATATTTGTTATCATATATACATACATTTTATTTATTCATATAGGTGTTACCACTTGCTATCATTCAGTTGAACAAAAAAATAATATTTCTTACTTTTTACAAAGTGCACAGCATGCACAAGCACATCTCCATTTATAAACTTCAGAACTACATCAAACGTATAACGGAAACTCTTGCAACCTGCCACTCTTGGCAACAGAAAATGTGTTAATCTTTGACAAGTGGAGTATTATTTACTCAAATTGAAACCACTATAGGGGACGATGATCTTAACCACTCTTGCAAGATGATCTAAGAAATCTCGTCAGTGCTAAAAGACACCTACATTACAAAAAAATGCTAAAAAAAAAAACCTCAAAGATTTTGCAGGATTTACCACCATTCCTGTGAGTTTTAGATAATGTGGCCCTAAGAGAATAGATTGTCAGGGTTTTTTCTCCAACATTGGTGTGTCCGGTCCACGGCGTCATCCATTACTTGTGTGAAATGTTCTACCCCACAGGGAAAGGCAAGGAGAGCACACAGCAAGAGCTGTCCATATAGCTCCCCCTCTGGCTCCGCCCCCCAGTCATTCTCCTTGTCGCTCTGAACAAGTAGCATCTACCACGGGGATGGCGAGGAGTTTGTGGTGTTAGTTGTAGTTTTTTATTCTTCTATCAAGAGTTTGTTATTTTAAAATAGTGCTGGCTTGTACTATTTACTCTATAACAGAAAAGTGATGAAGATTTCTGTTTAAGAGGGCTATGATTTTAGCACAAGTAACTAAAATCCATTACTGTTACCACGCAGGACTGTTGAAACAAGAGAACTTCAGTTGGGGGTAACAGTTTGCAGACTCATCTGCTTCAGGTATGACTAGTCTCCTTCTAACAACACAGGCTAATGCTAGATGACAGTCATTTTTCCCCTCAGGGGAAACGGTAAGCCATTTTTCTTTCACCTCAGCAAAAAAGATAACAGGCTTCCCCTTTTTGTTTTTTATGCTGGTAGACACTGTTAGGGGCTAAATCGATTGGTTTTTATTACAATATTATACCATTTGAAATATTTTATAAGCTCACATACTCTTGGGAACGTTTTTTTATTGATCTGGCTTGTTTTAGACACCTAAAGCTAGTCAGGAAGGCCCCTTCACTCTAGTGTGCTGAGGGAGGAAGCCTCATTTTGGCACTTCAGCTGTGCAGTTGAATTTCAAGGCAGTGCATGCAGATTCATGTGAGAGGGTCCTGTGGTTCAGAAAGTGACTCCAAAAGGCTTTTTTCTGTGAATGGTGACCCCTAAGGAATTAAAAAGCTGCAGCAAGGCTGTAGCTGGGATTGTGGTGTGTAAAAACGGTTAAATCCAACAATTAGCTCTGGTTTGCTTGTTTTAAGAGCTAGAGTCTCCATATTTGCTGTGCTATACTTTCTAAGCATTAAGACACTGGGGTCCAAATTTCAGAAAAATCGGATATTGCCTTCATAGTTTTTTGAACATTCAGAAATAAATGTGTCATTTTATTATTTAAAGAGACAGTAACGTTTTTGTTTAAAATCGTTTTTATTGCATTGTTTGCCTGCCTAAATCTGTTTAACATGTCTGTTCCATCAGATAACCTATCTTCTGTGTGTATAGAGACAAATGTGGTTCCCCCTTCGAGTGTTTGTTATAATTGCGCCATAGCGTCCAAACAAAATCAGGACAGCTCTGTTATTTTTCATAATGTTGCCCAAGATGATTTATCTAATGAAGGTAGTGGGGATAGCTCTACATCCTCTCCTTCTGTGTCTATACCAGCTTTGCCCGCGCAGGCGACACCTAGCGTGCCAGTGCTTATTTCTATGCAACAATTATCAGCAGTAGTGGATAATTCTATAGCAAATCTTTTATCCAAACTGCCAGTTTTTCAGAGAAAGCGTGATTGTTCAGTTTTAAATACAGATAAAAAGGATGAACAATCAGACGCTGACGATGCCTTATCTATTTTACCCTCACATCAATCGGAATTGGCTGTGAGGGAAGGGCTGTCTGAGGGTGAATTTTCAGACTCAGGAAAAATTTCTCAACAGGCAGAACCTGATCTAGTGGCATTTAAGTTTAAGCTAGAACATCTCCGCGCTTTGCTTAAGGAGGTATTAGCTACTCTGGATGACTGTGATTCCATGGTAGTACCAGAGAAGTTGTGCAAATTGGACACATTTTTAGAGGTCCCAGTGCACGACGACGCTTTTCCAATACCTAAGAGGGTAGCGAACATAGTGGAAAAGGAGTGGGAGAAGCCAGGTGTACCCTTTGCCCCACCTCCTATATTTAAGAAAATGTTTCCCATAGTAGACCCTAGAAGGGACGCATGGCAAACGGTCCCGAAGGTTGAGGGAGCTGTTTCAACACTAGCGAAGCGCACAAATATTCCTATAGAGGAGAGCTGCGCTTTCAAAGATCCTATGGATAAAAAATTGGAAGGATTGCTTAAAAAGATTTTTGTTCAGCAAGGGTTCATCCTTCAACCAGCTACGTGTGTTATTACTGTCACTTCAGTGGCGTCCTTTTGGTTCGAAGAACTAGAAAGGTCGCTCCAGAAAGAGACTTCCTATGAAGAAGTCATGGACAGAATTCACGCATTAATGTTAGCTAATTCCTTTATATATTGGATGCCGCCTTTCAAATAACGAAATTGGTGGCGAAAAACTCAGGTTTTGCTATAGTAGCGCGGAGGGCGCTTTGGCTAAAATCCTGGTTGGCAGACGTGTCGTCCAAGACTAAGTTACTGAATATTCCTTTCAAGGGTAAGACCCTTTTTGGGCCGGAATTGAAGGAAATTATTTCAGACATCACTGGGGGTAAGGGCCATGCCCTCCCACAGGATAGGCCTTTTAAGGCTAAGAACAAGTCTAATTTTCGTTCCTTTCGCAATTTCAGGAACGGACCGGCTAATAACTCCACTGCCGCTAGACAAGAAGGTAACGCGGCCCAGCCCAAACCCGCTTGGAAGCCCATGCAAGGCTGGAACAAGGGTAAACAAACCAAGAAACCTGCTGCTGCTACCAAGACAGCATGAAGGGGTAGCCCCCGATCCGGGACCGGATCTGGTAGGGGGCAGACTATCTCTCTTCGCTCAGGCTTGGGCAAGAGATGTTCTGGATCCCTGGGCACTAGAGATCGTTTCCAAGGGATACCTGTTAGAATTCAAGGGACTTCCTCCAAAGGGAAGGTTCCACCTGTCTCGCTTATCTTCAGACCAGATAAAGAAACAGGCATTCTTACATTGTGTAAGAGACCTATCAAAGATGGGAGTGATAAACCCAGTCCCCTCCGGGGAACAAGGTCTAGGGTTTTACTGAAACCTGTTTGTGGTTCCCAAAAAAGAGGGAACTTTCAGGCCAATTCTGGATTTAAAGATATTAAACAAGTTCCTCAGAGTTCCATCCTTCAAGATGGAAACCATTCGGACAATCTTACCAACAATCCAGCAGGGTCAATATTTGACTACCGTGGATCTGAACGATGCGTATCTGCATATCCCAATCCACAAATCTCATCATCAGTTCCTGAGGTTCGCCTTTCTGGACAAACATTACCAGTTTGTGGCTCTTCCATTCGGTTTAGCCACCGCTCCCAGAATTTTCACAAAGGTGCTAGGGTCCCTTCTAGCGGTCCTAAGACGGAGGGGCATCGCTGTAGCACCTTATCTAGACGACATCCTAATCCAAGCGTCGTCTCTTTCCAAAGCGAGGGCTCATACAGACATTGTGTTGGCTTTTCTCAGATCTCACGGGTGGAAAGTGAACATAGAAAAAAGTTCACTGTCACCGTCCACAAGGGTTCCTTTTCTGGGAACAATAATAGATTCTGTGGAAATGAAGATCTTTCTCACAGACGTCAGAAAGACAAAGCTTCTAAAAGCTTGTTGAGTTATTCACTCTATTCCTCAACCCTCCATAGCTCAATGCATGGAAGTAATAGGACTAATGGTCGCAGCAATGGATGTGGTTCCTTTTGCTCGAATTCATCTAAGACCATTACAGCTGTGCATGCTCAATCAGTGGAATGGGGACTATACAGACTTGTCTCCCCAAATTCAAGTAGACCAGGTAACCAGGGACTCACTTCTCTGGTGGTTGACCCAGGATCACCTGTCTCAGGGAATGAGTTTCCACAGACCAGAGTGGGTCATCGTCACGACCGACGCCAGCCTCTTGGGGTGGGGCGCGGTCTGGGACTCTATGAAAGCTCAGGGCCTATGGTCGCGGGAAGAGTCGCTTCTCCCGATAAACATTTTGGAACTAAGAGCTATATTCAATGCGCTCCTCGCTTGGCCTCAGCTAGCGGAAGCCAGGTTCATAAGATTTCAGTCGGACAACATAACGACTGTTGCGTACATCAATCATCAGGGGGGAACAAAGAGTTCCCTAGCGATGAAGGAAGTAACCAAGATAATCCAATGGGCAGAGAATCACTCTGCTTTTTTACCTCTTGATAAAGCCCGACCGAGGTTCGGGGGAAACGCGTTGAGGAATATAGGACATTGCTCCTGGTCTCTTCTAGTGTGTGGCCAGTCACCGCGGTAATACGAAAGGGCAGTCCGGACGCTCTGTATTTACCTAGATCGGCTGACAGTAACTATTTGTCATCTGTGTTCCAGCGCACTCAAAGACCTTTTGATACAGGCTCATATTATTTTTAAATCTTGTAAGTGCAACATTATAGGTTGCGTGTGTGTTTTAACCAATAAAATCTTCACTTGAATCGTGCCCTGGTGCGCTTCTGTTTCTTTTTTCTTTTACATGGTAATACGAGTCAAATAAGGATCCTTTTGACTAATCCGAAGCTGCACCGGGAGGAACCAGCTCTACAAGCAGGGAAAAGTGTTTTTCAGCTGATATCAGTGAATCAATCATTTAAGTTGCATATCGGACACTTTTGAAAGGTACTGTTGTGAACTTTAAAGGATATAAAGGATATTTTGGAATTTCTTTACCACAAAGGACTATTACCCTTTTATTTATTATTATTTATTATTTATTACTATTTTTATTATTTATTTTTTATTTTTTATTTTTTCAAAGGTGAAGTGTGTTTCTTTTTATTATTATTTTTTGTTTTAGGAGCATTACTTGTACTGCGGAATAGCAGACCAGCATACACTTGCACTGTTTGCACTGTTTTCATTGTAACAGAGTTTTAGTTTTGTTTTGTTTTGTTTCAATAATCGCTACTTTTTTAAATGAAATTTTATTAAGACCTGTTTTTTATATTTGCCAATGTTTTAACTCCAAGAACCTAAATATTTAATAACATTCATTGGTTCAGGCACAGACAGCCAAGCGCAATATCATCTTTTTCTGTAAAGAGAATCACTCCTGCCATCTATCTGCTATTCACATCCCAGGAGTAGACAACTGGGAGGTGGACTATTTGAGTCGTCAGACTTTCCATCCGGGGGAGTGGGAACTCCATCCGGAGGTCTTTGCTCAGTTAACCCAATTATGGGGCATTCCAGACATGGATCTAATGGCGTCCCGTCAGAACTTCAAGATTCCTTGCTACGGGTCCAGATCCAGGGATCCCAAGGCGACTCTAGTGGATGCATTAGTGGTGCCTTGGTCGTTCAACCTAGCATATGTGTTTCCACCGTTTCCTCTCCTCCCCAGGCTCATAGCCAGGATCAAACAGGAGAAGGCCTCGGTGATTCTGATAGCTCCTCCGTGGCCACGCAGGACTTGGTATGCAGACCTGGTGAATATGTCATCGGCTCCACCATGGAAGCTACCTTTGAGACAGGACCTTCTAGTACAAGGTCCATTCGAACATCCCAATCTAGTTTCTCTGCAGCTGACTGCTTGGAAATTGAACGCTTGATTTTATCCAAGCGTGGGTTTTCAAATTCTGTGATTGATACTCTGGTCCAAGCCAGAAAACCTGTGACTAGAAGGATTTACCATAAAATATGGAAAAAATATATCTGTTGGTGTGAATCCAAAGGATTCTCCTGGAGTAAGATTAAAATTCCAAAGATTCTCTCCTTTCTCCAAGAAGGTTTGGATAAAGGATTGTCAGCTAGTTCTCTAAAAGGACAGATTTCTGCATTATCCTTCTTGTTGCACAAACGACTGGCAGCTTTGCCAGATGTACAAGCTTTTGTTCAGGCTTTGGTTAGAATCAAGCCTGTTTACAGACCCATGACTCCTCCTTGGAGTCTAAATTTAGTTCTTTCAGTTCTTAAAGGGGTTCTGTTTGAACCTTTACATTCCATAGATATTAAGTTACTATCTTGGAAAGTTCTGTTTTTGGTTGCTATTTCTTCTGCTAGAAGAGTTTCTGAATTATCTGCTTTGCAGTGTGATCCACCCTATCTGGTGTTCCATTCAGATAAGGTTGTTTTGCGTACTAAGCCTGGTTTTCTTCCAAAAGTTGTTTCCAACGAGAATATCAACCAGGAAATAGTTGTTCCTTCTTTGTGTCCGAATCCAGTTTCAAAGAAGGAACGTTTATTACACAATTTAGATGTTGCTCGTGCTTTAAAGTTCTATTTAGAAGCAACAAAAGATTTTAGACAAACCTCATCCATGTTTGTCGTTTACTCTGGTAAGAGGAGAGGTCAAAAAGCTACTGCTACCTCTCTCTCTTTCTGGCTGAAAAGCATTATCCGCTTGGCTTATGAGACTGCCGGACGGCAGCCTCCTGACCGTATCACAGCTCACTCTACTAGGGCTGTGGCTTCCACATGGGCCTATAAGAACGAGGCTTCTGTTGACCAGATATGTAAGGCAGCGACTTGGTCTTCTCTGCACACTTTTGCCAAATTCTACAAATTTGATATTTTTGCTTCTTCGGAGGCTGTTTTTGGGAGAAAGGTTTTGCAAGCCGTGGGGCCTTCTGTTTAGGTAACCTGATTTGCTCCCTCCCTTCATCCGTGTCCTAAAGCTTTGGTATTGGTTCCCACAAGTAATGGATGATGCCGTGGACCGAACACACCAATGTTTTAGAAAACAGAATTTATGCTTACCTGATAAATTACTTTCTCCAACGGTGTGTCCGGTCCACGGCCCGCCCTGTTTTTTTTTAATCAGGTTGAAAATTTTTCTCTTTATACACTACAGTCACCACAGCACCCTATAGTTTCTCCTTTTTCTCCTAACCGTCGGTCGAATGACTGGGGGGCGGAGCCAGAGGGGGAGCTATATGGACAGCTCTTGCTGTGTGCTCTCCTTGCCTTTCCCTGTGGGGGAGAACATTTCCCACAAGTAATGGATGACGCCGTGGACCGGACACACCGTTGGAGAAAGTAATTTATCAGGTAAGCATAAATTCTGTTTTCCCTGTTGTGTTTGCCATGTGCTGCTGGCAGCCATTTTACTCACCTCTCTTCCTGACTATGGTGCATTGTGGGGGATGCTGATCATTTCCTGTACTTCCTTTTATGGCCAGACTGGTGTGCATCATCCGTGTGAGACAGGATGCAGTCTCAGAATTGTGATGTCATCACTTATTATTTAAAGGACCTCTGTTCAGTATGCTTTGCCTTTGCGTTGTCTCAGACCTGTTTGTGAGAGTTCCTGTGTATTACCTGGCTACCTGACGTCCTTCCTGGTTCCTGATCCCTGGCTTGTTCCTGACTCTGCTGTTTTCCTTGTTCCTGATTCTGGCTCGTCTGACTATTCACTTTGGCTCCTGACTCGGCTCGTCTGACTTTCAGCTCTGGTTTTGACTCCTGGCTTGTTATTTGACTTGTGGACTTTTTATTATTTTTTGCTATTAATAAAGGTGTGATTATTTTTGCACTTCTCGTCTCAGTCTGATTCCTGGCACCCTGACATAGATGATGAAAGAGGATGATAAAAGTACATACAACTCATTCTTTACTATAGATTACAGCTGATTATGTATTTCAGAGCATAGAAAAATCTGCATTTCAGGGTATGTCATAAGATTTAATGATTGTTGTATAACTGTAAAATATCTAAGATTTAATTTTACATTCTCAGTTGTTTATTTTTAAAGCCTTTATACCTATAAATTTTTTTAAACTTTCTTGTTATATTGTACATATGGGTCTGCACAGAAAGATGTGTGATTACCTTTGTCCTATTTGTAGAAAACGGAGAAAATGGCTGAACAAAGACAAAGGTCTTTATCTACCTCTGGAGAAGCATTATATCAAATTCTTGGTCTAGAAAAAGGTGCAACTCATGATGAAATTAAGAAGTCCTACAGGTAAGAGCTTTGCTAAAATATCTCTTAAAATAATGATTAAATAGTAATTACTAGCAATAACATATAATGCAAGGATAATTGAGTATTTTGTTTTTCAGTAAAATATATTACAGCTAAATAATATTATATTGAGTCAGTTATAAAATAATTTCATTTGATATAACTGACAAGCTTACATATGCCATTGAGAAGCACAGTCAAACTTTGTACTGATCACATTGAGGATATAAAGTTATTTTAGCTATAATCAGCAAATAGCAGTTATTAAATAGCCCTAGTGATTGGTTTGAAAGATACATGAAATAATGTAATTAGCTTGAAATAATTGTAAAACTGTGTTTGCTACAGCAGCTAACTAAAGAGATTATTTTGTTCACTAATTGTATTCTCTGTGACTCTCATACAATTACCAATTAATGCCCAATTTAGTGTGAGTCATATTTAATAAAAGTAAGCTTCAAAGAATTTGTTTGCTTTGTCCATCTTTATGGTAGCAGGTTCTGTGAGATAATGTAAGATAATGAAGACTGAGTTTGTGTGAATTATCATGGACTATGATAATTCCATAATTGCAAATAATGCTGTAATTCCAATATCCAAAAGAACATAGGTCTGACATGGATCATATCAGTAATGTTAGCCTCTCTTTAACACCCAGAATAGTAAGTTACCATGACATTAAAAAAATTACAATTTATTGTTGTCCATTCTAATGTGCGGAAGCCACATATGCAACCTCCAAATACATTTTATTTAGCATCCTTTTCCTCATCCGTCACTATTCCTCTGCATCTCATAATGTAGCTTGGAGGAGACATGATCTGTTGTAAACCTTCAGGTAAATTAAAGGGACTTTAAACACTGGCAATACAAGCCCAAAAAAAATCTATCTTGTGCCTAGCAGTATAGTGTGCACTGCACTATTCATGATGAATAGCGCAGGTGCATAATTACCCTCAGATAATAATTTGTAGAGGGCCAGCATTAAAACTCATGTAAGATAATGCACAAAAAATCATCTCAAGATGTGGAATTTTTGGTTTAGTGTTTTGCTATACAAATTCCATGTTTTTGAAGGTACAATAGAAAATAAAAACAGTTAATAAATGGTTATATCAGTTTTTTGCACTAGTGCAATCGCAATTTATGCAAGAATCATTCCCGCCATTTCAGAGTTGTGGTTAACTGTTTGGCGAAAGTGCATTAGAGCTTTTTGCCGTGAAGTAGATGAAAACATGTAAGAACATATTAATGCAATATTTATGCAATATTCATATTTATTACAAGTTTTAACTATGTATTTACGGTAAATATTTCACTTTCCAATGTTCTGCACATAGCAGAATATGTTTTAAGTATTTCTAAATAGATATTCCTATATATATATATATATCTGTACATATCTATACTTATATACAATAATATATATATATATATATAGGTGTGCTCATGACAGTGTAATAGAGTTGTGAATATTAAGCCAGGGAGTCTCATTCTATTATGAAGAGTAAAAGCAGGAATGATTCAGCCCTCTGTGGCAAAGGACTGTAGTGTTAGGAACAGTCTATATTGGGGAACCTTGTAAGTGGTGACTGGCTAAGCAAAATATGGCCATATTGTATGACTAAAATCCCAATTTTATTTAAAAAGAATAGTTGTCCCTTGATGTTGTTTGCAGGCAATTTTTTGCAGCAAAATATGTTGTGCTTTTGAAAATGGATGTGCGCCAATACCTTTTTGTTTGTATATATATTTGTGTATATATATATATATATATATATATATAAATATGTATTTGTTTAAACAAAATTATATATATATATATATATATATATATATATATATATATATATATATATATATATATATGTAGAAATATTTATTTATGAATAAATAGAACATATTCCTTTACGTAAAGAACATTGGAATATGAAATATTCATATTTTCATGTCCGTTTTTTCGCGCTAGTTGGGTTACCGCTAGAGCAGAGAAAGTTTATCTTCAACTTGTAATACCAGCACAACTCGACTAGTGCAAAAATATTAATTGTAGCAGAGGTTTTGCTATAGCGGACAAAATATCGTTCCACTTGTAATCTGACCCAAAACTTTACAATACCATTGTTGCAAATGTGTTATGTGTAAACCCTTTTTAAATTATTACAAACTCCATTTATACCTTACATAATGTTATATTACTCATGAGAAAACATCATTGTTCAACTAAATTTCTGTTTCTTAAGTTTAAAGGAAATTGTGTCAATCTGGTATGTTATCGATGGGTGGGGCTTGGATTTTGAAACACCTGCACTAAAGCTCTAATTACAACAGTGATTATTTGCCTTTTTACACTAGTAAGTGCACCAAAATTGCTTTGAGTGACCCTTTCATATGGCTCTACTTATATTTTTGTCATGAAAGGGCAGCAAACACATTCCTGTTGCATTAATTAAATTAAAGGGTTAGCGAATACAGAACTAACATTGCATGCTTCAGATATAGCATGACATTTTAATACACTTGTAAAATCACTTCTACTAGATTTAAAATGTGCTTTGTTCTCTTGGTATCCATTGTTGAACATTACAACGCACATGTCCTACACTAGTGAGAGCTAGTTGGGGGTTGGTGCCTGCATACATTTGACTCTGGTGGTTGAGTATCTAGTTTGTTTAGCTAGTTTGTTTATTTGATAATAAAATTATATTTGACAGCTTATTAAAATAGTCTGTTCTATACGAATCATAAATTAAATATTTTAGGTTTCCTGTCCCTTTCAGCAGACCCCTAAACATGGTTCTCTTGTTAGGTGACCTATGCAACTTTAAAAGTGTGTATGCAAAATCAACTTAAAGATAAATGCAGACATATTAGCACATAGCTTTCAATAAAGAAACATTTCTCATAACTATAAAACAAATTAAAAAAAAAATTGTGCCAAAATGCCAGAGAAAATATGGAATGGATAGGGAGAAAGAGGGTGAAAGAGGGAGAGGAGTGTATATTTCATGTTGGTAAATCTGTAAAACATATGGACAAAATAATGTGTATTAATAATCAAAACATTAAAACATATGAAAATGTTTCATTACAATTCTACCAAATTTCCTGAAAAGAATTATTCAATAGTTGCTCTTCTTTCCAAATGGGCCTGAACTTGTTGGGTTGATTTATAATTTCTTGGTCATCCATGTCATCTGGGGGCTGTATTGGTGGAATAAAATAATTTAATATTCCATGATTCTGTGCCATCTTGTGTAGGCAGCAACAGGCAACTATAATTTTAAGAGGGGAACAAACAAACAAAAAGACTCCAGTCTAGGCTATAAGCGAAAAGTACACCGTTGGGGATAATAATGGGTCCTACACACAGTGAATAGGCAGAATATAGATTACTTCTACACATCAATTTAGTGGATAGAGTTAGGAGGCATATATGTGCAAAAGCTGAGCAGGCAACACAGTTAGAAATCCATAACGTATGATAACAAGTAAAAAATAGAAAGTTCCGCTCTGCAGAGTAAGCTCACCAAATCAACGAGACAGGCTGATCTGCAGCCACTTCCAGTTCCGTGGTGTTCACTTGTATCAGGCTTAGATTTTTAGAATTTGCTGCTTGTTACTTTCAATTCACGCACTTCTCGTGCGCCTTGTCTCCTGAGGAACCTGTCCGTATGGGAGTGACGTCACTTCCGACTGCCTCTGCTCTGTGTCGTTCGGTGCACTGTGTGATCCTGGGACCCACAAAACCACTGAGTATAGGCGTGCTGTGCTGTGGCTCAAGCTGGATGTAAGTAAGTAGATCCAAGGAGCAAAATAAAGCCAGTGAGTCATGCAATGCACAAAATTAAATAAAATTCGGCAAATCCTTTATTAGAAACTCTGGATACAAAACATGGTAAAAAGAGTAAGATGCAGCAGTGGAAAAAGCTGTTCTATGCGTTTTGGCTGTCAGTCCTTATTCATAGACATAGGGAACACAAGTGTAAAGAAGACTTAAATACTATTAAGAACAAATTGATTGGCTGCTGCATAATTAAGGCATAATAACACAACTTACTTAAAGGGGCAGTACATGAGATAAGCTTCAAAATTATACAACCGTACTGCAAGTGATTATTTAAAGCTGACATAACAGACTAATTAGGAGGAAAAGAGAAGGGGAAAAAATAGAGTATACAATCTATGCACATCATTTTAAGCAGGCATTAAATTGCCTTAATAATTATATTACATGCAAAATATCTATATGTGATAGAGTTATAACATTGTAACCCTATGTGATCTGATACTCAAAATATTGGGAAGGCAAAGGGAATTAACTTTAAATCATATGAAAGAATTGAGCATTATAGTGTTATTTACACTTTTTCTAATTTCAAATGAATTATATATATATTCAATCCAATATATAAAAGGAATGAGAGGAGCACAGGCAGCGGTACAATGCAAATAAAAATGTATTACACAAGTCGCGCTGTAGCGCGATATGAGTGAATATATACACACGTTTGTCAAGCAATAAACAAGCATGAACAGATACGTGAGAGGGGAGAAACATACACCCCGGGGTTAATATTGTACAAAAAATCTTATCTGACAAGCTGTGAACTAGCAGGTATACGCGTTTCAGCAAACAGCCTTACTCATTACCTGTTTTAAAACATGTGTGAAGTGCTCTATAAAAACTAACAGCCTGTCCTCCCATTGGTTAGTAGGGACACACCCCAAATTATATTCAATCCCTTGGGTCTCCTTGTTTGTAAAATGAAGATCCAAAATGCCTCCCTTTGGAGGAGTCTGTTAATTCTATCACCCCCTCTAGCCTTAGGACGAAAATGTTCGATGACCTGCCAACTGAAAGTGGATACATCTTAGGCATGACTATATATAAAGTGTCTCGCCAGATCTGAACACTCTCTGCCATTGCTGATATCCTTGAGATGTTCTCTTATTCTCACCCTTACTTCACGGGTGGAACAGCCCATATATTTTACTTCACAGCAGGTACATTCTATTAGGTAGACCACAAAGGGGGTTGGAACAACATTCAAGGTTGTACACTTTCTGTGTGTACCTTGATTGAAATTGTGAGCCTACTTTAGTATAAAAGCAAGCTATACACTTTGTAAAATGACACTTGAAGTGTCCCTTGACTGTTAACAGCTACTCGACCCAACCCTAGATTTTTTAAGGACACTAGGGGATACCATATTACCTATGGTGCAACCTCTCCTAGAGATAAAGTTGCAAACTTTGCCAGCATAATCTTTGAGGCTGTCTTCTGCTGTGACTATCGGCAGATGTTTAGAAATGATTACACAGATCTCATTATATTGTGGGCTAAATGTTGTGGCAAAGAGTGGTTTTGATCTATCAAATCTATTGTTCGATTGGGCATTAAGAGCAATTAATAGCATTTCTCTATTCAAGCTTGAGACCTCTAGTAGAGCTCTATTGAGAGTTTTGGGTTTGTACCCCCTTTGGATGAGGACCTGTTTCATCCTTTCACTCTCAACAATGAAATCCGATTCCTCCGAACAGTTACGTTTTATTCGTATAAAGTGGCCTTTGGCCACT
Organism: Bombina bombina; assembly: GCF_027579735.1. Lineage (NCBI taxonomy): Eukaryota > Metazoa > Chordata > Amphibia > Anura > Bombinatoridae > Bombina > Bombina bombina. The sequence continues at coordinate 919,685,262 of NC_069503.1, forward strand.
CCAAAACCAGTATGTTTTGGATGACACCTGTTGGCATGTAAAGTGGTGTTCAAAGAAATCGGCTTCCTGTAAAGAGTGCTAATAATTTTGAAGGTAATGGGATTACCTATGAGGGAAACGTCCAAATACGCTATATTAGTTTTGTGATATTGGTGGGTAAACTGTAAACCAAACTCATTACAATTAAGGAATTCAATGAAGTTTAGAGCCTCCTCCTCTGTACCAGACCAAATAAGGAGGAGGTCATCTATGTAGCGCTTATACATTTGTATAAGCTACCTGAAGGGGTTCTTCTCTCCATAGACTTGGGATCTCTCCCAAATGCCCATATAAATGTTGGCATAGGCAGGTGCAAATTTAGCGCACATGCTTGAGGAGAAAATCAAGAACCCCACAAACATATATTCTAAGGGTAGGACGGTAATTACTGTATTTGGTTAGAAATATATCTACTGTTTTCACTCCTAGATTATGCGGGATGGCTGAATAGAACTGCACAACATCTATAGTGAGTCAGGAAAAATTGTCATTCCATTCCAAACCATCCAGTTTGGAAAGCAAATGCTTAGTATCTTTTAAGTAGGAGGGTAGTTGGTGAACAAGTGGTAGCAGGAGAGACTCAACCCATGAGGATAAATTCTCTAGAAGGGAGCCTATTCCGGAGACAATAGGTCTTCCGCTCACCTCCTCCAAGGATTTGTGAACCTTGGGGAGGTAGTGGAAGATCAGAGTTACTGGGCTAGAGACCAAAAGAAAATTATAAGTATCTAGATCAATTAGACCTTCATGGAGTCCATCATGTAGAATATCCAAGAGTTGACCCTTGAACCTGCCTGTAGGCTTCCCTGACAGTCTGGTATATACATCTGTGTCACTGAGTTGCCTAATTGCTTCGGAGATGTAGGACAACAATAGAGCCACCTTTATCCGCCTGTTTGATGACTTTGTCATCATATGCCATCAAAGAAGATAATGCACGCTGTATTCAGGCTTCAGATTCAGGTGGCCCTTGTTGTGTTCCCTGGATAATTTAATCAGAGCCTCCTCTACTCTGTAATGGAATGCTTCCAGGAATGGGCCCCTATCTCTCACTGGGTAAAATATAGAGCAGGGTTTAAAGTTGCCATGGCTACTCTTAAGTAGAGTGATATCCAGATCTGGATTTTCACTCAAATCCAATAATGATCAATAATCACAACTTTCTGAGAAATTAAAAAAGTCATAACTTTTAGGGAGTTGTTTTGAGATTGAATCACTGGGTGGTAAATCTATATCTAATTAATGAACAGAATTATCTTTCCAGAAATATTTTTTAAGAGTTAAGTCCCTGACTAGCCTATTGACATCTACAATTGTTTCGAACAGATTAAATTTCTTAGTAGGAACAAAACCAAGGCCCAAAGTCAAGACTTATAATTCTGATTAAGACAATACGTTATTAGATAGATTAATGACTTTTAGATCTGATATCTGTTGTGAAATCCCCTTGCTCTGGCCCTTCTTGCGGGGCGCCCTCTTCCTCTGTGTGCGCTTCCTCTTCCCTCCCTGACATAGGTGGCCTGATGAAAATCCTGTTATTGTATTGTGTTAGTATGAGTAAGAGCACTTGCACTGGCAAATCTGGTATCCTCCTCAGTGTCAGTGAGTAATTCAATTGCTCGTGCTTCAGATAAAGTTAAGACATCGGATTTACCAGCACAACTCTGTAGCCTAGTGATAACTGGCTCTGGTCTAACATTTTTATTATTACCCCGAGGTAGATGATTACCAGAATTTGGTATAATGTCTTCACCACTGGAGTCACTTCTAGCTGATTGATTTATGGGTTCCTCATCAGTGTTCTCTGTATCAGAGAAAGTAACCTGTTTCTTAGATGCCCTCTGTCCTGACCTGAATCTATTCCTATGCTGCCTGTTGTGTCTGGTGTTATCTCTGTGTTGCCAAGTATATACCTTATTGTTTATATAATCCTCATTATCTCTGTTAAATGAGTTTGGTTTACAGTTTACCCACCAATATCACAAAACTAATATAGTTTATTTGGATGTTTCCCTCATAGATAATCCCATTACCTTCAAAATTATTAGCCCTCTTTACAGGAAGTCGATCAGACAGAGCAGGAGCAAGCTACATTGTGTGTAATGGCGTGGTCGGGCTGGGCTGTGACTAGACAGCTGCCCAGATGCACTCAGAGGGAAAACCAGACCCGCTCAGTAGAGCACAGAGGGCGGGTCTGAAAACCCCTCTTTTTTAATAAAAATTCACAGGCAATATTATGTTATATAAAGCTAGCACTAATATAATGTTATATAATTCTGCACTATGTGCAGAATTATATAACATTATTTTCTAGGTTTACTGGCCCTTTAAGTAAGTGGTGTTATTATGTCTTAATTATGCAGCAACCAATCAATTTGTTCTTAATAGTATTTAAGTCTCCTTTACACTTGTGTTCCCTACGTCTATAAATAAGGCCTGATGGCCGAAACACACAGGGCAGCTTTTTCCACTGCTGCATCTTACTCTTTTTACCATGTTTTGCATCTAGAGTTTCTAATAAAGGATTTGACAAATTTTATTTAATTTTGTGCTTTGCATGACTCGCTGGCTTTATTTTGCTTCTTGGAACTTTTAATTTTAGTAATGTTTTCTGGACTGTACTGTAAGCCCCCCCCGATCTATCCAGGCAACGAAAGTGCATTTTAAGGACACCAAAAACTCTTTCTATTATTGATGTCACCACGCGAAACGAGAAACCCCAGTGATGTCTCTCACTATTCAGGCCAGATCGCCGGGGTGGGAGTAGGTGGGAGCCCCCAGATTGCCCTCAAGGTGGGTGAGTGCTAGAGATGGCTCTGTTAGCACCTGACTGAGAACATTTGCGATGACTCATAGCCTTCGTTAGCACTCAAGTGGGCACTCAGTACCACATTATCATGTCGTTCATAGATATATATATATATATATATATATATATATATACTGGATCCAAATAGTGCACTCTCACTTGCCAACCCTAAACATAGACCAGGGTGCTTAAAGTAATATTCAATCAAGTCAGGTAATAAGCACTCGCTGGATTTAAGCACAGCACACTTTATTAGGCAGTGACGTTTCGGGGCATTCACCCCAGTCTGAAGAAGGGGTGAATGCCCCGAAACGTCACTGCCTAATAAAGTGTGCTGTGCTTAAATCCAGCGAGTGCTTATTACCTGACTTGATTATATATATATATATATATATATATATATATATATATATATATATATACAGGGAGTGCAGAATTATTAGGCAAATGAGTATTTTGACCACATCATCCTCTTTATGCATGTTGTCTTACTCCAAGCTGTATAGGCTCGAAAGCCTACTACCAGTTAAGCATATTAGGTGATGTGCATCTCTGTAATGAGAAGGGGTGTGGTCTAATGACATCAACACCCTATATCAGGTGTGCATAATTATTAGGCAACTTCCTTTCCTTTGGCAAAATGGGTCAAAAGAAGGACTTGACAGGCTCAGAAAAGTAAAAAATAGTGAGATATCTTGCAGTGGGATGCAGCACTCTTAAAATTGCAAAGCTTCTGAAACGTGATCATCGAACAATCAAGCGTTTCATTCAAAATAGTCAACAGGGTCGCAAGAAGCGTGTGGAAAAAGAAAGGCGCAAAATAACTGCCCATGAACTGAGAAAAGTCAAGCGTGCAGCTGCCAAGATGCCACTTGCCACCAGTTTGGCCATATTTCAGAGCTGCAACATCACTGGAGTGCCCAAAAGCACAAGGTGTGCAATACTCAGAGACATGGCGAAGGTAAGAAAGGCTGAAAGACGACCACCACTGAACAAGACACACAAGCTGAAACGTCAAGACTGGGCCAAGAAATATCTCAAGACTGATTTTTCTAAGGTTTTATGGACTGATGAAATGAGAGTGAGTCTTGATGGGCCAGATGGATGGGCCCGTGGCTGGATTGGTAAAGGGCAGAGAGCTCCAGTCCGACTCAGACGCCAGCAAGGTGGAGGTGGAGTACTGGTTTGGGCTGGTATCATCAAAGATGAGCTTGTGGGGCCTTTTCGGGTTGAGGATGGAGTCAAGCTCAACTCCCAGTCCTACTGCCAGTTTCTGGAAGACACCTTCTTCAAGCAGTGGTACAGGAAGAAGTCTGCATCCTTCAAGAAAAACATGATATTCATGCAGGACAATGCTCCATCACACGCGTCCAAGTACTCCACAGCGTGGCTGGCAAGAAAGGGTATAAAAGAAGAAAATCTAATGACATGGCCTCCTTGTTCACCTGATCTGAACCCCATTGAGAACCTGTGGTCCATCATCAAATGTGAGATTTACAAGGAGGGAAAACAGTACACCTCTCAGAACAGTGTCTGGGAGGCTGTGGTTGCTGCTGCACGCAATGTTGATGGTGAACAGATCAAAACACTGACAGAATCCATGGATGGCAGGCTTTTGAGTGTCCTTGCAAAGAAAGGTGGCTATATTGGTCACTGATTTGTTTTGTTTTGTTTTTGAATGTCAGAAATGTATATTTGTGAATGTTGAGATGTTATATTGGTTTCACTGGTAAAAATAAATCATTGAAATGGGTATATATTTGTTTTTTGTTAAGTTGCCTAATAATTATGCACAGTAATAGTCACCTGCACACACAGATATCCCCCTAAAATAGCTATAACTAAAAACAAACTAAAAACTACTTCCAAAACTATTCAGCTTTGATATTAATGAGTTTTTTGGGTTCATTGAGAACATGGTTGTTGTTCAATAATAAAATTAATCCTCAAAAATACAACTTGCCTAATAATTCTGCACTCCCTGTATATATATATATATATATACCTTGAAACAATGGAATGCATTCCATTGTTTCAAGGTATCTATTTGCTGTTTGCACCCTGGCAGTTGGAGTTGAAGTGAGAGTGCTCTTCATTCTGTATTTTATATATATATATATATATATATATATATATATATATATATATATATATATATATATATATATATAATAAGCAAACAGATGAAATACACAAGTAACTCAAACCAAATGTAGGGCTGTTTTAGTAAAGTGGCAATGCTTCTGTTTCAAAACATGGCAATATATCTGCATAAGTATAGATATTGCCAATTCTTTTTGTCCTCATGCTATGCACAAGGTATAAAGATATGTATAAACAAAAGCTGAATGTCTTAAGGTAGACAGAAAACTTATAACTGGTATATAACCGCTCCAAAAATACCATCCATAAAGAACTTCAGAGTAAACAGTCCTTGAATATCCCCAAGCATGAAGCTCTCATGAAAAACGTGGCATACCCCTTTAAATCAAAGTATTGTCTCTTCCCGATACACCACAATGTCTGTAATGCTGCTATTAGCAGAAATGAAACTCACCGACTCTCAGATGTCCTGTTGCGATACAGAGCAAGTACCTGGGCGTCCGGATCGAGTTACCGCTGGTGCGAAGTGCTTGTACTGCTGCACGCCAGGGGAACTTTCTGCTTCACTTCCTGGATAGCACTCACCGCACTGCTCGATGTCCGGTATTGCAGCTCCGGAAATTCAGCTGTCAGGAGTATAGAGAACTTCTGATTCACAGAGATGCGGGTGTGTCTAGTCCGACCAATCAGGTGATTGGTTTTCACTTCGGGTATGCCCGTCAGGGGGAGGTGTGTCCGTCTTCACCAATCAGATGTGGCAGGAGCCGGTCACAGTCTTCACTCAATATGAAACAGCCTGGGAGCTTTGAACACAAGCCTAAACGATTCCTGGTCAATAGATACAGCTTGTATAAAAGGAAGATATCGTAGGCTTGAAGTAGTAAAAAGTTTCTTTAATGATCCCACATAGGGTTTAAAAATAACCTAGGAGGTTACAGCAAGGGTGTCACAGCGCAAATGAGCATTGAAATGCTAACATGTTTCGGCCAGCGGCCGTAATCGTAGCTAATCAATGCTTCTGCAATAAAAGTATTTAAAAGCAGAGCTCATTCTCAATTGGTTGGCTTGTAAGCCAATCGGATACCTGCCAGCCAAGGTGTGTTATAGTCTCACAAGTGTGGACTAATAGGTTAATTACCCCTCTTCATCGTATTTATATTATTGACTAATGCCTGCATTACAACATGAAGAGACACACATGTCTTGTTAGCATATGTATAAACAGATTTATACAGAGTATATTATAAAAACGTCATGAAAACAGACATATGCAATAAGGAGATGGATAAATGAAAGTAGACAAATATATGTACTCTAAGTTACATTGGATACATCTATAGTTTCATGCCTAGATATAAATAAATAAATATTACTTTATCATTTATTTATTTATTTATTGATTTGTTTTATATGTGTTAAAGGACATTTGTCCCCACATTAGCCCACATTGGTTCAAAGCATGTTACATTTCAATATATAAGTGTATCCAATGTAATGAAATGTCGTTATTATCTTACTCTGTATACATAACCCAAATAGAGATTACAACAATATGAAAAACATTTTTTTTTTAAATAATGACGAAAAATGCTGATAGTATGCAGATACAAATAGGCATATATAAACATACACATACCCATATATATATGTGTATATATATATATATATATATATATATATATATATATATATATATATATATATATATATATACATACATACATATATATGCATATAAGAGAGGGGAGATAGAGAAATAACCAAAAATCAATACTGAATGGTATTTAGAAAAGAAAATTCATGAAGATTAATCATATAAAGTGATGTGTACTTGTGTAGATAAGTTCAATTAGGGGATAATCCTATATTAATCTAAGTATGTTTGAACTAGCAAATACATATGAAAAATACATATAGAGAGGTGTACATATTATATGGATGTTAATAAATGTGGACACATAAGTATTTTTGTATTTTTGTATAAACTTTGTTCTATTGTTTTACTGTGTATTTTTGTAGACTGTGTTTCATAGTCATAATAGTTCAAAAGCAACGTCATAATATTAGTTAATCCCTCACGATGTGGGATGGTAAAGTACAGGGCTGTAACATCTATAATGACCCAAAGGTAATTGTGTTCATCCCAAATCAGTGGTTCCATAAGTTTAATGACATGCTTTGTGTCCCTTATATAACTCATCAGTGACAGAACAAAAGGGTTTAATTTCGCGTCAACCCATTGTGAGAGGTGTTCCAAAATGGAACCTATGCCATTAACTATGGGGTGACCTTGTACATTCTGAATAGATTTGTGTACCTTTGGGTCACTATAGATGTTACAGCCCTGTACTCTACCATCCCACATCGTGAGGGATTAACTGCTATAAAATTCTGTTTGACAAAATTTTCCAATTACAGTGCGGAATTTACAGACTTTGTCCTGAGAGTAGTGGAGTTTATGTTAACTCATAACTATTTTAAATTTGATGGGGATTTTTATGTCCAGAGATGTGGGACAGCTATGGGGGCGAAATTCGCCCCCTCATACGCCAACCTATTTATGGGTTGGTGGGAGCTGTCCCACATCTATGGAGATGAAAACCCACAAAAAGACTATATAGCGTTTTATAAACGCTATATAGATGATTTGTCACTTATATGGAAAGGCCCTGAAGATAAATTGGATGAATTTTTGGCACATATAAATGACAATGAAGTGGGACTAAAATTCACTTCAGAAAGAAACAAAGAATCTATTAACTACCTTGATCTCACTCTAACAGCAGGTAAAAGAGGCAAAAGATTTTGTGACATTTACAGAAAACCATTTACTAAAAACACACTACTCCATGCTACCAGTTGCCACCCTAAACATGTCCCCTTTGCGGTGGCAAAAGGGCAGCTAATAAGAGTGAAGAGAAATTGCACTCTAGAAAAGAACTATAAAACACAAAGCCAAATAATGAGATCAAACTTAAAGGACAGAGGCTATTGCAAACATGTCATAAACAGAGCCCAACATCAAGTAGATCTAATTGATAGAGACACACTCCTATCCAACAAAGAGATAAATTCTAAGGATGATTACTCTAAGGTCACCTTTGTAACAGATTTTAGCACAAATTACAATGCTGTCTGCAACATTGTGAAAAAACACTTTAAACTTTTAGCTGCCGACACCAAATTGGACCATTGCGTCAAAAATGGATTACGTTGCTCAAATAGGAAGTGTAAGACACTAGGTAACATTCTCTCCCCCTCCCAGCTACCACAGACAACACAAACCAACAAAGGGGCTTGGCTGACACAAAAGGGGATGTATAGGTGCGGGAGAACTAAATGCAGACCCTGTGATTTTGGAATATTTACTGACTTTTTTATATCATCAGTAATACAAGAGAGATATCAAATTGAGAAATGTTTAAACTGTACTTCAACCTACATTATATATGTCATCACATGTATAGATTGTCATCTGCAGTATGTAGGTTTAACGACAAACAACGCTAATACTAGAATCAGAAATCACCTCTCTACAGTCACAAAGGGGGAGGCTACTACTCCCCTTGTTCAACACTTCAAGAGATACCATCACAAAAGAATTGACTCTTTGAGATGGCAGAACAGGTAAATCCACTGCCTAGAGGTGGAGATAGAAATAAAATACTAGGAAAACGAGAGATGTTCTGGATATTTAAGTTGGTAACTAGAGTCCCCAAAGGCCTAAATTCAGATTACGATTTAATTAACTACTGGAAATAAGGGAATTATCAGTATTAGCAATCTATATCGAACTCTTTTGATTAATGTAAATTGAATACTCTACAGTACACATTTGTACTTTAAATCTACTTTAACTAATATTCTGACGTTGCTTTTGAACTATTATGACTATGAAACACAGTCTACAAAAATACACAGTAAAACTATAGAACAAAGTTTATTCAAAAATACAAAAATACTTATGTGTCCACATTTATTAACATCCATATAATATGTACACCTCTCTATATGTATTTTTCATATGTATTTGCTAGTTCAAACATACTTAGATTAATATAGGATTATCCCCTAATTGTACTTATCTACACAAGTACACATCACTTTATATAATTAATCTTCATGAATTTTCTTTTCTAAATACCATTCAGTATTGATTTTTGGTTATTTCTCTATCTCCCCTCTCTTATATACATATATATATATATGGGTATGTGTATGTTTATATATGCCTATTTGTATCTGCATACTATCAGCATTTTTCGTCATTATTGCAAAAAAAAAAAAAAATTGTATTTCATATTGTTGTAATCTCTATTTGGGTTATGTATACAGAGTAAGATAATAACGACATTTCATTACATTGGATACACTTATATATTGAAATGTAACATGCTTTGAACCAATGTGGGCTAATGTGGGGACAAATGTCCTTTAACACATATAAAACAAATCAATAAATAAATGATAAAGTAATATTTATTTATTTATATCTAGGCATGAAACTATAGATGTATCCAATGTAACTTAGAGTACATATATTTGTCTACTTTCATTTATCCATCTCCTTATTGCATATGTCTGTTTTCATGAAGTTTTTATAATATAAATCTGTTTATACATATGCTAACAAGACATGTGTGTCTCTTCATGTTGTAATGCAGGCATTAGTCAATAATATAAATACAATGAAGAGGGGTAATTAACCTATTAGTCCACACTTGTGAGATTATAACACACCTTGGCTGGCAGGTATCCGATTGGATTACAAGCCAACCAATTGAGAATGAGCTCTGCTTTTAAATACTTTTATTGCAGAAGCATTGATTAGCTACGATTACGGCCGCTGGCCGAAACATGTTAGCATTTCAATGCTCATTTGCGCTGTGACACCCTTGCTGTAACCTCCTAGGTTATTTTTAAACCCTATGTGGGATCATTAAAGAAACTTTTTTTACTACTTCAAGCCTACGATATCTTCCTTTTATACAAGCTGCATATATATATATATACAGTGTTATATATATATATATATACACATACACAGTATATGTACAGGTATGTATATATATATATATATATATATATATATATACATACACAGTATATGTACAGGTATGTATGTGTATATATATATATATATATATATATATACACACACACAACAAATCAGTGTACATAGGAGCATATCAAGTAACACTTCTATGTGCACAAGACAGCTTATAGTGAGCATTTCATATGGCACATTACATATTTTTAAAATACAAGGGCAACAACAACATTAATTTTACCTTAAACCAGCAGGCCCAACAACCTTGTTCTCTTTGACACGCGTCCAAAGCCACTTTTTCAGTGGATATGCAGAATCACCTAAAAGATAAATGCATAGATGTTACCACATATCTTTCAATAAAGCAATGTATCACATAAAATCATTTTAAGTCTTACTATGGTATAGTTACTATTGAGTTCTTAAACTGTGTAAACTGTTGTTGGTTAAAACAATACACACCCTTACACATTTTTTAGAAAATAAAAAGCAACACTGGACACACGGCATGACAGAACATTGTATACATAAAAGCATCATAATTGTAATAACTCTTAATAAGGAGATGTCCTTCAGGCATTTGATTAGTCTCAACGAGTCTGCACAGCACCAGAATTCCTCAGGCTATTGGCATCATGGCTACTTTCTGGGAATTCTGACACCAGATTTAAAATGTGAATGTTGGCATCACAGATTATTTCCACATTTAGGGAATGGAAATGCTTCTTATTCCATAAAATATGCTCACTGTGTTCAGGAGGTCTTAGGCCAATGTGGGTATAATCAATGACTTTAAGGACATTGGGTATGCCACCAACTGAAAAAAAGTCCCTCTTAACATTACGCCAGCCTCTGCGTGATGTTGGAAAATATATGAAATGCCTACATTTGTCATACAATGCAACAAGCAGTTGTAGTTAGATATTATACATTCATAGTCATGTAAAGTTTGTCATTTTTTTTAAAAATAAATATCAGCCTTTATCATAACTTTTGTGAATAAATTTGTACATTTTGGATTGTGATATATTCCTTGATTACAAGATATTGCTCAAATACAACTTTATCTGATAAGCTCCACCTTCACGAAAAGATTATTTTATTTATATAGGTCACAAAACAAAGATTCACTTTTTGTTAATTTTTAAATGTATGCAACTAATATTTTTTTATTTAATTATATTTCCCAATGTATTGATATATGTACTATTTGTTGCAGCCCTAGGCATAGGTCTAGTTTACATTTTGTAGATATGTGCTTGCATATATTTTTATATTTAAATACATATTGATATTTGCATAAGAACTTAAAGGGCCAGTAAACCCACCAAATAATGTTATATAGTTCTGCACATAGTGCAGAAGTACATAACATTAGCCTAGCACCAGCTTTCTAAAGCAAAGGAAAGAAGAGATATTTACCTATGAAATTTATTTTTACAGACCACCGCTCCTTGCTCTACTGAGCGGGTCTGTTTTTTTCCTAAGCACATCGGGCACGCTATCAAGTCACAGCTGGCCCGATCTCGCCATTAAACTAAATGTAGCTCGCTCCCGCTACCAGACCATTTCAAGGGTATATTTTGTTTGCCACAATATTCTAAGCCTGGCTTTTGGTGCACATCAGGTTAGCGTGTAATTTGGCCCTTAATTTGTTTGCCTAGAGTAATTTCATTATTTTTTAAAGGTGACGTTTCCACCTCATCTCCAATAGCTGCTCTAGCTAAACTTTGAGTGCCGAATGGCTAGCGCAGCTATTGGAGAAGAGGCGGTAATGTCAAATCATGAAGAAAAATTAGCTTTGTGGTAGGCAGCCAGGGGATTATTTTAGTGTAATGGTCAAAAAAAGAAAGGAATTTTTTATAGCATTTTCAAGTAAAAATCATGACTGAAGGTCCACTTAATTTACTTATTAGATGTATGCTAGCGTTTCTAACATGCTCAGTTTTACCATCACTTTAACCCACTTGTTAATTTATTTAGCAGTTTAATATTTTGTAATAAGATCATTATACACCATTATAGTCTGCAAAATTTTAGGAAGATTGATAAAAACTGTTTTTGCTGTAGCTTTGCCTAAATTTGCCTAAATTGCTGCGGAATCTGTTGGCGCTTTACAAATAACCGATAATAATAATAATAAATAATAATTCTAAACATGTGCCTCTGTATTTAATAAAATATGTTTTATGCATGAATAACTTTTAAATTACTTGATTATTTACTTCAAAATTTGTAGTGATTTTGTTGACAGCCTAAATTATCAAATTATCGACAAATTTGTTAATCCATTCAAAAGTTATAAGCATGGGTAATCACAATTTAGCACTGAAAGCTTGTTTAAACTATAAATATATATGAACACAGCACAAATTATAATATTTATGGTTTTAAATATATATATATATGTATATAGTGCTGCTGATTAGTGTCTTTGCATGCAATATCATCTTTTCGCGTTTTACTAATTGACAAATTTATATTCTTTTGCTGTTTTATATACTAAGGTTTATATGGAAACCAAATGAGAATGGAAACGACACCAGCAGACACCACATGTCTAAATTAAACACCACTGTAAAACAAATCCACTGGGCTAACAGCTTGGCCATAATTTTCACTTATTTGCTTGCAGGAGAATTAATTTGTTTTAAGTAATCATGAACTTTCATTCTTATACAACTGTCTAAGGCTGTCACTGAAATCAGTTTTCACAAATGAGAATATGATAAAAGTTAAAATTTTTAGAGTGAATTAAAATAACTAAAATTTATTTTCAATTGATTTTTAAAGAAGCTGACATAAAACAGAAAAGTTTAGAAAATAAATATTTTTTTAACGCTAATCAGTATTTTAAGCTAATAACGTTAGTTTTTTTGTTTTAATAAATAACAACTTGACAGCAATTACTTTAGTACAAAAAAGGTGATATTTATAGAAATGCATCTCACACAAATAATTATGTTTTTTTGTTTTTTTTTAGCATTCCAAAGTCCTTTTGTCGTTTAGCCAGATGTGCTTCATATTATTTAAATAAAGTTTTTTTTATCCCCTACCCACAAACCATAAACAGAGACATTTTCTAGCCTCTTAACAACATAATCCTATGGGTGCGTCTGTTGAAGAAGACTTCCTGTAAGCTTTAGTGAGTATTCTTCATTCAGAGAAAACAGTTTATAAAAATAAGTAAACAGAAAGTAACTGAAACTAAAAACAGTTTAGTTTAAATCACCTATCATAAGCCTTGTCCTTCCCCTGGGACTCCCTATCTGTGTTAGTCAGAGTTGTTTAGACCACCTCCTGGTATAATAAGGTTAGTTTTAAATCACAGAGAGTTTTTTTTATAATCGTTTATGGCATTGTTGACATATGGTCATTGGAAAGGTTCTAGAGGTTTATTAACATACATAATATTGATTAATTAAAGCTCCATTTATCCATATTGGGGAAGTTGTATACTTTAGACCGCTGCTTCATAACTGGTGTTTCTGGCGAGCCTGCAGGCTCGCCAGAAACAAGGGCCCTCAAGCTCCATTCGGAGCTTGATAAATGGGCCTCATGGAATGAACATGTTCATCCCATTTTACATAAAACAGCAATTACTTATAAGTATGTATTTCTAAGTGATTTTTGCACATTCAGTGTACTTAATTTACAATTTACGCTGTGCATATTTAATACAATTTATTCCTGTTTAATTTACATACAAATTTAATATTTTTGATAAAATCCAATTTTTGGTCAACAATTTTGTTTTTGTTTAATGCATCTTAAAGGGACAGTATACACTCATTTTCATATAACTGCATGTAATAGACACTACTATAAAGAATAAGATGCACAGATACTGATATAAAAATCCAGTATAAAACTGTTTAAAAACTTACTTAGAAGCTGTCAGTTTGGCTCTGTTGAAAAGGTAGCTGGAAAGCCCACTGCAAGTGGGAAATAAGACACTCCCCCCCTCCCCCTTCTTTTGCATATGAAAAGACCCTTTACACAAACAGGAGCAAGCTGGAGAAGGTAGCTGACAGTATTCACATAAAACTTTGGGGCTTGGTTAGGAGTCTGAAAATCAGAGCAATGTTATAAAAATAAGCAAAACTATACATTTATTTAAAAAAAAAAAACTTTATGGGCTATATAAATAGATCATCTACAAAACATTTATGCAAAGAAAAAATGAGTGTATAATGTCCCTTTAACAATACAATTTTTTCCTGCGTATATTTTTGTGTGAATGATTCAATTATTCCTTTAGTTAGGTCTAACTAGACTTGTGCATGGCCGAAAAATTTGTTTCGGTTTGGTTCGGATCGATTCGGATGTTTTCGAATTTCGGCTCAGATCGATTCGAATTCGGAACAATTCAAATGAATTCGTTTCAGATTCATTTTGGATTGATTCGGATTCGAATAAATTAGTCTGGATTCGGTTCGATTCGGAAATTCGGAATTTCGGTATATGTTAGGTGGGATGTGCTGTGTATTAGACTAGTATTATGTACTGTATATTAGGTGTAACCCATAGCAGAGTGATATAACCTAATATACTGTACAATACTAGTGTAATCCATGGTCATCCGAATCTACAGAATAAATCCAAACTAATTCGGATTTATTCGGTACTACCGTAATTCGGAAATTCGAATCAATCCGAACCTCCGAATTTAACAAATTCGTCCGAATTTTGATTCATTCCGAATCGAAACGCACATGTCTAGGTCTAACTCGGTGTTGGGCTAGCACACATGAATAATTCGTTTTCTTAAGGTGCATTATGTAAATATTATATATAAAATGTTTAAAAAATATTAATAAGTTTTAATTATTATAGTTACTGTAAAACACTGTTTCTCACCTTTTTTGTAGCACATATATTTGAGTAACAAATAATAAAGAAAGCAACTAATAGAGAAGACACCAAATTAAAAACAAATTGGAGTCAGTCACTGTAAGAGAGCAGCTCACGAAGGGAAATACAGTCTGGCCGGTCAGGGGTGCTCGAGAGTAAATCTGAGAAACACTAATTTCTGCTGGGATACATTGAATGTTTAATTTAGCTGCATCAGGCCAAAAAAAAAAAAAAAGAAAAGTGGAAGTCCCTGAGTACACCTTGTCAATGCTCCAGGTACCACCAGTGGTACATTTACCACACGTTGATAAACAAGGCTGTAAAATATACATACAGGTGACACTCGAAAAATTAGAATATTGTGCAAAAGTTCATTTATTTCACTAATGCAACTTAAAAGGTGAAACTAATATATTAGATAGACTCATTACATGCAAAGCAAGATAGTTCAAGCTGTGATTTGTCATAATTGTGATGATTATGGCTTAGAGCTCATGAAAACCCCAAATCCACAATCTCAGAAAATTAGAATATTGTGAAAAGGTGCAATATTCTAGGCTCAAAGTGTCCCACTCTAATCAGCTAATTAAGCCATAACACCTGCAAAGGGTTCCTGAGCCTTTACATGGTCTCTCAGTCTGGTTCAGTAAGAATCACAATCATGGGAAAGACTTCTGACCTGACAGTTGTGCAGAAAACCATCATTGACACCCTCCATAAGGAGGGAAAGCCTCAAAAGGTAATTGCAAAAGAAGTTGGATGCACCTTTTCACAATATTCTAATTTCCTGAGATTGTGGATTTGGGGTTTTCATGAGCTGTAAGCCATAATCATCACAATTATGACAAATCACGGCTTGAACTATCTTGCTTTGCATGTTATCAGTCTATCTCATATATTAGTTTCACCTTTTAAGTTGCATTAGTGAAATAAAGGAACTTTTGCACGATATTCTAATTTTTCGAGTTTCACCTGTATATATTCAAATATTTTTTTAAAGATTTTTAAGAGCATCTAAAATTATTTACATTAATTATTAATATTTTTTCTATATTTTATATTTAATATTTACATAATGTGCCTTTAAGGGACAGTCAAGTCAAGTCACCTTTTCACAATATTCTAATTTCCTGAGATTGTGGATTTGGGGTTTTCATGAGCTGTAAGCCATAATCATCACAATTATGACAAATCACGGCTTGAACTATCTTGCTTTGCATGTTATCAGTCTATCTCATATATTAGTTTCACCTTTTAAGTTGCATTAGTGAAATAAAGGAACTTTTGCACGATATTCTAATTTTTCGAGTTTCACCTGTATATATTCAAATATTTTTTTAAAGATTTTTAAGAGCATCTAAAATTATTTACATTAATTATTAATATTTTTTCTATATTTTATATTTAATATTTACATAATGTGCCTTTAAGGGACAGTCAAGTCAAAATTAAACTTTCATGTTTCAGATAGGGCATGCAATTTTAAAGAAGTTTCCAATTTACTGTTCAAATTTGATTTGTTTTCTTGGTATTCTTTGTTGAAAGCTAAAGCTAGGTAGGCTTATATGCTAATTTCTAAGCCCTTAAATAGGCTGCCTCTTATCTCAGTGCTATATAAAATATATATTTTGATAAATATATGATGATGTTAATGTAAAATATATATCTATATCTATATATCTATAAAATATCTATAAAATATATATCTATATCTATATATCTATATAAATATTTAAATATCTATATAAAATACAAATACATTTTCCTGTGGAATGTGAAATATTAATAACGCCTGTCGAGTAAAGTGCTATTGGTTTAACATAGTGTTGGGTTAGTGCGCAAGTTAAAAGTGTTTTGTTCGTTTTTTCAAATTAAAACACGATCACAATATCTGAAGTCATTCAGTTAATGTAAGTCGGGTTTCACTTGTGCGCACATTTTACTTTCAATTTGTAATAAGAGAGCTAACCGCACATGCAAAATCTTTATTTCTAGCGGTATTAACGCTCAAACAAAATCACTAAATAGTGCCCCACTTGTAATCTAGACTATAGTGAGGTAACATCACAATTTAATATAGATCTGTCAGACCAGCATGCCTGTTTAACACTATCAGATAACAGATAGCACAAATACCCAGGTGAAAGTTGGAACTACAAACAATCTTCTTTATTAAAAATACATGGTTAAAGATAAAACTAGTATGCACAACAAAAAAAACGCTCAGGGCTAGGGAGATAAAATCACAGCTTATCTTTCTAGGTTATTATATTAGATGTAGAGGAACCAATAGTGTAAAATTCCGATTATCCTAATATTTGAAGGTATAATCTAGATTTTATTAAAGACACAGAGACGAGTATTTTTATGCATTAATCTTTCTTTACTACTCAATGCAGCCTTTTAAAGAACAATAACATTAAGATAAATAACATAATACATAATAAGAAGCTAACAGAAGCTTATTATAATGAGAGAAAAAACAACCAATCAGCACAGAGAATAGACTATAAACTGAGTACACAGCAAACACTCTTCCTCTTTCTAGTTGATGCTCAAAAGAAATAAAATATTAAGCATCATGAGGAAACCAAAAAGTCCGAAACAACAAAGGATAACAAAAGTCATTTTCCTGTAGAATTGATAGAAGGAATTCCATGAACAGTTGTACTTGATTGAAGACCAAATAGGTGTCCAGAATTCAATGGTTGGATGTTGAAACTTTTTAGTTGTAGGGAAGAATTCAGATGATGAAAATGGATTGAAATTACATGGATACTGTTAAAGACAAAATATATATTAATAACATATAATAATAGAATAGGGTGGGAGAAAATATACAAAATTATTTCTGAGGAGGGAAAATACTCGTCTCTGTGTCTTTAATAAAATCTAGATTATACCTTCAAATATTAGGATAATCTGAATTTTATTACAAGACCAGAGACTCATATTTTTATGCAAGTTTAAAGCATATTAAGAAAACAAGTTAAGAGAGGCATGTTGAATGGGTCTGAAATAGAATTGTTTAAAAATGGAATCAGAAGACCAATCTGCTGCAAGTAAAATTTGTTGGAGAGGGGCCGCTTTTAAAAAGGCCTTAGAGGCAGCAGAACCTCTGACGGAATGAGCTGTGAAAGAAATGTTAATACCAGCCTCTTTCATGACCCATTTAACCCACCTAGCAATAGAGGTAGAAGTAATAGGAGCATGAGGAGGAATAAAAGAAATTAGAAGTTGGTTAAAGTTAGATTTCCTAAAAGATAAAGTTCTAGATTCATATGACTTTAGACATTCAACCACACACAGAGAAGGTTCAGAAGGAAGATAAGGATAGAAAATAGATGTAGATAAAGTTTTAGTTCTTCGAGAAAGGAAAAAGGTGACTCCTTCAGGAGAGAAACGTTTAGAGTTCCAATCTAAAGCTTTCACATCAGATACTCTTCTGAAAGAGATAAGACAGAGAAGAGTAGCTAGTTTAGCAGAAAGTTGTTTTAGAGATAACAAATTATTATCAGGCCAAGATTTGAAAAGGGAAAAAATTAGATCAACATCCCAGAAAAATTCATGTTTGGGAACAGGAGGACGTTTTAGTCTAATGGCTTTAAGGATTCTGCAAACTAACGGGTGCTTGCCGACAGGAGAATTATTAATTAAACTATGTCTGGCCGAAATAGCTGACCTATGAACATTGATGGTTCTGTAAGTCAGACCTGAGTCAAAAAGATGGGAAAGGTAGTTAACAATATTATTCAAATCAGAAGAAACGGGATCCAAGTTCCTTCGCAGGCACCAGCTAGACCACCTTGACCATGCGGCAAAGTAGCATTTGCGGGTGCCTGGGGCCCAGGAATCTTCAATGAGGGACCTAGCTCCCTCCGAAAGGCCTCGGAGAGACCAGGGTCCCCTGATATTGTCCAAGCTATCAGGAGAAGAGACTCTTGGAGAGTTAGACTGTGATAATCGCCCTCTGGGTTGACTAACAGATGAGGAAGCGGAGGAAAAAGAATTGGGAGATTGATGGACATCTCCAGGAGGGAGGGATACCATGATTGGGTTGGCCAAAAGGGAGTCACTATTGTCAGATATAAAAGATCCCTGCAAACCATTGAAATTGTCCTCGGGATCATTGAAAAAGGAGGGAAAGCATAAGCTTTCTGAGGGGGCCACGAATGAAGAAAAGCATCTATGGCCGCTGCCTCCGGATCCGGGCGCCAGCTGAAGTATGGGTAAACTTGAAAATTGGTCCTGGATGCAAAAAGGTCCAAACAAAAGGGACCTCTGAGAGATTGAAGGGAAAGAAACATCTTCCTGTCCAATCTCCAATCGCTGGAATCTGTTAAATAACGAGATCCCCAGTCTGCAGCTTCGTTCGACTGGCCTGGAATATATTCCGCTTTGATAGAAATATTCCTGTCTAAACAAAGATGAATAAACTCTTTGGTTATGTTGGATAGATTTCTCGATTTGGTGCCTCCCAAACGATTGAGATACTGCACTGCGGAAATATTGTCCATGCGCAGGAGAATAGAAACTGGAGAAGAAAATCTGGCAAAACTTTTGACTGCAAACGAGCCAGCCAATAATTCCAAACAATTGATATGGAAATGTTTCTCCTCCAAAGTCCATTTGCTACCTGTGATGGAAGGACCACAACGCGCACCCCAGCCTGAAAGACTGGCGTCGGATTCTATAACAAAATCGGGAGTTCTGCCAAAAATGGCTCTTCCATTCCAAGCTTCCAAATAAGAAAGCCACCAAGACAGTTCTTCTTTGGCTTCTGAAGACAAAGGAATCAAATGAGAGTAGGAAAACCCTTTCCTCAAGTGAAGAATTTTCAATCTTTGAAGTTCTCGGTAATGTAATGGGGCAGGAAAAACGGCCTGAATAGAGGATGATAGTAAACCTACTATTCTGGCTATAGTTCTGATGGGGATTGAATCTTTTGATAGAGTTTTGGAAATTTCTTTTTTGATGTTCTTCACTTTGTCTGACGGAAGACTCAAAGTAGAAAGTCTTGTATCGATTTGAAATCCTAGGAAAATTAAGGATTTCGTAGGGTAAAGAACTGACTTCTGTTTGTTCACAATAAAGCCTAAGGATTCTAGTAAGGAAATTGTGGAAGATAGGTGATTCTGTAGGGAACAAAAATCTTGGTCCATTATTAAAATGTCGTCTAAATAAATTATCAGACGAATACCTCGAAGTCTCAACCAAGCCACTACCGGTTTGAGTAACTTGGTGAAGATCCAAGGGGCGGAAGACAGGCCGAAAGGAAGACAAGTGAAGTTCCAAAATTGGTCTTTCCAACGGAAAGTCAAATATTTCCAATGTTCTTGAGCGATTGGGACAGTTAGATAGGCGTCTGTAAGATCTAGACGAGCCAACCAATCGTTTTCTCTTAAACACTCTCTTAGTAAGTGAATCCCTTCCATCTTGAAATGATGGTATACTACATAAGCGTTTAAAGTTTTTAAATTTATTACCGGTCTGAACTGATTGTTTTTCTTTTTTACTAGAAATAGATTGCTTAGGTAAAAATCTCGGGGTTGAAAAACCGGAAGAATTGCTTTTTTGGAAGAAAGAGTTGAAATTTCTTTTTTGACCAAAAGAGCGTCTTCCTGAGAAAAATGAATGGGATGAGGAAGAGAGATTTGGATTGGGGGAGAAATGAATTCTATGAAAATACCTGACACTGCTTGTAAGACCCAAGGATCTGAAGTAATTGAAGCCCAATTTTGGGCAAACAGGGCGAGTCTGCCACCAATTTTTTCTGGGGAAAAAGGGAGAGGAGGAAATAGTGAACTTACCAGGGGCTTGTCTAGCTCTGGCTCTGGTCCTGAAGCCTCTCTGGGTCCAAGGGCGACCTCTTGTTGGGAAGAAGGAGGAGGTAGAAGGTTCTGAATAACCTCTTTGAAATTGTGCCTGGAACTGTTGTTGGTAATGAGGTTGATGGGGAAAGTAGTGAGACCTTGAGAGATAGGATTGGCGGCCGGGAAAGCGGCCTCTGCCTCTCCCGGCCTTGTCAGAAAAACCTTGGTTAGGGTAGAAAATTTTCTTAACTGAAGTCTTTACCTTGTTCAAACTGGAGAAAGTGTTAACGTATTGACTAAGGTCTTTTAAATATGTCACCAAATAAAAGACCATTCTTATCAGATGCGATATTGCTTGAGGAAAAATCTGAGATTTTGGGGTCTATTTTCCTTAAAATATTACGGCGTCTTTCACCAGACATGGCACAGTTGGTATTCCCGATAAAGCAAAGTAATCTTTGGACCCATTCTCTTACTACGTAGGGATCCAAAGGACAATTTTCTGCAACTCCCTGTTTTGACAGTTCGAACAATTTAGTCAGGGGGCCGACAGAGTCCAGAAGTTTGTCCTGGCAAATTTTCCAGGATCTGTCTACCCCTTTTTTCAATTTGTACCCAGGGGTGCCAATGAATTTTAAAATCTTGGGATCAACCTCTGGAGTGATAGAGGCATTTTTAGGTAAAAGGGGGCGAGGACATTCAGCCTTCATTTTGTTACGGGTTTGTTTCTTTAGGGGTTTACGTAGTTGATGATCAATAAATTTGGCTAGGTCAATGGGGGGACACCACTCGGCGGACCGGGGATGGTGTAGTTCATCTGGTTTAAATCTAGGGTTGCCCAGGCAATCTATAAAATCTTCCTCGTCTTCACTGAAATTGTGACAGTTTTTTTATTTATTTTTCTGTTTTTTGGGTGCGGGAGAGCCGTCAGAATTATCCGACTCATTAAAGTTGTCAGAGTTTATATCTGTATATTCATCACCATCTGAATCATCTGATTCTGAGGATGGGATTTTTGAAAAATCTTTATTATTACATTTTAATTTTTTGCATATGTAGGTATCCCCCATTTGGTTACCCTCGGGGTGCAGGGTTCTACTGACAGCGGTTTTTCTTCCTTTGCTGTGAGGAATAGAGGGCTCAGCTAAGAGCTGACGAGATTTTTCAATAAGTTTTTTGCTTGCTTTATAGGCAATAGATGGGCTTTTTCTTTTTAAAGAAATCTTTTTCTGTTTTTCTCCCATTAAAGAGGACATTTTATTAAATAAATTGTTCATGGAAGAATCTATCATATTCTGTACAGTTTGTAACGTTAAGGGAGATGTATCTGCTTGTATTTCAGACATTATGGTAATTAAAATATGTCTGAAGCAAATACAAAGAGAAAAAATATAATTAATTAAAATAAACTCCCTTAAAAGAAATATGAAAATGTATATTTATTAGGAAATATATTCCTATGCAAAACGATTTTCTTTAACTTATATACAGTTTGCTAATGGGCAACGATTTTATTATAATAATTACCAAACGTTTAGTTCAGAAATAAATATTTTTTGCAAAATGTCTAAAATGTATAAATAAGCCAGTAGATGGCAATGTAAGCTAAGAAAACAGAGAAATGTTTAAATGTATGCAATGTCGAGTGAAACGGCACACAATGTTGCCACTCGACCTCCCAGGAATTTGCAGCTGACTGTCTGAGGTAAATACAGACGTCAGCGTGAATGGGCGGGAAGGGAGGGGAGGGGGGACAGCCCACAAAATGGCGCCGGAGCAGCCGAGAATAGAGCAGGAAGGGAGAGGAGACAGTAAGTTCAAAACTTTAATATAACATAAAAGAATTAGTTTGCACCAGGAAAGAGTTAGCGGTCATAGGAAAAAACGGAAGGCATGGCTGTAAATCAGGACAAACGGAACAATGAGAAAATAATAATTTAATGAAAACGAAACATTTTTAAAATAAAAGAGAGAAATAGGCAAAACGATAAATAAGGGTAGAAAATGAGGCTACAACATTTTCTGAAACCAAATTATAAACAATAAAATATGCAAATTTAATAATTATGGATATAATATTGTGGACAACTTATCTGTTTTGAGCAGCAAAAGAAAGAGGAAGAGTGTTTGCTGTGTACTCAGTTTATAGTCTATTCTCTGTGCTGATTGGTTGTTTTTTCTCTCATTATAATAAGCTTCTGTTAGCTTCTTATTATGTATTATGTTATTTATCTTAATGTTATTGTTCTTTAAAAGGCTGCATTGAGTAGTAAAGAAAGATTAATGCATAAAAATATGAGTCTCTGGTCTTGTAATAAAATCTTCAAAACTTTTATTCCCACTGAATAAATATAGTCTAACTTACAAAGAAATTTGAAGAATCAGGAGAGGTCAAAGACAAAAAAGTACTGGAAGGCAAAAAAACCCTTCAAAATCTGATGAGAAATTTCTCAGACATTCTTCTTTGAGAGACCGGAAGAAGTCCAGCAAGGACCTGGCTCAGCATCTGGCAGCTTCATGGAGATGCCAAGTTGGCCCTTCTACAGCCCGAAGAAGCTTGATCAGGAATGGTCTTTGTGGAAGGGTAGCAGCCAAGTAACCACTTTTTTGGAAGGGCAATAGGGTGAAAAATGGCTAAGATATGCTAACGCTCACAAAGAATGGAATGAATATCAGTGGAAAAGAGTATTATGAAGTGATGAATCCAAGTTTGACATTTTTGGGTCCAATCGTCTACAATATGTAAGAAGAGTTGGAGAGAGATAAGAAGAGTTTGGGGCTGCATTTCTGCCAGTGGTGTTGGCGATATGGTCCAAATTAATGGGAGCATGAATGCTGAAAAGTAAAGACAGGTTTTAATACATCATGCCATTCCTTCTGGAAAGTGCCTCATTAGGAATGATTTTATTTTTCAGCGTGATAACGATCCCAAGCAATGCAGTGAAATCATATTTGGAGAGAAAACTAGCTCATAAAACACAAACAGTCACGAACTGGCCTCCATAGAGTCCAGACCTGAATATTTATAGAGGCAGTATGGGATCACCTGGACAGAGACAGAAATAAAAGACAACCTAAATCTAAAGAAGAACTCTGGGAAGTGCTGAAAGAAGCCTGGTATAATATACCAAGAGATTACTTCAGAAAACGTCAGAACAGTCTCCCCAAAAGGGATCAAGATGTGTTTAGTGCCAAGGGAGGTCACACTGAATACTGACTTTTGCCTGAAGAAGCCATTTTGTTCTGAAAATTGTGTTTTTTAAAATATTTTCTTGTACATATTACCTGTATTTTCTGTTTGTATCTTAATAAAGAGACTGAAAAATAAATATGGATGGTAATTAAAACTTTGCTAAAACAACAAATCTAATGGTGGCCTAAGACTTTTGCACAGTACTGTGTGTGTATATATATATATATATATATAAACACACATACATATTTAGACATGTGTATGTATGTATCTCTATGTTAAAGTCCTTTGTAACCTTTTTTTTTCTAAAACCTGAGACCTTATATCTTTGAGCCCTTATAACTTTTTATTGCAATTTTTTAAAATAATTTTTATTACATAGTGTTATTATTAGTGTAACTGTTTTTTTAAATATAATTTTGATGTGTTTTTTGCAACTTTTTAGTCAAGCGTAATAATTACCAGAATTCTGAAGTTGTGCTATCCCAACGTGCGTTAAATTTGATTGCGCTCAAGTGAACATGTTTACTTTCAACCTGTAATATGCACGCTACTTTTTAGGCGCACAACGAGCCGTAATAAATCCCTTTTTGCATAACGTTTAGCGTGCCACTCGTAATTTAGCCCTAAATCAGTCCAGTATCATGCAAACCTATTCATTTATGGGTTTGCTAGGAAGATTTTTACTGGACCAATACACCTCCTTACAGTCTTCCAGTTAGCTGTGTGAATTTATACAGTATATCTGTTTAACATCAAATGTATTGTTTATATTTACAATAAGCAAAATATGTAAGTAAATGCAATGAATAAAACACTTTTCTATACTGGGTACAAATTGTACAGAAAGGCAACAAAACTGTTGTCAGTGACTCTTCATATGGGTTAATATACTGAATTATTAATTATTATTTCTCAACTAGAATTAGATTTTTCCTGCCATTTCCTGTAGTCCAGATTATACATTATTCATCTCTATCTTCTATTCCTTTCCAACACCTAAATTCCAGACATCTTATCTTCACCGGTGATCTCATCACTACAGGAAAGATACAAAACCCTCTGATTGAAAAGAAAATTGAATCCTTCTTAGATGGGATTTCTTATATAAATGCAAATCTCAATTATTATTAAGGAATATTAAGTGCATACTATCAAAATATAACAGTAATATGCCAAAGCCAAAGATGCTTCATTTAAATAATTTATCTTTTTTTTTTTTACTCTGCACAACAAAACACTTATAATAGAGCATTTATAAAAATTCTAAGAAAGCAAAGAAGGAAAATCAAGTTTATTGATTTAAAACTAGTGCTTTATTTTAGTATTCAGCAACATCTATTGCAAAATCTGTACAACTTTCTTAGAAAACATCGTAAGCATCTGTATAGTACTAAAACTACATAACTATTTTTCAGATTAAATACCTGAAGTAAAAAATGTATTTTTCAGCTATATACATAGTTTCCTTTATGCACATCCAAACCATGCTGTTCACAGATCCAAACAGGTGGTCTTCCTGTCTTGTCTTCTTCCATATGTGGGAGCTTCCTTGTCCTTGTGTGGCTCCTTAGGTTCCTTTGGGTACATTGTGTTTTCCTTAGTAAATATATTCTTTTAGCTTCTTACCCCATATCAGAATATGTTCTATGGATCATAAAGTTTTCAAGATTTATCTCTAAGAGCAAAGTATGGACACTGCATTGTAATTGCATGTCTTTGCAATGGCTACACATGACGCTATACCAGATGTACTTGAAGACCTTCTACTCTGGTCAGCCCCACCCCTGGGAGTATGCAGAGAAGGGGTGGTCCAAGCTTGCTCTGGCAATGATGACTTTCCTAATAATAAATTAAATAAATTAACAATCAGCCAGATTACGAGTTTTGCGCTATGAGTGAAAAAGCATCGTTATGCTTCATAACAAAACTTTTTCCCTACCGCTGCTATTACAAGTCTTGTCAGAATAGCTGTACCGCACACTTTTTTGTCCGTCATGCAATGTCAGTACCGCACTTTTAAAAAAGTCCTTTGTCAATGGGACTTCCATAGCGCTGGTATTGCGAGTTTTGCTGTGACGCCAAAAAGTGAGTGGTACAGCCTAAAATGACAAGATCTGTACCTCCATCTAAAGTCAGTAGTTATGAGTTTTACGCTACAAAGCTGTACCATAAAACTCATAACTAAAGTGTTAAAAAGTGCACTAAACACCCATAAACTTCCTATTAATCCCTAAAGTGAGGCCCTCCCGCATCACAAACACTAAAATAAAATTATTAACCCCCTAATCTGCTGCTCCGGACATCGCCGCCACTGAAAAATTTATTACCCCTATTCCGCCGCAACCCAAAATTGTCGCCACTATAATAAACCTATTAACCCCTAAACTGCCGCACTCTTGCATCAAAAACACTATTTAAATATAATTAACCCCTAATCTGCCATCCGCCCACTCCGCCGCTATAATAAACCTATTAACCCCTAAACTGCCGCACTCCCGCATCAAAAACACTATTTAAATATTGGATAAGATTGGGAATAGTACCCCCCAAAAAACTAGTTGCGCCAATATAGGTGGTAATGTTATCATTAATTAAACAGAAATTACCGTATTATCCCTTCATGAGTGTTTACATGTTATGTATAATAAAAACTATTTATTCACAATGCGTTTCTCAGTACATGACTGTTTCATCAGGTGATAAAAAATACAAATACAAGTGAGCTTAAATACCTGACTTCCTCAGCGTGTTCAACCAACTAATGCGCATGTCAAGATGAAAACAGGGGATGGTCTTTTTCTCTTACTTGGATTGGACAGCAATGGTGACATCGCAACCAATGTTACAATGCATAAACGCTATTATTAGAAAGTGCTACAATGATGTCAAAAGAGTTGCCAAAATTCCAAATATATATGCGCATAGTGTTTTAAAGGTAAACATACCAGGGTAGTGTCGAGCACAAATGCAAAAAATATACAATGCAAATGTTGTTACAATATTACACATACACAGATTCTTGTCTAACATCATCATGTTTCTAAATCATCGATCTGTTGTGTTAATACACAGAACGATATATTTACTAATACCATGAACAATATGTATAGAACAACAAAATAATATAAATATTCTAAATAAAATACCTCATCTGTTAGAAAGCACATATTCCTACAAATTCATTTGTATTTCATATATGATTATTTACTACAGGACAGGGTGAATCTATTGCGAAAAGACATAATATATAAAATATACATACATATATATGATCTAGCATGTATCTATCAAATTTTACTGTAAAATTAAATTATAAGCGCTAGAGAAAACAATCCATCTTAACTATTGAATTCCCCTCCAGGAAAAGACAAAAAGTGAGATAAAAGAACAAGTAATAGTTAAGCGCTAAAAGCGAAGGTTGGAAAGGAGATATGTAAATCTATAATTGACAGAGCGGCGGCGTGTAATGTGAGTGGAAATCTATTATAAAGAATTATAATGGATACTATAGATTATAGTGGATACTATAAATTATATGAGGAAGTTACAATATATATATATATATATATATATATATATATATATATTCTATTCAAATGAAAAAAGTGAAAGATGCAAATAGGTACAAATATAGATACAATTTATTAAAAGGAAGGTCTAAAACAATGTGTCAAACGATATGCAAAAAATGTATATACTAAAACATATGTATCTAAAAGTGCAGGGACGTCTCCCTTATTCGTTACTAATAGTAACACTCATTAAAATGGTAAAAAAGGAACTGGTTGCAGTATATATTACTTGCGTTTTTAGCAAACAGTGGAGCAATATTTCCTAAGATGTCCAGTATAGCAGCGAGGTAACTGACGGGTATAAGGCCGCGTTGTATGCGGCTAGGCGTTACCAGATGGTATTGAATGCGCCTTTTTTATGGCTCCTACGTGACCGATGTGACGTCACTGATGTTGGTTACGTGCAGCGTTTCTATAGTTGCCCCTATTCCGCAAAAAGATTGTGGAAGTCCTGGGGGATAATTGTAGTACTTGGCGGTCAAAATGGATGACTAATTATAGGAATATGTGATCCTCCGGTTGTGCAGGCTGTGCGGTCGCGATGTAGCGACTCAAGATACGATTTGTTGCCTTTGGTTGCTAGTAGCAACTAGTGGGTCCTTTTGATGCAGAAACTTGGCGGTCGTTTAAATACGACTAATAGGACAGATATATCTTTGCAGTCGTTTTAAAAACAACTAAAAATGACTAAATGTCTTAGAATAGAGAAACTTGGTGGTCGCTATATAGCGACTAGGAGATCCTTTTTCTTTGCGGTTGTTAGTAACGACTCAGGTGTTCCTATATGAATGTGACCAGGCACAAAAACATAGGATAAACGTCCTCCAAAGTGCAATAATGATAAAATAAACAAAGGCTAATGGCAAATAGCACAGTGTCTCAGTCAACGCGTTTCGCCCGTGGGCTTTATCAAGACAGTGTCTTGGAACACTATGTTTTTAAAAAGTATTTTTTATATTTGTTAGGTGTTCACCCCATCTTTTTTTGATAGGTCTTGAGGTTCTACCTGTATATTGAAGTCCACATACTCATTCTAGAATATAAACCACAAAAGAAGAATCACATGTGATTCTAGATTTGATATTGAATGTTTCTTGAGTGACATTAGATTTGAAACAATCAGTACCGGTAGTAATATGCTTGCACAAACCACATAGTTTTTTTTTAGAAAATACTTTTTTGTTTGATCAACTCTTTGATTTGTCAAGGATTTTTTCATGACCACTTTGCTAGGTGCTAACTTGTTTCTCTTGTTAAGTGTATCCAGTCCACAGATCATCCATTACTTATGGGATATTAACTCCTCCCCAACAGGAAGTGCAAGAGGATTCACCCAGCAGAGCTGCTATATAGCTCCTCCCCTAACTGCCATTACCAGTCATTCTCTTGCACCCAACGAATAGATAGGATGTGTGAGAGGACTGTGGTGATTATACTTAGTTTCATACCTTCAATCAAAAGTTTGTTATTTTATAATAGCACCGGAGTGTGTTATTCCTTCTCTGGTAGAATTTGAAGAAGAATCTACCTGAGTTTTTCTATGATTTTAGCCGGAGTAGTTAAGATCATATTGCTGTTTCTCGGCCATCTGAGGAGAGGTAATCTTCAGATCAGGGGACAGCGGGCAGATTAATCTGCAAAGAGGTATGTAAGCAGCTTATTATTTTCTGACAATGGAATTGATGAGAAAATTCTGCCATACCGATATAATGTAAACTCAGCCTTAAATGCAGTAGCAGCAACTGGTATCAGGCTGTCATGTATGTATATTTTACACTTCAGTATTCTGGGGAATGGCACTTCACTGGGATAATACTGTATGCATAAAACTTTAGCCTAATTTGCAGGGACTAGCAACAGGCTTTTTAATAACACTCAATTTATTAATGTTAAACGTTTTTTGCTGGCATGTAAAATCGTTTAATTTTCTGAGGTACTGGGTGAAAAAATGTTTTGGGCACTATTTTTTTCCACTTGGCAGTCGTTTTATTTAATTTATGACAGTTTACTGATCTCTCTCACTGTTATGTGTGAGGGGGAGGGGCCTTTTTTGGCGCTTTTGCTACGCATCAAAAAATTCAGTCAGAAGTTTATTGTCTTCCCTGCATGATCCGGTTCATCTCTACAGAACTCAGGGGTCTTCAAAACTTGTTTTGAGGGAGGTAATCACTCACAGCAGAGCTGTGAGATTGTAGTTGACTGTGATAAAAAAACGTTTATTTCTGTATTTTTTTTTTTTCTGCTATCAGGGTTAGTTATCCTTTGCTAATGGGAGCAATCCTTTGCTAAAATTGTGTTTTTTACAAAGATTTGATGCTATAACTTTTCAGTTTATTAATTTTCAACTGTCATAACTTTTTCTGTGCTTCTTATAGGCACAGTACGTTTTCATATTATAGTAAATTACTTGAAAAGTATTTCCAAGTTGCTAGTTTATTTGCTAGTGTGTTAAACATGTCTGATTCAGAGGAAGATATCTGTGCTATATGTGCTAAAGCCAAAGTGGAGCCCAATAGAAATTTATGTACTAACTGTATTGATGCTACTTTAAATAAAAGTCAATCTGTACAAATTGAACATATTTCACCAAACAACGAGGGGAGAGTTATGCCGACTAACTCGCCTCACGTGTCAGTACCTGCATCTCCCGCTCGGGAGGTGCGTGATATTGTAGCGCCGAGTACATCTGGGCGGCCATTACAAATCACATTACAGGATATGGCTACTGTTATGACTGAAGTTTTGGCTAAATTACCAGAACTAAGAGGTAAGCGTGATCACTCTGGGGTGAGAACAGAGTGCGCTGATAATATTAGGGCCATGTCAGACACTGCGTCACAATTTGCAGAACATGAGGACGGAGAGCTTCATTCTGCGGGTGACGGTTCTGATCCAAACAAACTGGATTCAGATATTTCAAATTTTAAATTTAAGCTGGAAAACCTCCGTGTATTACTAGGGGAGGTGTTAGCGGCTCTGAATGATTGTAACACAGTTGCAATACCAGAGAAAATGTGTAGGTTGGATAAATATTTTGCGGTACCGGCGAGTACTGACGTTTTTCCTATACCTAAGAGACTTACTGAAATTGTTACTAAGGAGTGGGATAGACCCGGTGTGCCGTTCTCACCCCCTCCGATATTTAGAAAGATGTTTCCAATAGACGCCACCACACGGGACTTATGGCAAACGGTCCCTAAGGTGGAGGGAGCAGTTTCTACTTTAGCTAAGCGTACCACTATCCCGGTGGAGGATAGCTGTGCCTTTTCAGATCCAATGGATAAAAAGTTAGAGGGTTACCTTAAGAAAATGTTTGTTCAACAAGGTTTTATATTGCAACCTCTTGCATGCATTGCGCCTGTCACGGCTGCAGCAGCATTTTGGTTTGAGTCTCTGGAAGAGACACTTGAATCAGCTCCATTAGATGAGATTACACACAAGCTTAAAGCCCTTAAGTTAGCTAACTCATTTATTTCAGATGCCGTAGTACATTTAACTAAACTTACGGCTAAGAATTCCGGATTCGCCATTCAGGCACGCAGAGCACTGTGGCTAAAATCCTGGTCAGCTGACGTTACTTCTAAATCTAAATTGCTTAATATACCTTTCAAAGGGCAGACCTTATTCGGGCCCGGGTTGAAAGAAATTATCGCTGACATTACAGGAGGTAAAGGCCATGCCCTGCCTCAAGACAAAGCCAAACCTAAGGCTAGACAGTCTAATTTTCATTCCTTTCGTAATTTCAAAGCAGGAGCAGCATCAACTTCCTCTGCACCAAAACAGGAAGGAGCTGTTGCTCGCTACAGACAAGGCTGGAGACCTAACCAGTCCTGGAACAAGGGCAAGCAGGCCAGGAAACCTGCTGCTGCCCCTAAGACAGCATGAATCGAGGGCCCCCGATCCGGGAACGGATCTAGTGGGGGGCAGACTTTCTCTCTTCGCCCAGGCTTGGGCAAGAGATGTCCAGGATCCCTGGGCGTTAGAGATCATATCTCAGGGATACCTTCTAGACTTCAAATTCTCTCCCCCAAGAGGGAGATTTCATCTGTCAAGGTTGTCAACAAACCAAATAAAGAAAGAGGCATTTCTACGCTGCGTACAAGATCTTTTATTAATGGGAGTGATCCATCCGGTTCCGCGGTCGGAACAAGGACAAGGGTTTTACTCAAATCTGTTTGTGGTTCCCAAAAAAGAGGGAACTTTCAGGCCAATCTTGGATTTAAAGATCCTAAACAAATTCCTAAGAGTTCCATCGTTCAAAATGGAAACTATTCGGACAATTTTACCCATGATCCAAAAGGGTCAGTACATGACCACAGTGGATTTAAAGGATGCTTACCTTCACATACCGATTCACAAAGATCATTACCGGTATCTAAGGTTTGCCTTTCTAGACAGGCATTACCAGTTTGTAGCTCTTCCATTCGGATTGGCTACGGCTCCGAGAATCTTCACAAAGGTTCTGGGTGCTCTTCTGACGGTACTAAGACCGCGAGGAATTGCGGTAGCTCCGTACCTAGACGACATTCTGATACAAGCTTCAAGCTTTCAAACTGCCAAGTCTCATACAGAGTTAGTACTGGCATTTCTAAGGTCGAATGGATGGAAGGTGAACGAAAAGAAGAGTTCTCTCTTTCCACTCACAAGAGTTCCCTTCTTGGGGACTCTTATAGATTCTGTAGAAATGAAGATTTACCTGACAGAAGACAGGTTAACAAAGCTTCAAAATGCATGCCGTGTCCTTCATTCCATTCAACACCCGTCAGTAGCTCAATGCATGGAGGTGATCGGCTTAATGGTAGCAGCAATGGACATAGTACCCTTTGCACGCCTACATCTCAGACCGCTGCAATTGTGCATGCTAAGTCAGTGGAATGGGGATTACTCAGACTTGTCCCCTACTCTGAATCTGGATCAAGAGACCAGAAATTCTCTTCTATGGTGGCTTTCTCGGCCACATCTGTCCAGGGGGATGCCATTCAGCAGGCCGGACTGGACAATTGTAACAACAGACGCCAGCCTACTAGGTTGGGGCGCTGTCTGGAATTCTCTGAAGGCTCAGGGACAATGGAATCAGGAAGAGAGTCTCCTACCAATAAACATTCTGGAATTGAGAGCAGTTCTCAATGCCCTTCTGGCTTGGCCCCAGTTAACAACTCGGGGGTTCATCAGGTTTCAGTCGGACAACATCTCGACTGTAGCTTACATCAACCATCAGGGAGGGACAAGAAGCTCCCTAGCAATGATGGAAGTATCAAAGATAATTCGCTGGGCAGAGTCTCACTCTTGCCACCTGTCAGCAATCCACATCCCGGGAGTGGAGAACTGGGAGGCGGATTTCTTAAGTCGTCAGACTTTTCATCCGGGGGAGTGGGAACTTCATCCGGAGGTCTTTGCCCAAATACTTCGACGTTGGGGCAAACCAGAGATAGATCTCATGGCGTCTCGACAGAACGCCAAGCTTCCTCGTTACGGGTCCAGATCCAGGGATCCGGGAGCGGTTCTGATAGATGCTTTGACAGCACCTTGGACCTTCGGGATGGCTTATGTGTTTCCACCCTTCCCGATGCTTCCTCGATTGATTGCCAGAATCAAACAGGAGAGAGCATCAGTGATTCTAATAGCGCCTGCATGGCCACGCAGGACTTGGTATGCAGATCTAGTGGACATGTCATCCTGTCCACCTTGGTCGCTACCTCTGAAACAGGACCTTCTGATCCAGGGTCCCTTCAAACATCAAAATCTAATTTCTCTGAAGCTGACTGCTTGGAAATTGAACGCTTGATTTTATCAAAACGTGGTTTTTCTGAGTCAGTTATTGATACCTTAATACAGGCTAGGAAGCCTGTTACCAGAAAGATTTACCATAAGATATGGCGCAAATACTTATATTGGTGCGAATCCAAGAGTTACTCATGGAGTAAGGTTAGGATTCCAAGGATATTGTCTTTTCTACAAGAAGGTTTAGAAAAGGGATTATCTGCTAGTTCTTTAAAGGGACAGATTTCAGCTCTGTCCATTCTCTTACACAAACGTCTGTCAGAAGTTCCGGACGTTCAAGCTTTTTGTCAGGCTTTAGCTAGGATCAAGCCTGTGTTTAAAACTGTTGCTCCACCATGGAGTTTGAACTTAGTTCTTAATGTTTTACAGGGGGTTCCATTTGAACCCCTTCATTCCATTGATATCAAGTTGTTATCTTGGAAAGTTCTGTTTTTAATGGCGATTTCCTCGGCTCGAAGAGTCTCTGAGTTATCTGCCTTACATTGTGATTCTCCTTATCTGATTTTTCATTCAGACAAGGTAGTTCTGCGTACTAAACCTGGGTTCCTACCTAAGGTGGTCACTAACAGGAATATCAATCAAGAGATTGTGGTTCCATCTTTGTGTCCTAATCCTTCTTCAAAAAAGGAACGTCTGCTACACAATCTAGATGTAGTCCGTGCCCTGAAATTTTATCTACAGGCAACTAAGGATTTTCGACAAACGTCTTCCCTATTTGTCGTTTATTCTGGTCAGAGGAGAGGTCAAAAAGCTTCGGCTACCTCTCTCTCCTTTTGGCTTCGTAGCATAATACGGTTAGCCTATGAGACTGCTGGACAGCAGCCTCCTGAAAGAATTACAGCACATTCTACTAGAGCTGTGGCTTCCACTTGGGCCTTTAAGAATGAGGCTTCTGTTGAACAGATTTGCAAGGCTGCAACTTGGTCTTCTCTTCATACTTTTTCCAAATTTTACAAATTTGACACTTTTGCTTCTTCGGAGGCTGTTTTTGGGAGAAAGGTTCTTCAGGCAGTGGTTCCTTCCGTATAAAGAGCCTGCCTGTCCCTCCCGTCATCCGTGTACTTTAGCTTTGGTATTGGTATCCCATAAGTAATGGATGATCCGTGGACTGGATACACTTAACAAGAGAAAACATAATTTATGCTTACCTGATAAATTTATTTCTCTTGTAGTGTATCCAGTCCACGGCCCGCCCTGTCACTTTAAGGCAGGTAATTTTTCCATTAAACTACAGTCACCACTGCACCCTATGGTTTTCCTTTCTCTGCATGTTTTCGGTCGAATGACTGGTAATGGCAGTTAGGGGAGGAGCTATATAGCAGCTCTGCTGGGTGAATCCTCTTGCACTTCCTGTTGGGGAGGAGTTAATATCCCATAAGTAATGGATGATCCGTGGACTAGATACACTACAAGAGAAATAAATTTATCAGGTAAGCATAAATTATGTTTTTTAAGTGTTGGGGCTCTTCTAAAGGTACATAAGGGCCCGTTGCTTAGAATATCCTTTAAAGCTGGATCCTTAAGCAAAATAAACCAATATTTCCCTAAGGCTTCTTTGATATATCTATGATTACTATTATACTGTGTTATAAATTTTATTTTTCTAAGTGGTCAACAGATCATCTCTATTTTTATGTTTTGCTTGTATCCACCCCCTATCTAACAAATAAGGAGGGTAACCTTTATCCAGAAATCTATCTTTCATATTTCTGGATTGTTCCTCAAAAGTGTCAATGTCACTGCAGTTTTGCCTAAGTCTACAAAACTGATTATAAGGAATGTTCCTAATCCATGGCGCATGATGATTACTTCTAAAATTTAAATAACTATTAGAATCCACCGCCTTGAAATAGGTCTTAGTTATTATATTACCTTCTTCATTCCAGGACAAATATAGGTCGAGGAATTCTATACCTACAGTTTCAATTTTAGATGAAAAATATATACCTACACAATTGGTATTAAGATGGTCCACACATTTTTGTGCTTCATAGCTATTACCATCCCACACAAAAATCAGGTCATCTATAAAGCTCGCCCCAAAGTCTGATCCATATATGTATTTCTCCTCAAACCATCCCATGAAGAAATTTGCAAAACTCAGGGCGAACTTGGTGCCCATGGCCGTTCCCCTTATTTGCAGAAATATTTTTCTTGATAAACAAAATAGTTGTGTTGAAAAACAAAAAGGATAGCTTTCAATAGAAAATCAATCTGATTCTTAGGCATATACGGATCCCTTCTTAGATAGTGTTCTATTGCTTTTAGCCCTAATCATGAGAGATGTTGGAATATAGGGCTGTAACGTCACATGTTAACCATATCAGATCCCTATTCTCCTTTTTGATATTAGCCAGTTTGCAGATCAAATCAGCAGAATCTCTTATGGTTGGGAGGGTACTTACTATTTTATTTAAAAATTGATCTACATATTGAGATAAATTACATGTTAGATTACCAGCTATAATGGGCCTACCTGGAGGGTCAACCAAGGATTTATTTATCTTGGGTAAATAATAGTAATAAGCAGTACTAGGTTGACAAGGAATCAGAAAATAATTTTCCTTTTTAGTTAAAATTCCCTCCAGGTAGGCTCCATCAATAATCTTAATAAGTTTTTTAGTATAATCTTTAGTCGGATCAAAACAAACGGCCAGATTACGAGATTTGCGTTAGGAGCTGTGCGGTGCTAACGAGCAGTTTTTTCTCACCGCTCACTTACCTGCAGCGTAGAGCAAGAAGGCAAGAAGTGATCGTAGAGCAAAATCGAGCTCCATACCGCATTCCAATTCCAGCGCTGCTTATGTCAGCGGTGAGCTGGCCGTACGTGCTCGTGCACAATTTCCCCATAGACATCACCATAGACATCAATGGGGAGAGCCGGCTGAGAAAAAGTCTAACACCTGCCAAAAAGCAGCGTAAAACTCAGTAACGCAGCCCCATTGATTCCTATGGGGAAACTAAATGTATGTTTACACCTAACACCCTGACATGAACCCTGAGTCTAAACACCCCAAATCTTACACTTATTAACCCCTAATCTGCCGCCCCGACATTGCGACACCTATATTATACTTATTAACCCCTAATCTGCCGCTCCGGACACGGCCGTCACCTACATTATACTTATGAATTTATTTATTAACCCCTAATCTGCCGCCCCCAATGTCGCTGCAACCTACCTACACTTACTAACCCCTAATCTGCCTCCCCCAATGTCGCAGCCACTATATTAAATGTATTAACCCCTAAACCTAAGTCTAACCCTAACCCTAACACCACCTAACTTAAATATAATTTAAATAAATCTAAATAAAATTACTATCATTAACTACATTTTTCCTATTTAAAACTAAATACTTACCTATAAAATAAACCCTAAGCTAGCTACAATATAACTAATAGTTACATTGTAGCTATCATAGGGTTTATTTTTATTTTACAGGCAAGTTTGTATTTATTTTAACTACAGGGAGTGCAGAATTATTAGGCAAATGAGTATTTTGACCACATCATCCTCTTTATGCATGTTGTCTTACTCCAAGCTGTATAGGCTCGAAAGCCTACTACCAATTAAGCATATTAGGTGATGTGCATCTCTGTAATGAGAAGGGGTGTGGTCTAATGACATCAACACCCTATATCAGGTGTGCATAATTATTAGGCAATTTCCTTTCCTTTGGCAAAATGGGTCAAAAGAAGGACTTGACAGGCTCAGAAAAGTCAAAATTAGTGAGATGTCTTGCAGAGGGATGCAGCACTCTTAAAATTGCAAAGCTTCTGAAGCGTGATCATCGAACAATCAAGCGTTTCATTCAAAATAGTCAACAGGGTCGCAAGAAGCGTGTGGAAAAACCAAGGCGCAAAATAACTGCCCATGAACTGAGAAAAGTCAAGCGTGCAGCTGCCAAGATGCCACTTGCCACCAGTTCGGCCATATTTCAGAGCTGCAACATCACTGGAGTGCCCAAAAGCACAAGGTGTGCAATACTCAGAGACATGGCCAAGGTAAGAAAGGCTGAAAGACAACCACCACTGAACAAGACACACAAGCTGAAATGTCAAGACTGGGCCAAGAAATATCTCAAGACTGATTTTTCTAAGGTTTTATGGACTGATGAAATGAGAGTGAGTCTTGATGGGCCAGATGGATGGGCCCGTGGCTGGATTGGTAAAGGGCAGAGAGCTCCAGTCTGACTCAGACGCCAGCAAGGTGGAGGTGGAGTACTGGTTTGGGCTGGTATCATCAAAGATGAGCTTGTGGGGCCTTTTCGGGTTGAGGATGCAGTCAAGCTCAACTCCCAGTCCTACTGCCAGTTTCTGGAAGACACCTTCTTCAAGCAGTGGTACAGGAAGAAGTCTGCATCCTTCAAGAAAAACATGATTTTCATGCAGGACAATGCTCCATCACATGCGTCCAAGTACTCCACAGCGTGGCTGGCAAGAAAGGGTATAAAAGAAGAAAATCTAATGACATGGCCTCCTTGTTCACCTGATCTGAACCCCATTGAGAACCTGTGGTCCATCATCAAATGTGAGATTTACAAGGAGGGAAAACAGTACACCTCTCTGAACAGTGTCTGGAAGGCTGTGGTTGCTGCTGCACACAATGTTGATGGTGAACAGATCAAAACACTGATAGAATCCATGGATGGCAGGCTTTTGAGTGTCCTTGCAAAGAAAGGTGGCTATATTGGTCACTGATTTGTTTTTGTTTTGTTTTTGAATGTCAGAAATGTATATTTGTGAATGTTGAGATGTTATATTGGTTTCACTGGTAAAAATAAATAATTGAAATGGGTATATATTTGTTTTTTGTTAAGTTGCCTAATAATTATGCACAGTAATAGTCACCTGCACACACAGATATCCCCCTAAAATAGCTAAAACTAAAAACAAACTAAAAACTACTTCCAAAAATATTCAGCTTTGATATTAATGAGTTTTTTGGGTTCATTGAGAACATGGTTGTTGTTCAATAATAAAATTAATCCTCAAAAATACAACTTGCCTAATAATTCTGCACTCCCTGTAGGTAGAATAGTTACTAAATAGTTATCAACTATTTAATAACTACCAAGCTAAAATAAATACAAATTGACCTGTAAAATAAAACCTAACCTAAGTTACAATAACACCTAACACTACACTACAATTACATAAATTAACTAAATTAAATACAATAAAATAAATTAAATTAGCTAAATCACAACCCCCCCACTAAATTACAGAAAATAAAAACAAATTACAAGATCTTTAAACTAATTACACCTAATCTAATAGCCCTATCAAAATAAAAAAAGCCCCCCCCAAAATAAAATAACCCCTAGCCTAAAC
Source organism: Bombina bombina (assembly GCF_027579735.1). Taxonomy (NCBI): domain Eukaryota; kingdom Metazoa; phylum Chordata; class Amphibia; order Anura; family Bombinatoridae; genus Bombina; species Bombina bombina. The sequence continues at coordinate 919,723,816 of NC_069503.1, forward strand.
TAAACCATCAATAGCCCTTAAAAGGGCCTTTTGCAGGGCATTGCCCCAAAGTAATCAGCTCTTTTACCTGTAAAAAAAATACAAACATCCCACCCAACAGTAAAACCCACCACCCACACAGCAAACCCCCCAAATAAAATATTAACTAAAAAACCTAAGCTCCCCATTGCCCTGAAAAGGGCATTTAGCTCTTTTGCAGGCCCAAAGCCTTAACCTAAAAAATAAACCCACCCAATACACCCTTAAAAAAATTCTAACACTAACCCCTGAAGATTCACTTACCGGGAGAAGTCTTCATCCAAGCGGCAAGATGTCCTCAAGGAAGCCGGCAGAAATGGTCCTCCAGACGGGCAGAAGTCTTCATCCAGACGGCATCGTCTATCTTCATCCTTCCAGCGTGGAGCGGGTCCATCTTCAAGACATCCGACACGGAGCATCCTCTTCAAACAACGTCTTCTTTGTAATGAATATCTCTTTAAGTGACATCATCCAAGATGGTGTCCCTTAGATTCCGATTGGCTGATAGAATTCGATCAGCCAATCGGAATTAAGGTTGAAAAAATCCTATTGGCTGATTGGATCAGCCAATAGGATTGAACTTCAATCCTATTAGCTGATCCAATCAGCCAATAGGATTGAGCTTGCATTCTATTGGCTGATTGGAACAGCCAATAGAATGCCAGCTCAATCCTATTGGCTGATTGCATCAGCCAATAGGATTTTTTCTACTTTAATTCCGATTGGCTGATAGAATTCTATCAGCCAATCGGAATCTAAGGGACGCCATCTTGGATGACATCACTTAAAGAGATATTCATTCGGAAGAAGATGTCGTTTGAAGTTGAAGATGGAGCCGATCCACGTCGGAAGGATGAAAATAGAAGATGCCGTCTGGATGAAGACTTCTGCCCATCTGGAGGATCACTTCTGCCTGTCTGGAGGACAACTTCTGCCGGCTTCATTGAGGACATCTTGCCGCTTGGATGAAGACTTCTCCCAGTAAGTGAATCTTCGGGGGTTAGTGTTAGGATTTTTTAAGGGTGTATTGGGTGGGTTTATTTTTAGATTAGGGTTTGGGCCTGCAAAAGAGCTAAATGCCCTTTTAAGGGCAATGCTCATCCAAATGCACTTTTCAGGGCAATGAGGAGCTTAGGTTTTTTTAGTTAGGGTTTTATTTGGGGGGTTAGTTGTGTGGGTGGGGGGGTTTTACTGTTGGGGGGTTGTTTGTATTTATTTTTTACAGGTAAAAGAGCTGATTACTTTGGGGCAATGCCCCACAAAAGGCCCTTTTAAGGGCTATTGATAGTTTAGTTTAGGCTAGGGTTTTTTTTTTATTGGGGGGGGGGTTATTTTGATAGGGCTATTAGATTAGGTATAATTAGTTTAAAGATATGTAATTTGTTTTTTATTTTCTGTAATTTAGTGTTTGTTTTTTTGTTGTGATTTAGCTAATTTAATTTATTTAATTGTATTCAATGTAGGTAATTTATTTAATTGTATTTAATTTAGTTAATTTATTTAATTGTAGTGTACAGGTTAATTTGTATTAATTTTAGCTAGGTAGTTATTAAATAGTTAATAACTATTTAGTAACTATTCTACCTAGTTAAAATAAATACAAAGTTGCCTATAAAATAAAAATAAACCCTAACCTAGCTACAATGTAACTATTAGTTATATTGTAGCTAACTTACGGCTAGATTTAGAGTTGGGCGGTAGCCGTCAAAACCAGCGTTAGAGGCTCCTAACGCTGGTTTTTACCGCCCTCTGGTATTTGGAGTCAGTCAGGAAAGGGTCTAACGCTCACTTTGCAGACGCAACTTTTCCATACCGCAGATCCCCCTACGCCATTTGCGTATCCTATCTTTTCAATGGGATCTTCCTAACGCCGGTATTTAGAGTCGTGGCTGAAGTGAGCATTAGAAATCTAACGAAAAAACTCCAGCCGCAGAAAAAAGTCAGTAGTTAAGAGCTTTCTGGGCTAACGCCGGTTTATAAAGCTCTTAACTACTGTGCTCTAAAGTACACTAACACCCATAAACTACCTATGTACCCCTAAACCGAGGTCCCCCCACATCGCCGCCACTCTATTAAAAAATTTTAACCCCTAATCTGCCGACCGCACACCGCTGCCACCTACGTTATCCCTATGTACCCCTAATCTGCTGCCCCTAACACCGCCGACCCCTATATTATATTTATTAACCCTTAATATGCCGTCCCCAACGTCACCACTACCTACCTACACTTATTAACCCCTAATCTGCCGACCGGACCGCGCCGCTATTATAATAAAGTTATTAACCCCTAATCCGCCTCACTCCCGCCTCAATAACCCTATAATAAATAGTATTAACCCCTAATCTGCCCTCCCTAACATCGCCGACACCTAACTTCAAGTATTAACCCCTAATCTGCCGATCGGAACTCACCGCTACTCTAATAAATTTTTTAACCCCTAAAGCTAATTCTAACCCTAACCCTAACACCCCCCTAAGTTAAATATAATTTTATTCTAACCAAATAAATTAACTCTTATTAAATAAATTATTCCTATTTAAAGCTAAATACTTACCTGTAAAATAAACCCTAATATAGCTACAATATAAATTATAATTATATTATAGCTATTTTAGGATTAATATTTATTTTAGAGGCAACTTTGTATTTATTTTAACCAGGTACAATAGCTATTAAATAGTTATTTACTATTTAATAGTTACCTAGTTAAAATAATTATAAAATTACCTGTAAAATAAATCCTAACCTAAGTTACAATTAAACCTAACACTACACTATCAATAAATAAATTAAATAAACTACCTACAATTATCTACAATTAAACCTAACACTACACTATCAATAAATTAATTAATTAAATACAATACCTACAAATAAATACAATTAAATAAACTAACTAAAGTACAAAAATAAAAAAAGAACTAAGTTACAAAAAATAAAAAAATATTTACAAACATTAGAAAAATATTACAACAATTTTAAACTAATTACACCTACTCTAAGCTCCCTAATAAAATAACAAAGACCCCCAAAATAAAAAAATGCCCTACCCTATTCTAAAATTAAAATAGAAAAGCTCTTTTACCTTACCAGCCCTGAAAAGGGCCCTTTGCGGGGCATGCCCCAAAGAATTCAGCTCTTTTGCCTGTAAAAAAAAAACATACAATACCCCCCCCTTAAATTAACCTAACACTAAGCCCCTGAAGATCTCCCTACCTTGTCTTCACCACACCGGGTCCTGATCTGTCCAGAAGAGCCTCCGATGTCTTGATCCAAGCCCAAGCGGGGGGCTGAAGAGTGACGTCCATCCTCGGGCTGAAGTCTGGATCCAAGCGGCGGCTGAAGAAATCCATCATCGGGCTGAAGTCTTGATCCAAGCGGGCGCTGAAGAAGTCCATCATCGGGATGAAGTCTTCTATGAAGCAGCATCTTCAATCTTCTTTCTTCCGGAGCCATCATCTTCCAAGATGGCGTCCGTCGAATTCTGATTGGCTGATAGGATTCTATCAGCCAATCGGAATTAAGGAAGGAAAATTCCATCAGCCAATCAGAATAAAGTTCAATCCGATTGGCTGATCCGATCAGCCAATCAGATTGAGCTTGCATTCTATTGGCTGATCGGAACAGCCAATAGAATGCAAGCTCAATCTGATTGGCTGATTCCATCAGCCAATCAGAATTTTCCTACCTTAATTCCGATTGGCTGATAGAATCCTATCAGCCAATCGGAACTCGACGGACGCCATCTTGGATGACGTCATTTAAAGGAACCGTCATTCGGTGAGTAGGCATCGGTAGAAGAGGATGTTCCGCGTCGGCTGGAAGATGATGGCTCCGGAAGAAAGAAGATTGAAGATGCTGCTTCATAGAAGACTTCATCCCGATGATGGACTTCTTCAGCGCCCGCTTGGATCAAGACTTCAGCCCGATGATGGATTTCTTCAGCCGCCGCTTGGATCCAGACTTCAGCCCGAGGATGGACGTCACTCTTCTGCCCCCCGCTTGGGCTTGGATCAAGACATTGGAGGCTCTTCTGGACAGATCGGGACCCGGTGTGGTGAAGACAAGGTAGGGAGATCTTCAGGGGCTTAGTGTTAGGTTTATTTAAGGGGGGTTTGGGTTAGATTAGGGGTATGTGGGTGGTGGGTTGTAATGTTGGGGGGGTATTGTATGTTTTTTTTTTTCAGGCAAAAGAGCTGAATTCTTTGGGGCATGCCCCGCAAAGGGCCCTTTTCAGGGCTGGTAAGGTAAAAGAGCTTTTCTATTTTAATTTTAGAATAGGGTAGGGCATTTTTTTATTTTGTTGGTCTTTGTTATTTTATTAGTTGGCTTAGAGTAGGTGTAATTAGTTTAAAATTGTTGTAATATTTTTCTAATGTTTGTAAATATTTATTTTTTTTGTAACTTAGTTCTTTTTTATTTTTTGTACTTTAGTTAGTTTATTTAATTGTATTTATTTGTAGGTATTGTATTTAATTAATTTATTGATAGTGTAGTGTTAGGTTTAATTGTAGATAATTGTAGGTAGTTTATTTAATTTATTTATTGATAGTGTAGTGTTAGGTTTAATTGTAACTTAGGTTAGGATTTATTTTACAGGTAATTTTGTAATTATTTTAACTAGGTAACTATTAAATAGTTAATTATTGGCACAGTTTAAATGTACTTTTATAAAGGAGCCAGATGCTATTTACTCTACTGCTTCTTCCTTTTTTTTTTTTAGAATTGGAGGATTACAACTAGGGGTCAAAATTCAGCAATATGGTGCATGGACGACATTAATGTCATTGATCAAACACCACCCAACCACAGGTTTTCAACTAAATGTAGAAAACAAAATAGACAAATTGAATTCAACGGACAAAGGCACTTGGTGAAGTGCAAAACTTGCATTTTCAACATGTTTGTTAGTATTCCAAGACTATTTGGAATAATTATATTATTTTGTGCCTGGGTAATACACTCTGGTCTGAAATGACCACTGAAGCCATTTTAGATGTATATATGACTTTATGGTTTACATTCATTAAACCTATATCCATCGATATCCATCTGTAGTGGGCGGGAAATACATTTACATATATATATGCATTTAATAGATTTATACCAGATATCTTGTTTGGATAATTAGATCTGCAGGAAATAAACCAAAAAAAAAAAAACAACAGAATTTCTACTGACAATCAGGTCTTTGTGATCAGGATTTAACCATTTGTTGTTCTGTCTTCATTATTGGAATCTGAGATCATTTGCACATGTTTTACAGTAAACAGATCTTGTTTTGAAAAATCCGGATTTACAATATCTACAACTTTATGTTGCTATATTTTTACACTAATACATATACTGCAAATATAAACCTCATTCAAAATAGAAAACACAATTTCATCTATGAATTAAAAAAATAAAAATAAAAATAAATATAAAGGGCCTGATTACAAGTGGCACAATTTAGAATTATCACAGCCACATTTGCACGTGTATATATATATATATATCCTTACATAAATACATTATATACCAAAAGTAACTGTAAAATAAAATAAAAATAAAATGAATAGGTTATCATTTTCATGTAAACCAGTCTTAAAATAAGTTATGGATGTGCAGATGAGCTATACAATGAAGGCGAAACAGTGGTGTGTGCCCTAGATGGCATGCAAAACAAAGCATGCTCTGCCAGGCCACCCCTGTTCATAGATTGCCAAAGACAGAATATTGTTAGTCATCCTATGCTCTGCTCATTCACTTATCTGCACTGTTTTAATACATTGTCTTGTGGCAGGTGGGGGTGGAGGTGGAGGTGTGAGCAGACAGTTACCATGAAGCACAGTTGCAGGGGGAAGGGCTCTACAGCGTGCCACCTCTGCTATAATGATTACAGCCTAGCTACTGGGAATCGTCTCTCCCTTATATTGCAAAAGGTCTGCATATATACAAACATGCAAAGAATATTTCAGCACAAAAAAACAGGACACTGAATATTAGCACACTTTCTCAAAATGGATTTTCATTCTTGATTTATAATATAACATTTGTCATGCAAAATATAATATACCATGGGGTAGATTTTTTAAGCAGCGGATGCTGCTATCTACGCCCGTAGTTTCCGGCTCGCCAGAAACATAAGTTAAGAAGAAACTTCTCCGCCACCTTTTAGGTTGCGGACTACAATAATCCCAATCTGATCAGGATGATTGGTACCCGCTGTTAGCGGCCAATTGGCCGTGAATGTGCAGGGGGCGGCATTGCACAAGCATTTCACAAGAAATGCTTGTGCAATATTAAATGCTGACAGCGTGTGCTGTCGGCATTTAGCAATGCCGGGCAGACATGATTTGTTACAGCGAATCATGTCTGTCTGGCATTTAATAAATTGACCCCCATAACTCTATCTAAAATACAATAAATGCAATAAGTCTTTTAAAATAGTGTGAAAGGTAAAGAGCAAAAACGGGAGCACCAGGCTATGTATGATTAAAAGTCCAATGTATTTCAAAAGTTAAAACATACAAAAAATGAGCTTAAAATATTAGCCAAACTGGGAGGGGGAATGGCAGACCCATCTAACGCGTTTCGTTTCTATTGGCTGTGCTATACCATTAATTCATTAGCAATTATCTAATTGACAGATGACATTATTAGATAATTGCTGATTAATAAATCGTATAATACAGACAATAGAAATGGGAGTTTAGAAATTTTTTGGACCAATAAGAGTATTGAAGGTCATTTATATTCAGGTGGGGAATGACAGGTACCCTAAGCTATGACTACGGCTGATGCCGAAACGCATTAGCTGGGTCTACCATTCACCCTCCCAGTTTGGCTAACATTTTAATTCATACTTTGGTGATTGGTGATCTGGAGACCCAGGAACCAAGAGGCAGGAGACTGGGTAAAGATTGAGTGGGTGTGACGTCATCAGATACTGCCAGAGGTCGAGGAAGGGAGAGGAAGCGACTCGCTTACAGCAGGATGAACACAAGCTCCAGGGGAGCATTCGAAGCAAGGCAACATAGAAGGATTTATCCTTGCTCCTGTGGACCGACCTAGCTGAAAGAAGAAGCAGATGAGCGCACAAGTAATCTGGTAGACCGTGAAGCCTGAGATGTACTGCAGCACGATCTGACATTTACAATGATATGGAACATATAAGATAGATGGGACATCGATATTTATGATAGCAGCACACTGGTTTAATTGTGGGTCTCCTGAGCATAGAAACAGAAACAGAGAAATTAATAGGTGCTGAGACTCACTTTGACTGCCCTTACACTTCGCTGTGGATGAAGATGATGGATCCGTCTTTATGAAGACCTTCTCCGCCGGACTTCTGAAACCGTGAGTACCTACTTGGGGCTTTAGTGTTAGTTTTGTTTTCTTTGGGGGGGGGGGGTTGTTTTTTAGATTAGGGTTTATTGGGCAATTTGCAAAAGAGCTGAATGCCCATGCAAATGCCCCTTTAGAGGCAATAGGCAGTTTATTAGTGTTAGTTTTTTAGGGGGGTTTGGTGGGTGTGGGGTTTTACTATTAGGGGGGACTTTGTTTATTATTAATGTAAAAGAGCTCATTTCTTTAGGGCAATGCCCTACAAAAAGCCATTTTAAAGGATATTGGTAGTTTATTCTTAGATTAGGGGGTGTTTTTATTTTGCAGGGGCTTTTTTATTTTCATAGGGATTAGGTTTAATTTTTTTTATTTTGGATAGTTTTTTTATTTTATTCTGTATTTTTACTTTTTTTATTTTTTGTAGCTTGGGGGGTGGTTACATTACACATAGACTGCCCTCTGGGCAGGCTTATCAACTAGTATATATATATATATATATATATATATATAAATAAATATATACTGCGTATATATATATATATGTAAACATATGTATTTATGTGATTATATGTGTGTGTATATATATATATATATATATATATATATATATATCTGTAAATACATATATACACACACATGTACTTTTACATGTATTTTTTGTGTTTTGTGTTTTTTCTCATGTAACAGTTAACCAGATCTCCAAAGTTGTGCTAACCTGACAAGCATTATATTCCATTGCGCTCATGCAAACGCAATTACTTTCAACTCTTAATACGTGCACAACTATCGATGCGTGCAAAAAGCAGCAATATAACCGTTATCCCTCGCAACACAACAGTTAGCACTCCACTTGTAATCTAGCCCTACATTTTAAACATACATAGTTGGAGTATAAATGATCCAAATAAATGCCAATAATATAATCTGCTTTCTAGATCTTCACATTTATTTTTGGCATGAAGTGGTACATTTTGCTTTATTAACTGATCTCACAAATAAAATACTAATCTGAAGAAAAAAAAATGTTTTCAATAAAAAGGTTCATTGTTTTTTCCCAGAAGTTTAAAGCTGTCACTGAAAATGTAATGTGAGTAAAATTGACTCTCTCATAAGTGGTAATGAGGGAATATTTACATAGCAATGTTTGCAAAAACTGACAAAAATGGTTTGCCCATCTTTATCAGCAATTATGAAGATGTTAAAAACCACTTAGGAATTAAGTAGAGATGTCAGAGCAATAATTGTTGAATTGAATTGTTGAAACTGTTTGCAAGATAAATGATTCATCCTTTTTTGATAGCTGTAAATAATTAGTATGTTAATGCATGCAAATTAACTCTGGCTAATCAAAAATAGAACCAAATTTCTTTTTCTAGATTTTAACCAAATTCTCTGTATTTAATGTCTAATGTGGTTAAATTAATTTGGTATTTCCTTTAGCACATGTAGTAATTTTGAATACATTTCAGTGACATAGATTAATCTATTTGTTGGAACTTAGATTAATAAACAAATCTTAATTTGCATTTTAATATCGTTTATGCGTGACCACGTATTTAAAAATTTACTTCCACTAAGTGCATTATTATAACATATATTAATATTATGATATATATATATATATATATATATATATATATATATATATAACCCATATAGTTTATATTATTCATCTATTTTATTTAGTATTTTACTGAGAGAAATTTAACATATAAACTGATAGGATTAGCTCTAAAATGTGTATCTGTAGGCTAACTAGGATTTTGTCTTACACCATTTTAATAATATTCATTTTTGATAGACTTTAATGGATTTAGTGCTGCTTTGGTTACTATTCATGTCATGGTCTAGTCATGTTATTGTTTTACTTGAGATGCAAAGAATCTTACTACATGTAGCAGTATTACGGTTCCAGAAAAGATGGAGGCAGATGTTATGATTGCAGAAGAATTATGATTCGAAAAGAAATTAAGAAAGGTCTTGCCTTTTACTGTTTTTGTTGCAAAATATATGCATGTTGGTATTTTTGAGATAAAGCAAAGTTTTCCTCCAAGACTTCTCATTCAATTCCTAGATCAGTATTCATCTTCTTCAGCACCATAATGAATATGCCATCTTTATTGTGGACAGATGAAAATCAATGCAACGTTTTGGGTTAATTCCCTTAGTCATGCATAGCCCGAAATTTTGCATTGATTTTTATCTGTCCACAATAAAGATGGCATAATCGTTATGGTTCTGTAGTTATCATTATTTGTATTGAATTATAGGGATATCCCTGGTCGTCAAGAGCACCTACAACTCAGTAAGCTGCTGTACTTACTTTTAGTTCAATATTTATCTAATTATTAAAGGGGTATGAAACCCAAACATAAGTAAATAAGAAAGTTGTTTAAAAGCACATGCTCTATCTGAATCATGAAAGAAAATTTTTGGATTTCATATCCATTTAAGGGCTAGTTTACAAGTGGCATGCTAATGTTAGTGCGGGACGCAATAAGCAATATCGTGACTGTGCTAACTAACACACAGGTTGAAAGTAAATGGCTAACTATACAGTGCCCTCCCCTAATATTGGCACCCTCGGTAAATATATATATATACAGTGCCCTCCCCTAATATTGGCACCCTCGGTAAATATATATATACAGTGCCCTCCCCTAATATTGGCACCCTTGGTAAATATATATATATACAGTGCCCTCCCCTAATATTGGCACCCTCGGTAAATATATATATATATATATATATATATATATAATTTATCCAAACATTAGATTAGGTTTTTCTAAACAATTGGAATTGACCAATAATCACAATAATATTTTCATACACATAAGATTATTTTTTCCTCAGTAAAATTAGTGTCTAGACTTCAATCTTTATACAAATTATGGCTCATAAACATCTACCATACTTGGTGATAATTTCTGATCCCTATACAATAATATTTATTATGGGCTATATTGGCGAGTGGCCAATTTTAGTGTGAGATGTGATAAGCAATATTGCGACCACTGATTATTACAAGGTGAAAGTAAACAGTTGTGCAAACTTTGTGCTCAATAGATTAGTGTGCCTGAAGACAGAGGCCCCAATTTATCAAAGTCTGGCGGACCTGATCCAACAGTGCGGATCAGGTCCGCCAGACCTCGCTGAATACGGCAAGCAATACGCTCGCCATATTCAGCATTGCACCAGCAGCTCACAAGAGCTGCTGGTGCAACGCTGCCCCCTGCAGACTCACGGCCAATGGGCCGCCAGCAGGGGGTGTCAATCAACCCGATCGTACTCGATCGGGTTGATTTCCAGCGATGTCTGTCCGCCTGCTCAGAGCAGACAGACAGGTTATGGAGCAGCGGTCTTTGTGACCGCTGCTTCATAACTGCTATTTCTAGCGAGCCTGCAGGCTCGCCAGAAACACGGGGCATCAAGCTCCATTCAGGGCTTGATAGATAGGCCCCCTAGCATATAGTGAAAGGGTTAAACAGAGTTCACCAAACACAAGATAAGTACATTAAAATAAACTACTACACTCATATATAAGGTTTTTAAGGTATATGGTATATGACACGGTACTTGACTGGAAAGGGCTATAATGTATGTATAAAAATTGTAAAAATATATATATATATATATATATATATATACACAGGTATGTGTGTGTATATTTATGTGTTAATATATATATATATATATTTATATATATATATATATATATATATATATATATAGGCAACAGTTCAAAGGTATATGCACTCTCACCACTCTCCAACAACTGCTAGGGTGCTCTTGAGGAGTATACAGCAAAGAAATAAAGTTGAAGCACTCACTGGACTTTAGTTATCAATGTGAAATAATTTATTTGTGACGTTTCGGGACCTCAAACGTCCCTTCTTCTGACAACCAGAATGTGCAAATAAACAGACATAAATAGGCCCGTGGGCCCCTCCCCCAATCCAGTCCCCAATCACTGGAGACCGTGTGCAAAAGTTAAGGGGCTAAACCATCTAGGAAGCCCAGATAAAAAATGAAATGTGACATAATCAGATGTAATAAAAAACATATTGCAGTATCAAACCTAGTGCTGTTTGAATCAAATCTAGTGCCACTTACAAGATTTCCTTCAAAATGTGATCAATGATCCCACATACCTCCTGCTTCCCCAACCGATCTCTGCCCCGGGTATGAATGTTAATGGAACAATCCACACAGTGAGTGATTCCATTGGGCCCTCAGCACCGTCACCCACATTCTGTGTAGGTAATCAGACATTGTCATAGTAACCATGTTAAACAATCTCAGAGAACACTCACACACATCTCAAGTCAGTAGGAGCAAAACTTTACCCCAACGTATCTGATCAATGTATCAACTCGCCATCTCTAATCTACAGAGTCTATAACAAACACACAGTGATCAGCTCATCCCTGGCAGCCTCTGTATACTAAGCTGCATCAGCTCAAGCCGTTTACACACCAAGTTAATCCAGTCTGACACCTCATTGCCATTCACAAAATGGGGGGCACCTTCTCTGGCATACCGGAGAGGCAGAAGCCTGAAGGATTCTCTGATGAGGACTGATTTATCACCAATGGCTGAGAAGAAGCTGTGACTGAAGAGAAAAAATGGCTGCTTCAAGTGCATGAGCTGTGTGACATGCAACAGCATGCACACAGGGAACACGTTCCAACACCCTGAGAAAAAGAAGAAGTATAGGATTAACTTCTTCCTCACATGTACAACATCTTACATTATTTATCTTCTCAACTGTCCATACTGGGAAGACCATTGATGAAGCCAGGACCCGGATGGCCAACCACCGGTCAAGTATAAGAACTGCCCTAAGAAGTGGGAAATCTGACCAACCGGTCGCCCGACACTTTTTAGAGAGAGGACATACAGTTACGGACTTGAGATTCCATATAATCGATCACGTGCCGAGTCCAGGAAGAGGGGTAATAGAGCTAAGACCCTGCTGCAGAAGGAGGCCAGATGGATACATGAACTGGGAACTCTGGTACCCAGGGGTCTCAATGTCCAATCTGGCTGGCAGGTCTTCCTTTGATGGAGGGAATAACAATACAGAGTGCTCATTGAGAGTCTTTGATCATTGTTTACATGAGAGTACACAATTACATTGAGTCAATATGAGTGGTTTAAATGGCCAAATTGGTTGATAATAGTATGTCACCCATCCTATGTTATGGTACTGTTGGGTCCAAGGTTTGTGGAACCCAGTGACGAATTAATACATCAGGATTAGGATATTTGTTTTTAATATGAGATTCCTTTGATCTTTTTATTTTATTTTATTTGTTAATTTTTTTTTTATAACACACACTGTTTTTTATATTTTTTACACACGGTGCTCTTGATCCCACATCTCCGTTCCCGAACTGACTTTGCGACAGGTCCCTGAACTGGGATGTTGTGCTATCTGGGAAGCCAGTGACGGCCCTCTGAGCTTATGATTTATAACTATGGTGTTACACTTTGGGTACTCTGGTGTATCACTGCAGATTTAATGATGGTTGCAGATGATATGATTTTTGGTCTTGTTTTTTTTTTAGAGAGTCTCTTTGGACTGGTGTCTTGTGGGGTTGTATTGTGGGCTGGCATTGGCCAGTTTGATGAGTATTTTGATGGGGACTACTTTTTTAGGTTTAGTTAATTTTTTTTGATCTATTCTTATTCTCATTGTAGATGGGGTTTTCAGATGTGCAACTTAGGTTTCTCTCTTTGCCCCTTTTGTTTCACTTCATAACAATGGGGGCTTTTAATAGCCTGCTGAGTTCAGCCATGTAACTGATTTGTAGTGGTGGGGTGAAAGAGTATTTGTGAGCTAGGGGCTAGCTTGAACCTATATCTCATATCTTAATGTTTATCATTTTTACGTTATCACTTTGGTTTTCAGTTTATCTATTGTTCGGTAATCTGACACTACACGTTAGACTCTGGTGTTTGGGCTTTTATAACAGTGATAGCTGATGAGCTTGGCTGGTATGCCCTTTAGGCACTTGGGAACCGTTCTGAGCCCCATGGTCAGATGGTGATGTCTTTTATGTTTGATTATACTGCTACGATGCATTAATTTAGGACACGTGACCGAGGAGACACATTGGGTAATGTTCATATTGTTATCAGTGTTACCCTGAAGCTTACACTCCCAACCTATAGGATAGGTGGTGCGCCCCTGCTACGCCTATGAAGTTAAGTGGGAGGGGCTTACATTGCTCGGTGTGTAAACAGCTGGGGCTGATGCAGCTTGGTATATAGAGGCTGCTAGCTGCCAGAGGTATACCCTTTAGACACTTGTGAACAGTCTGAGCCCCTTGAGCCCCATGGTCAGATAGCAATGTCTTTTATGTTTGAATATACTGCTACGATGCATTAATTTGGGACACTTGACCGGGGAGACACATTGAGTAATGGTTATACTATTATCAGTATTGCTCTGAAGCTTACGCTCCCAACCTATAGGATCCGATAGGGGGTGCACCCCTGTTACGCCTATGAAGTTAAGTGGGAGGGGCTTACATCGCTCTGTGTGTAAACGGCTTGAGCTGATGCAGCTTAGTATACAGAGGCTGCCAGGGATGATCTGATCGCCGTGTGTTTGTTATAGACTCTGTAGAAACTGAGATTAGATATGGTGAGTTGATACATTGATCAGAGTAAAGGTTTGCTCCTACTGACTTGAGATGTGTGTGAGTGTTCTCCGGGATTGTTTAACATGGTTACTATGACAATGTCTGATTACCTACACAGAATGTAGGCGACGGTGCTGAGGGCCCAATGGAATCACTCACTGTGTGGATTGTTCCATTAACATTCATACCCGGGGCAGAGATTGGTTGGGGAAGCAGGAGATATGTGGGATCATTGATCACATTTTGAAGGAAATCTTGTAAGAGGCACTAGATTTGATTCAAACAGCACTAGGTTTGATATTGCAATATGTTTTTTATTACATCTTTATTACATAAAAAAAAAAAATCATATATATATATATATATTAGGGTTGCACCGATACCGATACTAGTATCGGTATCGGTGCCAATACCAAGTATTTGCATGAGTACTTGTACTCATGCAAATGCACCGATATTTAAACCGATACCTCCACTTCCTACCCATACCACATCTTGTGGCGTTTTTCAAACTGTATGTTCCCATTTCATTTTAAGCTCTCATCCTACTGGGCTGATTTGACCAGTCAATAGGATTTCAGAAGCTCTCATCCTGTTGGCTGATTTGAATTTGAAGAATCAAATCAGCCAATAGGAATGCAAGGTACGCCATTTTGATTCGGCTACCTTGCAATCAACTTCAGTGTACGGCAGTGACCGTATGAAGAGGATGCTCCGCGCAGGATGTCTTCAGCTTCCAGGATGGCCCCGCTCCGCCAGGATGAAGAAAGAAGACGCCCCTGGGATTTTAAGCTGGAGTGGAGACTTAACAAAAAATTGTTCACTTCTGTTCTGCCAATACAAATTACTGTTATTTGTGTTATTGTACATCAGAGTAGTGCTCCAAAAGCTGCCACTATACAGCTGGAAGCCTACCTGAGAGAGATCACTGTACCTCATTCAGACAAACCCCTCAAGTACTGGGCAGTTAATAAACTGAGATTTAATGGCCCAAAAATATCTTTCTGACCCATGCAGTAGTGTGAAAGTGAAAATATGTATCACAACATCAAGGTTTACTACTTTGGATGGTAATAGAGGGTATTCACAGAAATGGATTCATGATTTCCTGCTGTTTACATTGTTTATGACTTTATAAAATCAAATTTACCTTCCTCATTTTAAGCTTTGTTGGTGAATTTAGAAATAAAGAGAGGAACACACACATGTGCACAACAATACATTTTATTTCAGTAGCAAAAGCAATTTTTATTTTCAGAGTAAGCACCTGAAGTGCTGTGTAAGTGTGTGAGAGTTAACTGTGAAAATGAATGGGTATGCATGTGGCATAAATGAGAAAAAAAGAGGTTGAAGTATCTAAAGGGGTTGAGACATATAAAAGAGAGAGAGTAGAGATTGGTGAGTAGTACACAGGGAGTAGAGGCTATATGGGTCAGATGCTGAAACAAATAATATCATGTTCATGCCATTAGTGACTGACCCTCCATATTAAAATGTTGGGTCATGAATCGATGTTACAGCTGTGGAAGTTCAAAAGCTAGAAAAGGATGGGCTTTGGATGCTTCCTCTGTCTTTTCTCTTTTTTCTTTTCTTTCCCGATATAAGTTTTAAATTCTGCTTTGTTTAATTTTTTTTTTAGAAGGTTGTTTTTGTTACACTTGCCGACCTTTCTTGAATTTCTTATGCTCCATTGTATTATAAACATTAATATTTAGTTGCTATCAGATAGATTACGAGTTTTGCATTACGGCTTTAAATGCTCAAAAAATGGCAATTCCAGCGTAATGGCCAGTAACGCAAATTCAGAATCGTGTTGGTATTGCTATACCGCAAGCATTTTAGCCTCTAACGCAACGTCCATTCCCCACTCCAAAAAATGACATTTTGCGTGGGATTTTCATAGCGCCGGTATTACAGGTTGTGCGATAAGGCTAAAATGCTTGCGTTACAGCCTACACTGACACGAGCCATACCGCCATCTGAGACCAGTAGTTATGAGTTTTGCGCAACAAAATGTTTCACAAAACTCATAACTAAACTGTTACAAAGTACACTAACACCCATAAACTACCTATTGACCCCTAAACCACCGCTCACTTCTTTCAAGACTCGTAATACCGGCGCTAGGCAAATCCCATTAAAAAGATAGGATACGCAATTGACGTAAGGAGATTTGCGGTAAGCTCGAGTCGTGGAAAAAAAGTGAACGGTACACCTGTACCTGCCAGACTCGTAATACCAGCGGGCATTAAAAAGCAGCGTTGGGACCTCTCAACGCTGCTTTTTAAGGCTAACGCAAGACTCGTAATCTCGCCGAGTGTTTTTTTATTCAGCGCGTGCCATTGAAATCTATGGGAAGATGAAGTCAACATGGTCGAAATATCCTGAAGTATGGGCACATCGATTTTCGCTCGCACACAAACTTTTTACCTTCAATTTGTAATACACACACAAACCCACCCGCGTTAAAAGATTACTTCTAGCGAAGTTTGCAAAAAAAAAATACTAAATAGTGCGCCACTTGTAATCTAGCCCCATGTTAGTGGTAAAAATATGTATCACAACATCAAGGATTACTACTTTGGATGGTAATAGAGGGTATTCACAGAAATGGATTCATGATTTCCTGCTGTTTACATTGTTTATGACTTTATAAAACCAATTTACCTTCCTCATTTTAAGCTTTGTTGGTGAATTTAGAAATAAAGAGAGGAACACACACATGTGCACAACAATACATTTTATTTCAGTAGCAAAAGCAATTTTTATTTTCAGAGTAAGCACCTGAAGTGCTGTGTAAGTGTGTGAGAGTTAACTGTGAGAATGAATGGGTATGCATGTGGCATAAATGAGAAAAAAAGAGGTTGAAGTATCTGAAGGGGTTGAGACATATAAAAGAGAGAGAGTAGAGATTGGTGAGTAGTACACTGGGAGTAAAGAGGCTATATGGGTCAGATGCTGAAACAAATAATATCATGTTCATGCCATTAGTGACTGACCCTCCATATTAAAATGTTGGGTCATGAATCGATGTTACAGCTGTGGAAGTTCAAAAGCTAGAAAAGGATGGGCTTTGGATGCTTCCTCTGTCTTTTCTCTTTTTTCTTTTCTTTCCCGATATAAGTTTTAAATTCTGCTTTGTTTAATTTTATTTTTTAGAAGGTTGTTTTTGTTACACTTGCCGACCTTTCTTGACTTTCTTATGCTCCATTGTATTATAAACATTAATATTTAGCTGCTATCAGATAGATTACGAGTTTTGCGTTACGGCTTTAAATGCTCAAAAATTGGCAATTCCAACGTAATGGCCAGTAACGCAAATTCAGAATCGTGTTGGTATTGCTATACCGCAAGCATTTTAGCCTCTAACGCAACGTCCATTCCCCACTCCAAAAAATGACGTTTTTGCGTGGGATTTTCATAGCGCCGGTATTACAGGTTGTGCAATAAGGCTAAAATGCTTGCGTTACAGCCTACACTGACACGAGCCATACCGCCATCTGAGACCAGTAGTTATGAGTTTTGCACAACAAAATGTTTCACAAAACTCATAACTAAACTGTTACAAAGTACACTAACACCCATAAAGTACCTATTGACCCCTAAACCACCGCCCTCCCGCATCGCAAACACTATTTAAAATGTATTAACCCCTAATTTGCCGCCCACCCACATTGCGACTATTAAATAAACCTAATAACCCTTAATCCGCCGCCTCCAACATCGCCAACACTATAATAAAGCTATTAACCCCTAATCCGCTGCTCCCCAACATTGCCACCACTATTATAAAGTTATTAACCCATAAACCTCCGGCCTCCCACATCACCACCACTATAATAAATCTATTAACCCCTAAACCTCCGGCCTCCCACATCGCCGCCACTAAATAAACTTTTTAACCCCTAAACTTCTGGCCTCCCTCATCGCCCCCACAAAATAAACCTATTAACTCCTAAACCACCGGCCCCCCACATCATAAAACACTAAATTAAACTATTAACCCCTAAACCTAACACCCCCTAACTTTAAATTACAATATAACTATCTTAAAATAAATAAAAACTTACCTGTGAAATAAAAATAAACCTAACATTAAACTAAAAATTAATCTAACATTACTATTCTAATAAAATAAAAAAACAGGCAACGATATCTTCATCCATCCTGGGGGCGTGTACCTTGCATTCCTATTGGTTGATTTGATTCTTCAAATTCAAATCAGTCAATAGGATGAGAGCTTCTGAAATCTTATCGACTGTTCAAATCAGCCAATAGGATGAGAGCTACTGAAATCCTATTGGCTGTTCAGTAGCTCTCATCCTATTGGCTGTTTTGAACAGCCAATAGGATTTCAGAAGCTCTCATCCTGTTGGCTGATTTGAATTTGAAGAATCAAATCAGCCAATAGGAATGCAGGGTACACCATTTTGATTCAGCTACCTTGCATTCAACTTCAGTGTACGGCGGTGACCGTATGAAGAGGATGCTCCGCGCAGGATGTCTTCGGCTTCCAGGATGGCTCCGCTCAGCTGAAGAAAGAAGACGCCCCCTGGATGGATGAAGATATCGCCGCCTGGATGAAGACTTCTCGCTGCCTGAATGGAGATGAATGCCCGGTCTTCAGGAACCGATATTCTGGGGTAGCTCTCATCCTATTGGCTGTTTTGAACAGCCAATAGGATTTCAGAAGCTCTCATCCTATTGGCTGATTTGAACAGTCAATAGGATTTCAGAAGCTCTCATCCTGTTGGCTGATTTGAATTTGAAGAATCAAATCAGCCAATAGGAATGCAAGGTACGCCATTTTGATTCGGCTACCTTGCATTCAACTTCAGTGTACGGCTGTGACCGTATGAAGAGGATGCTCCGTGTATGATGTCTTCGCTTCCAGGATGGCTCCGCTCAGCTCCGCGCCGCCAGGATGAAGAAAGAAGACGCCCCCGGGATGGATGAAGATATCGTCGCCTGGATGAAGACTTCTCGCCGCCTGGATGGAGATGAATGTCCGGTCTTCAGGAACCATGAGTAGATATTCTGGGGTTAGTGTTAGTTTTTTTCCAGCTTTTTGGGTGTTTTTTTTTTTAGTTTAGGGCATTGGTCTTTTTTAAAAGAGCTGAATACCATTTTAAGGGCAATGAAAAAGAGCTGAATGTCCTTTTAAGGGCAATGCCCATACAAATGCCATTTTTTTTATTTTGGGGGGTTGATTGGGTGGTGGGTTTTACTGTTGGGGGACTTTGTATTTTTTTACAGGTAAAAGAGCTGTTTAACTTAGGGCTATTGGTAGTTTATTGTAAGCTAGGGGTGTTTTTATTTTGGAGGGGCTTTTTTATTTTTATAGGGCTATTAGAATAGGTGTAATTGTTTTTATTTTTGATAATTTCATTTATTATTTTTTGTAAGCTTAGTGTTTATTATTTTTTTTAATTTTAGAGTTTTAATTTTTTTTGTTTTTTAAATTTGTAATTTAAGTTTTTTTAATTGGTAGTTTTTTTTTTTATTAGAATAGTTATGTTAGGTTAATTTATTGTTTAAACTTAGTTTTTTTTATTTCACAGGTATGTTTTTATTTATTTTTAGATAGTTATATTGTAATTTTAATTTAAAGTTAGGGGGTGTTAAGTTTAGGGGTTAATAGTTTAATTTAGTGTTTTGCGATGTGGGGGGCTGGCGGTTTAGGGTTTAATAGGTTGATTTAGTAGGGGCGATGTGGTGGGCCGGAGGTTTAGGGGTTAATAGGTTTATTTAGTGGCGGCAATGTGGGAGGCCAGAGTTTTAGGGGTTAATAACTTTATTATAGTGTCAGCGATGTCAGGGAGCGGCAGAATAGGGGTTAATAACTTTTATTAGTGTCGGAGAGGTCGGGGGCTGCAGATTGGGGGTAAATAACTTTATTTAGGTGTCAGCAATGTCGGGGGGGGGCAGATTAGGGGTGTTTAGACTTGGGGTTTATGTTAGGGTGTTAGGTTTAAACGTAACTTTTTTTCCCCATAGACATCAATGGGGTTGCGTTACGGATATTTTTCATTCCGCACTTCAGGTGTTAGTTTTTTTTCTAACACTCTCTCCCCATTGATGTCTATAAGGGAAAGCGTGCACAAGCACGTTAAAGCAGCCCTTGGATTTTGTGCAGTATGAAGCTTAACGCCACCATATCGCACGCTCAGTGAGGCTTTTCAGTAACTCGTAATGGCAGTGCTATAGATAGTGAAATAACGCAACTTTTTTGGTGTTAGTTTCGCACCATGTTTAGCGTAAAACTTGTAATCTACCAGTATGTTTTTTACGTTTTTAAAGTTAATATTGTTTTTATCGAATGTTAAATTTGAATTTATGCCTATAATTTACAATACACTGGAAAAATGTAAAAATCAACAAGCCTAGTTTGTGGTGCATAGGCCGGCAGAGCCCTATGTGTTCTTCCTCCTTGGCACTCCTGCATGTAAAAATTTGATGGACTCTCAAGGACTCAGAAACCCAGATGATTGACTTGCTCCCCAGTTCCCTGATTTATTTGTAAATGTTGATTTATGCAGCATGATATTGTACTTTGCTCAACTTTTAATAAAGCTTGTTGTCACACGTGCCAACGATTGAACCTGGGATTCCTGGTTAGCAGCCGTTTTACTTTACTTTGAGCCATGCAAGGGCTCTGGTTAACTCTGAGCATCTTTTGCAACCACCTGTCTGCACTGGCTGTGCACGTTTGCTCCACCTGCCTTCCAGCTGCAGGTCTTTCTCTAATTAGTCTGCTATAAAAGATATCAAGATCTGTCTCAGTCATAGAGTCTGCCTGATATCCAGATCCTGTCTCAGCCAAAGAACCTACCTGGTATCCAGATCCTGCTTCAGCCCCAGAGCCTTCCTGGTATCCAGATCCTGTCTCAGTCACAGAGCCTTTCTGATATCCAGATCTTGTCTCAGTCACAGAGCCTTCCTGGTATCCAGATCCTGTCTCAGTCACAGAGCCTTTCTGATATCCAGATCTTGTCTCAGTCACAGAGCCTTCCTGGTATCCAGATGCTGTCTCAATCACAGAGCCTGTCTGATATCAAGATCCTGTCTCAGCCCAGAGCCTTCCTGGTACCAAGATCCTGTCTCAGTCACAGAGCCTACCTGATATCCAAATCCTGTCTCAGCCACAGAACCTACCTGTTATCCAGATCATGTCTAAGTATCAGGAACTGCCTAGGATCCAGATCCTGTCTTAGCCACAGTGCCTGCCTGATATCCAGATCCTGTCTCAGTCACAGACCCTGCCTGGTATCAACATCCTGTCTTAGTCACAGAGCCTTCCCAATATCCAGATCTGTCTCAGCCCCAGAGCTTGCCTGATACCCAGATTCTGTCTCAGTCACAGAGCCTGCCTGGTTTGCAGATCATGTCTTAGCCACAGAGCCTTCCTGATATCCAGATCCTGTCTTAGCTCCAGAGCCTTCCTGGTATCCAGATGCTGTCTCATCCACAGAGCCTGCCTGGTATCCAGATCTTGTCTCAGCCACATAGCCTGATTGGTATCCCGGTTCTGTCACAGTACCTGCCTGATATCCAGATCCTGTCTCAGTCACAGACCCTGCCAGGTTCAACCGCCTGTCTCAGTCACAGAGCCTGCCTGATATCCAGATCTGTTTCAGTCACAGAGCCTGCCTGATATCCAGATCTGTTTCAGTCACATAGTCTTCCTGATATCCAGATCCTGTCTCAGCCACAGAGTCTTCCTGATATCCAGATCCTGTCTCAGCCACAGAACCTACCTGATATCCAGATCCTGTCTAATTTTCAGAGCCTGTCTGAGATCCAGATCCTGTCTCAGCCACATAACCTACCTGACATCCAAATATGTCTCAGTTACAGAGTCTGCCTGATATCCAGATCCTGTCTCAGTCACAGAGTCTGCCTGATATCCAAATCCTGTCTCAGCCACAGAGCTTACCTGCATATCCGGCTAGTCACTACTGCCTGTGGATCCTGTTGACCATTGCTACCTTTGTATCTGGCTGGTCACTAATGCCTGTGGTCTCTGTGGACCTTTGCTACCTGTGTATCCTGCTGATCACTATTGCATGTGAATCCAGCTGACCATTACTACCTGTGTATCCTGTCCTAGGCCCTGGCCTGGTGTGGGCATTCTTCTGTCCAATGTCCCAGTGTGGGCACTCCTCCAAGTCCTGTGTCAAGAACCTCAGCCTATAAGTCTTGTATTCTGTGTCAAACACCACAGCCCCCAAGTCCTGTGTCCATGTCCACTGTCTCCAAGCACTGTATCCAGCTTCAAGTCCTAGGTCCAGAACCTAGCATACAAGTACAATGTCCAGCTCCCAGACTCCTTGCTCTGTGACCTCTTGCTGACGACTACTACACCTGTTCTAAGAATTTGTGTTATCTGTTTTAGTCATTATGCTTAAAAGGGGACGCTGTTCCTGGAAACACACCCCACTGGCCCCATTTAGTTTGCAGGAGACATTCAAGCCTGACATCTCAACCACTTAGCTCCACACTCCTAACATCACTCTGATCCAACTGTTAATGATTTGTGTTTTTTGTTAAAGGGACAGTCAACTCAAAATTTGTTATTGTTTAAAAAGATAGATAATCCCTTTATTACCCATTCCCCAGTTTTGCACAGAAAACACATTTATATTAATATATTTTTTACCTCTGTGATTACCTTGCGCTTGCAAGTGTAAGTGTTAGCCTGTACTGGCAGGTATTGCCAGGCTCCACCCCCATTTCCTTTTTAAGGATCTGTTCAGCAGAAGACAGGTGCTTAGTAATTTGTAGTGTGACGCTAAGAGAGCTGAGCTGTATTCACTGTGTCATAGAACCTAACCTTGGATTACACATATTGGATGTTATCCTGTTTATTTTCAACTTTATCATACCTGTCGCAGCAACTATATCAACCTGCTGGAGGCAGGAATTTAAACCAACTTCGCTACTTCCTCACAACCCACCTGTTCTGAGCAAATCTACTGATCAATGTGACTCCTCATATCCTCCTCCTCAAGTCGACCCAATTCAACCACTGGGAGTAATTAGATGGCTAACAAGCTTCCCACTGTCCCCTCCGTTGTCAGCAGCTGAGTCCGGACTGCAGCGGTCTATCTAATCGCGGAGGTAACAGCCGAACACTGCAGAGTCACCTGACTGCTCACAGGCGGTGACGTAATTCAGAGCAAGCTCCGAACCAGTTCACAGCCTAGCCGCTGTAGCGGCTCTCAGGAAGGAAGGAGGGAGTGAACTTACCGGGCTACTATGCAGGCAGATCTAAAGCCTGTGTGAATCTTTTCAGACCGTATCAGTATAATCTGTGCCACATCAGTGACTATTCTGGCCCCTCATAATAAAAGGGAATTAGAATTCATGAACCAAAGATAGGAAGAAGTATTCCATAAGCAGATTATTATTTTGTTACAGATAAGACAAACTAGTCTATTTAAATCCAACAGTTTCCCTAAAGAGATACATTTGGGAACTGTTGCAACTACTATTTATCAATTCACTGAAGTCCTCAGGGTAACCCTCTGGTCATAGAAGGATACCGGACAAAGTGATACATTCACTCATATACAAAAATATCAAGTAAGTTCTGCAGTTGTGGTTCAGCCCCTAACATATCTTAACATAAAACATCTTCTGACAGCCCCCTGATCACATTACTTTTTATTTTATTTTATTGTGTTCAACCCATGGGCATGAGCACAATATTATCTATATCAGGGGTATATTATGGCCTAGGCCAACAAGGCACTGGCCTAGGGCGGCAGCTTGGAGGGAGGCTTCTGTATTGGGTTGCACAGTGTTTATGGAGCTGCCTGTCTCATAATATACCCGCAGCCCACCTTAGATTGGACTCTTTTCTTTTGCTGAAACATTATATGGGCCAACAGGGAAGGCTCGGTCCTTATACGCCAGGCTGTCTGACATGATTCCCCAAGCAATTCCTACACACACTCCAGACGTGATTAGTCAAACTGGTGCGGTCACTGTGCTTGACGAATAAGCTCCAGTTTGAGGACCTAGCCTTCCCTGTCGGCTCATATGATGTTTCAGCAAAAGGCAGTGACGGAACAACCAGGGTCACAACTGTTGCGGTGGCAACCTGGGACTGTAGGTCCGCCACTCTGGGGGGGGGGTGGCTGCTGCTCCCTGGCCTCCTGCAATGTCGCCCAGCAAATTCAATAACGGCTGCCGCTCCTGCATTTTCTGCATTGTGCAGGTTGCCGCTCTCCTGCATAGAGGCCCACGACGGAGATCTATATATTTGGCACTGCCGTGCCCCAACTCTGTAAAATGAAATGTACCCTTGTATCTCCAGAGCCCCCATGAATTATGTCATATGTTTGGATGCACAGCCTTCTGCTTAACGGGCTAAGTTTAAGAGCTGTTAGTTGCCTCCAGTTTAACAGAGGCATAAAGGATTTATTGATTGTCCAGATTGCTGGGGACTGGGGGTGATTTTCTATGATTGTTTAAACTTTACTGCACTCTGGGTAGCCTGGATGGTCAATACTCTGTGCCGCTATTAAAAGGGAGGCAACTGACAGCTCTTAAACTTAGCCCATTGGAGGAACAAGAGGTTTTAAAAATATATATAAATTGGTAAGAAAAAGACTACTGCGTTAAGCAGAAAGCTGTGCGACCAAACATATAACATAATTCATTGGGGCTCAGTTCATTTTACAGAGTTGGGGCATGGCAGTTCCAAATATATAGATCACTGCCGCGGACCTCTATGGAGGAAAGCGGCAACCTGCACAATGCAGTAATTGCAGGAACGGCAGCCGTTATTGAATCTGCTGGGTGGCATTGCAGGAGGCCAGAGTGGTGGACCTCCAGGTTCTACCCTAGTTGTTGTTCAGCTACTGCAGTTCAGGACAACTACTGTGAAGAATAACAGAGTGAGTACTCACAACTAAATTACAATAATCTATGTACGGCTGACCATATCACCTCTGACATGCCACTTGTAGCATCTGTGGCAAAGTAATAGTTAAATTCTTTGATTTTTGATTTCCTAACCCAAAAAATATCAAGAAAGGCATAAAACCTGGGGAGGGGGATGGGGCAGCAGAATTTTGAATACCTAGGGCAGCCCAAAACCTAAATACGCCACTAATCTATATAGCTCACATGAACTAGCACTCCCCCATTGTGAAAAACTAATAAAAAAGCATGTGATCAGGGGGCTGTTTTTAGTGGTTTAGAAACAGGCAGAAATTTAGAGGTTTAAAGGTTATAACGTATATATTAATATAACCATGTTGGGTGTGCAAAGCCGGGGAATGGGTAGTAAAGGCGTTATCTATCTTTTTAAACAATAACCTTTTTTTGTGTTGACTGTCCCTTTACCATGTATTACAAACATAAAATCAAATTTTAATGTATATGAAGTTTCACTGTAAAACAGTGTGATTATTAAAAAAATTTGTCTACTGTATATTAACTAATGCAATCATCTATTATGAAACATATCATATTTATAATTATTAATTCTATTTTCATTCGGCTAAATTACGAGTTTTGCGTTAGGCTTAAAAAGCAGCGTTAGCCAGTCCTAATGCTGCTTTTCAATGCCCGCTGGTATTACGAGTCTTGCAGGTACAGGTGTACTGCTCACTTTTCCAGAAAGACTTGGAAATAGCGCAAATCCACTTACGTAAATTGCGTATACTCTTTTTTCAATGGGACTTGCATAGCGCCGGTATTACGAGTCTGTCAAAAAGTGAGCGGTACACCCTCTCCTGTCAAGACTGGTACCGCATTTTAAAGTCAGTAGTTAAGAGTTTTACAACGCCGTAGCATAAAACTCTTAACTAAAGTGCTAAAAAGTACACTAACACCCATAAACTACCTATTAACCCCTAAACCGAGGCCCTCCCACATCGCAAACACTGAAAGAAAAATTTGAACCCCTAATCTGCCGAACCGGACATCGCCGCCACTATAATAAATATATTAACCCCTAAACTGCTGCACTCCCGCCTCGCAAACACTAGTTAAATATTATTAATGCCTAATCTGCTGTCCCTAACATCGCCGCCACCTACCTACATTTATTAACCCCTAATCTGCCTCCCCCAACGCCGCCATCACTATATTAAAGTTATTAACCCCTAAATCTAAGTCTAACCCTAACCCTAACGCCCCTAACTTAAATATAATTAAAAGAAATCTAACTAAAAATTCCTATCATTAACTAAATTATTCCTATTTAAAACTAAATACTTACCTGTAAAATAAACCCTAACGCCTAGATTACGAGTTTTGCGTTAGAGGCTGTGCTGTGCTAACGAGCAGTTTATGCTCACCGCTCACTTGCAGACAGCGCTGGTATTACGGGTTTTTACAAACCCGGCGTTAGACGCAAAAAAGTGGGCGTAGAGCAAAATTTAGCTCCACATCTCACCTCAATACCAGCGCTGCTTACGTTAGCGGTGAGCTGGTAAAACGTGCTAGTGCACGATTTCCCCATAGGAATCAATGGGGGAGAGCCAGCTGAAAAAAAACCAAACACCTGCAAAAAAGCAGCGTAAAGCTCCTAACGCAGCCCCATTGATTCCTATGGGGAAACACATTTTATGTCTACACCTAACACCCTAACATGAACCCGAGTCTAAACACCCCTAATATTACACTTATTAACCCTTAATCTGACGCCCCCGACATCGCCGCCACCTGCATTATATTATTAAGCCCTAATCTGCCGCCCCAGACACCGCCGCCACCTACAATATACTTATGAACCCCTAATCTGCTGCCCCCAACATCGCCGACACCTACTTTTGATTTATTAACCCCTAATTGCCACCCCCTATGTCGCCGCAACCTACCTACATTTCTTAACCCCTAATCTGCCACCCCCAACGTCGCCGCCACTATAATAAAGTTATTAACCCCTAAACCTAAGTCTAACCCTAACCCTAACACCCCCTAACTTAAATATAATTAAAATAAATCTAAATAAAATTACTAAAATTAACTAAATAATTCCTATTTAAAACTAAATACTTACCTATAAAATAAACCCTAAGCTAGCTACAATATAACTAATAGTTGCATTGTAGCTAGCTTAGGGTTTATTTTTATTTTACAGGCAACTTTGTATTTATTTTAACTAGGTACAATAGTTATTAAATAGTTATTAACTATTTAATAACTACCTAATTAAAATAAAGACAAATTTACCTGTAAAATAAAACCTAACCTAAGTTACACTAACACCTAACACTACACTATAATTAAATAAATTAACTAAATTTAATACAATTACCTAAATTAAATTAAATTAGCTAAAGTACAACCCCCCCCCACTAAATTACAGAAAATAATAAACAAATTACAGAAATTTAAACTAATTACACCTAATCTAATAGCCCTATTAAAATAAAAAAAGCCCCCTAAACTAAACTACCAATAGCCCTTAAAAGGGCCTTTTGCGGGGCATTGCCCCAAAGTAATCAGCTCTTTTACCTGTAAAAAAAAATACAAACAACCCCCCAAAAGTAAAACCCACCACCCACACAACCAACCCCCCAAATAAAATATTATCTAAAAAAACCTAAGCTCCCCATTGCCCTGAAAAGGGCATTTGGATGGGCATTGCCCTTAAAAGGGCAGTTAGCTCTTTTGCAAGCCCATACCACTAATCTAAAAAATAAACCCACCCAATACACCCTTAAAAAAAACATAATACTAACCCCCTGAAGATCGAGACGTCTTCATCCAAGCTGGGGGAAGTGGTCCTCCAGACGGGCAGAAGTCTTCATCCAAGCTGGGCAGAAGTGGTCCTCCAGACGGGCAGAAGTCTTCATCCAGACGACATCTTCTATCTTCATCCATCCGGCGCGGAGCGGCTCCATCTTCAAGACATCCAACGCGGAGCATCCTCTAAAACAGAATGAAGGTACTTTTAAGTGACATCTATTAGCCAATCGGAATTAAGGTAGAAAAAATCCTATTGGCTGATTGTTAGGATTTGTTAGGTTTTTATAGATAACACTACTATAACAGCTTACTGCCAATGTAGGACCACTCAGTCTCACACCTTACCTCGGATTCCCACAGATTGAACTTAAAGGGCCACTAAACCCAAAATCTTTCTTTCATGATTCAGATAGAGAATAGAAATTTAAACAACATTACAATTTACTTCTATTATTTATTTTGCTTCATTTATTAGATATCCTTAGTTGAAGAAAAAGCAATGCACATGGTGAGCCAATCACACAAGGCTTCTATGTGCAGCAACCAATCAGCAGCTACTGAGCATATCTAGATATGCTTTTCAGCAAAGAATATCAAGAGAATAAAACAAATTAGATAATAGAAGTAAATTAGAAAGATGTTTAAAATTGCATTCTCTTTCTAAATCATGAAAGAAAAAATGTGGGTTTCATGTCCTTTTAAGGGAACCCTGATATGCTCATTGATCTGAGTGTCACTACAGCAGGGTAGCTGAGTGAATACTGAACCTTCACGCAACAAAGTCTGCTGGCAGCAGAATGGAGAGAATTGATTGAGATTAGCAACTCACTAGTAGTGAAAGAGTTAAATACTGCAGGTGCCTTGATTCAGTCACACAAGCAGTCAAACATAAAATATATACAAAAGGCTTTGTCAAACACACCAGCAATCACACAGCAATTAGTTATATGAATAAAACTAACCAAGCTGAAAATATAGTATAATCCAGTTTTGAGAATGAATATTTAGTTATATCCAAACTTGTCCAATGTAAATATAAGTAGCTGTGTTGTTCTTATGAAGCAGGTGTAATTGATTTTATTCAGACAGTCATTTGCAAGCAGATTTGAAGGTAAGTTTGAAAATTACTAGAGTATGCTTAGGAAGTCCGTTATGAACAAATTGTAGCAATATATATATTTCTCAAAATTATTAGTATTCAAGTTAGTAAGCAGAGGAAATAGTTTGAGGCAATACTAAACCTATTCGTCAGCAAAAGCAGAAATAATTCCCCAGCAAGTGTGAGCGTTAGTTACACAGTTAATATGGCAAGCTTGCAGATAGATTAATGAAGTTGTAGTAGTACATGCAGTTCGTATAATGCAAAATATACAGACCAGCATTACAGGAGATGGCAATGAGCAGAGTAATACTGTTACCAGACAGCAAACAGTCCCAGCGGTACCAGAGAGAGCCGGAGACACAGCCGCGGCGGGAGAATGTCGGGCGTGACGTCACACGCTGCAGGGAGTAACTTCAATACAGGAGAGACAGAGCGATCTCTGACTGATATAAACGGTGAAAGGCTCTAACCACAAAAGAGCATAAGCAGGTAGATTCAAGCAAGTAGAAACTCAAGGTGAGTTTAGAGAGTAATGTAATTCAATACAATGTTGTATAAATGGCTAGGTCTCTTCAGAAGCAGCTTGTCACTGAGCAACAAATTACCAAGCAATGAGTTCTGTTGGGAGGTGCCTTAAATAGGGCTAGTGAGTTCACTTTCTTAAAGGTACAGCATGAAAAAGAGATGAATCCCTGACAGGACACCCCCCCAAGGAGCTGCTCCGCGGATCAAGGACCTGGACGGTCAGGATTTCTACGATGAAACAAGGAGACAAGACGGGGAGCAGAGACATGAGTGGAGGGTTCCCAAGAGTCCTCCTCCGGACCAAACCCTTTCCAACTGACAAGATATTGGAGTTGATTACGATGGTAACGAGAGTCTAAGATAGACTCAACTTCATACTCCATGCCATCAGTAACTGAAGGATTCACTGTGTCATTCTGAATTGTGTCTCTCATTGTACTATACGGTTTTAAGAGTGAAACGTGGAACGTGGGATGTATCTTTAGAGAATCCGGTAGCTGAAGTGTTACAGCATTAACATTGATGACCTTTTGTATCACATAAGGTCCTAAATATAAAGAAGCCAGCTTTTTAGAAGGGACTTGTAACCCAAGATGTTTAGTGCTTAACCAGACTTTGTCGCCAATCTTGTAATCCGGGGGCTTGGATCTACGTAGATCATAGTGGTGTTTCTGAACAGCCTGAGCTTCTTGTAAGACTTGTTTCAATGTTGTGAAATTGGTGGCAATGGAGTTAACAAGGTCATTGACTATAGGCATATCGGAATTGTTGATCTGATTTGGGTAATATGAGGGATGAAATCCATAGTTGATATAAAATGGTGTCATTTTAGTTGAAGAATTCAGAGCATTATTATGGGCAAATTTGGCAGTAGCAAGTAGAGAATGACAGTTATCTTGTTGTTGGGTGCAGTAGCAACGAAGATATTGCTCTAATGTTTGATTTGTTCTCTCTGTGTGACCATTCGTTTGTAGATGATAGGCAGTACTCAATCGTTTGGAAATATTGAGAGAGGAGCACAGTTGATTCCAAAACCTTGAGGTGAATTGCGTACCTCTATCCGTGGTAATTGACTCAGGTAAACCATGTAATTTCACAATCTGATTCAGAAAAAGTGAGGCAGTTTCTGATGCTGTAGGTAATCCTCTATGTGGTAAGAAATGTGCCATTTTAGAGAATAAGTCCACTACTACTAGTATAGTATTATAATTAGCAGATGAAGGTAAGTCAACAAATGAAATCCATAGCAATTGCTGCCCAAGGTCTATCTGGTACTGGCAAGGAGAGAAGGTATCCATAAGGGCTCTTGTGCTGATGTTTCTTAGTGGTACATACAACGCAGGATTCAATATACTGTTGAATAGTATCATGCATCTTGGGCCACCAATAATTCCTTTTGAGCAAATGAGCAGTTCTATGAACTCCAGGATGACCAGCCAACAAGGAGTCGTGGGCAGAGGCAAGTACCTCATTCCTGAGAGAAGGAGGTATATACAATAGAGTGCCATGGTAATATAAATTGTCTGAATGTTTTATCCAAAGAAGAATCAACCCTTAGATGTTCTTGTAGAGTGGTTTTAAAATCAGTTGTTAGACAGATAATTCTATCCGACGGTATGATAGATGAAGGAGAAACTACATCAGTTGGACGGGGGTCTTTTCTAGAAAGAGCATCAGCTTTCATATTTTTGGATCCTGGTCTATAAGTAATAACATAATCAAAGCGAGAGAAAAACAAACTCCATCGAACCTGGCGTGCAGTAAGGGTCTTGTTTGATTTTAAATATTCTAAATTACGGTGATCTGTATAGATAGTGATTGGATATGTTGCACCCTCCAGGAGGTGTCGCCAAAACTCCAAAGCTGCTTTGATTGCAAGAAGTTCCTTATCACCGATTCCATAATTAATCTCCTCTGAACTCATGGTTCTAGAATAGTAGGAGACAGGATGCAAAGGTTCTTTATCAGAGTGTCTCTGAGATAGAACGGCCCCTACAGCAAACTCAGAAGCATCAACTTCGAGCGTAAATTGACATGTGGGATCTGGGAATTGTAATATAGGGGCTGAGATAAATTTACTTTTTAGAGTATTGAAGGAATGATCAGCATCTTGATTCCAGACAAACTTAACCTGTTTACGTGTTAGCGTAGTAAGGGGTCTGACTATAAGAGAGAAATCTTTAATGAACTTTCTATAAAAGTTCGCAAAGCCAAGGAATCTTTGGACATCTTTTTTATTATGTGGAATAGGCCAGTTTGTGATGGCGTCCACTTTTCTTGATTCCATTGAAATTCCAGCTGGTGAAATGCAATATCCAAGGAATGATATGGTGTTTGTGTTAAAAATACACTTTTCAAGTTTTGCATAGAGATGGTGCGCCCTTAAACGTGTTAACACTTGTTTGAAATGTACAATATGAGCCTCTAGAGCATTTGAGTAAACCAAAATGTCATCCAAGTAGACGACTATACAGACATCTAATAAGTCATGGAAGACATAATTTATAAAACATTGAAATGTCGCTGGGGCATTGCACAACCCAAAGGGCATTACAGTGTATTCATATAATCCGTATCTTGTACGGAATGCAGTTAACCATTCATCCCCTGCCCTCATCCTGATCAAATTATAGGCACCTCTGAGGTCTAGTTTAGTAAAAACTGTGGCACCTTGTAAACATTCAATAAGTTCAGGTATGAGGGGCAGGGGGTACCTGTTATTTTTTGTGCATTTGTTCAACTGCCTATAATCGATAATAGGCCGGAAACTGCCATCTTTATTTTTTACAAAAAACATTGCCGCAGCTGCAGAGGAGGTGGAAGGTCTAATAAACCCTTTTTTCAAGTTGTCATCTAAATATTGTTTTAAATGATTTAACTCTGGCTGTGACAACGGATATATGTGACCGTAAGGTATGGAGCTTCCAGGTATAAGATCAATAGGACAGTCATAGTCTCTGTGTGGAGGCAAGGACTCAGCCTCTTTTTTTGTCAAAAACATCAGCAAACTCACTATAGCATTCTGGTAACTTATGTTCAACCAATTGACAAAGTGTGTGTACTCCAAAACAGGATTGCTTACAGTGATTTGAATCGAAAACCACTGATGCTGTAGACCACGATATAGTGGGATTATGTTTTATTAACCAATTCAACCCAAGGATTATAGGATAAACAGAAGATGGAAGGACATCAAACGAAATAAGCTCTGTGTGTCCTGAAGGGGTAACCACATTGAGTAGGATGATGTGGTGAGTTATGGGACCAGAGCTAAAAAATGAACCATCAACCAGACGAATTGCTAGTGCAACATTCTTTTTTATTAGTGGTATGTGATTATTAACAACAAAAGTATTATCAGCAAAATTCCCAGAAGCCCCAGATTCAATTACGGCCTGAACGTTTATCTTCTGATGGGACCACTGTAGGGAGACATAAATAGATAGATGAGATTTTATGCTGTTAACCAAATTAACTGTATGGTCATTAGATGAAGTCTTACCCTTCTTTTGTCGAAGCAGGGAGGGACAGTCCCTAACTCCATGGTTCTTTTCAGCACAGTATAAACATAAGTTTAGAAGCTTGCGCCTTGCTTTCTCTTCG
Source organism: Bombina bombina (assembly GCF_027579735.1). Taxonomy (NCBI): domain Eukaryota; kingdom Metazoa; phylum Chordata; class Amphibia; order Anura; family Bombinatoridae; genus Bombina; species Bombina bombina. The sequence continues at coordinate 919,756,762 of NC_069503.1, forward strand.
GGTCTTAAGGGTCCCCTAATGACTGCAACATCCATGGGTTCTTCAATGGATCTGGTGGAAACTGTGGAAGGAATTGAGTGATGATAGTTAGGAGTCCTCCTGGTGGTATACTCAGTAGAAGATCTTTCTGACTTCCTTTCCGTAAGTCGGCAATCTATGCCAATAGAGAGAGTCATCAAGGCATCCAAGTCCTCTGGGATCACACCCCTTGCCAACTCATCCTTGACTGCATCGTTGAGCCCTAAACGGAACTGATTGCGTAGAGCAGGAATATTCCAAAGGGTGTCAGGTGCCCACCTTTTGAATTCAGTAATGAAATCTTCTACCATTCTTTTTCCCTGCCGTAAAGATCTAATGGCAGTTTCAGCAGTGTTCTGCTTATTGTGATCTTCGTATAAGAGAGACATAGCAGAGAAAAATTCTTCTAGGGAATTTAGAACGGGGTCATCCTTTTCATAAAAGGCATTGGCCCAAGACCTGGCCTCACCTCTGAGAAATGAAATTACAGTTAAAACTCTAATCCTCTCAGTTGGGTATGACTTAGGTTTCAAAGTAAATAGCAGAGTGCAGGAATTCCTGAAATCCCTGAACATAGATCTGTCCCCAGAGAACTTTTCAGGTGGACTAACAATGGGTTCTGGGGTTGGCTCAACATGGGGAGTCTTGTTAGCAAGGTGATCATTAATAAATTTTTTGATATTCTGATTCTCTAATTGAATGTCCCTTAAGCCTTGAATCATCTGATCCATAGTCTGGGCTAAAGAACCAACTCTCCTGGACAGTTCACTTATGTCCATGATTTAAGATGCTAGTAGTAATCTTTTTAAGGCTTGGTAATATGTTAGGATTTGTTAGGTTTTTATAGATAACACTACTATAACAGCTTACTGCCAATGTAGGACCACTCAGTCTCACACATTACCTCGGATTCCCACAGATTGAACTTAAGGGAACCCTGATATGCTCATTGATCTGAGGGTCACTACAGCAGGGTAGCTGAGTGAATACGGAACCTTCACGCAACAAAGTCTACTGGCAGCAGAAAGGAGAGAATTGATTGAGATTAGCAACTCACTAGTAGTGAAAGAGTTAAATACTGCAGGTGCCTTGATTCAGTTACACAAGCAGTCAAACATAAAATATATACAAAAGGCTTTGTCAAACACACCAGCAATCAAACAGCAATTAGTTATATGAATAAAACTAACCAAGCTGAGAATATAGTATAATCCAGTTTTAAGAATGAATATTTAGTTATATCCAAACTTGTCCTATGTAAATATAAGTAGCTGTGTTGTTCTTATGAAGCAGGTGTAATTGATTTTATTCATACAGTCATTTGCAAGCAGATTTGAAGGTAAGTTTGAAAATTACTAGAGTATGCTTAGGAAGTCCGTTATGAACAAATTGTAGCAATATATATCTTTGTCAAAATTATTAGTATTCAAGTTAGTAACCAGAGGAAATAGTTTGAGGCAATACTAAACCTATTCGTCAGCAAAAGCAGAAATAATTCCCCAGCAAGTGTGAGCGTTAGTTACACAGTTAATATGGCAAGCTTGCAGATAGATTAATGAAGTTGTAGTAGTACATGCAGTTCGTATAATGCAAAATATACAGACCAGTATTACAGGAGATGGCAATGAGCAGAGTAATACTGTTTAGATTCAGATAGAATAGATGGCACCACTCATAGATTTTACATTGGGTCTTTTACCGTTCTGTAATAAGGTCAATGGCCTTAATATTTTACAGTTAATGTGGTTAGGTGCTATGTATCAACAAAGTTACATTCAAAAAAGTTAGCTATAGAAACTAACAGAAAAAAGATACTAGGTAAGCACTCAAATGACCCCCAATTTACTGGAGTTGGAAAAAGAATCACACAAGTTAAAACATAAATCTTTATTAGAATTTATTTAAAATATGGGTTAGTTAAAACTAAAATGCTGGTCTGATATTCCCAGTACAGAGACTGGATATTGTGTTTGGAACCAATTATTATATAATAATTGGTTCCAAACACAATATCCAGTCTCTGTACTGGGAATATCAGACCAGCATTTTAGTTTTAACTAACCCATATTTTAAATAAATTCTAATAAAGATTTATGTTTTAACTTGTGTGATTCTTTTTACAACTCCAGTAAATTGGGGGTCATTTGAGTGCTTACCTAGTATCTTTTTTCTGTTAGTTTCTATAGCTAACTTTTTTGAATGTAATTCAGAGTAATACTGTTACCAGACAGCAAACAGTCCCAGCGGTACCAGAGAGAGCCGGAGACACAGCCGCGGCGGGAGAATGTCGGGCGTGACGTCACACGCTGCAGGGAGTAACTTCAATACAGGAGAGACAGAGCGATCTCTGACTGATATAAACGGTGAAAGGCTCTAACCACAAAAGAGCATAAGCAGGTAGATTCAAGCAAGTAGAAACTCAAGGTGAGTTTAGAGAGTAATGTAATTAAATACAATGTTGTATAAACGGCTAGGTCTCTTCAGAAGCAGCTTGTCACTGAGCAACAAATTACCAAGCAATGAGTTCTGTTGGGAGGTGCCTTAAATAGGGCTAGTGAGTTCACTTTCTTAAAGGTACAGCATGAAAAAGAGATGAATCCCTGACACTGATGCAATCAGCCAATAGGATTGAAGTTCACATTCTATAGGCTGATTGGAACAGCCAATAGAATGCAAGCTCAATCCTATTGGCTGATTGGATCAGCCAATAGGATTGAACTTCAATCCTATTGGCTGATTGCATCAGCCAATAGGATTTTTTCAAAAGGAAAGCCATCTTGGATGATGTCATTTAAAAGAACCTTCATTCTGTTTTAGTCGTCGTAAGAAGAGGATGCTCTGCGTCAGATGTCTTGAAGATCTAGCCGCTCTGGATGGATGAAGATAAAAGATGCCTTCTGGATGAAGACTTCTGCCCGTCTGGAGGACCACTTCTGCCCGGCTTGGATGAAAATTTCTGCCCGTCTGGAGGACCACTTCGCCCAGCTTGGATGAAGACGTCTCCCGGCAAGTTGATCTTCAGGGGGTTAGTGTTTTTTTAGGGTGTATTGGGTGGGTATATTTTTTAGATAAGGGGTTTGGGCTTGCAAAAGAACTAACTGTCCTTTTAAGGGCAATGCCCATCAAAATGCCCTTTTCAGGGCATTGGGGAGCTTAGGTTTTTTAGCTAGTATTTTATTTGGGGGGTTGGTTGTGTGGGTGGTGGGTTTTATTGTTGGGGTTGTTGTTTGGATTTTTTTTTACAGGTAAAAGAGCTGATTACTTTGGGGCAATAGCCCCTTTTAAGGGCTATTGGTAATTTAGTTTAGGCTAGTGTTTTTTTTATTTTGGGGGGGGGGACTTTTTTATTTTAATAGGGCTATTAGATTAGGTGTAATTAGTTTAAATTTCTGTAATTTGTTTATTATTTTCTGTAATTTAGTGTTGATTTTTTTTGTACTTTAGCTAATTTAATTTAATTTAGGTAATTGTATGTAATTTATTTAATTGTATTTAATTTAGTAAATTTATTTAATTATAGTGTAGTGTTAGGTGTAATTGTAACTTAGTTTAGGTTTTATTTTACAGGTACTTTTGTATTTATTTTAGCTAGGTAGTTATTAAATAGTTAATAACTATTTAGTAACTATTCTACCTAGTTAAAATAAATACAAACTTGCCTGTACAATAAAAATAAACCCTAAGCTAACTATTAGTTATTTTAAATAGGAGTAATTTAGTTAATGATAGGAATATTTATTTCGATTTATTTAAATTATATTTAAGTTAGGGGGTGTTAGGTTTATGGTTAGACTTAGGTTTAGGGGTTAATAACTTTAATATAGTGGCGGCAACATTGGGGGCGGCAGATTAGGGGTTAATAAATGTAGGTAGGTGGTGGCGATATTAGGGCCGGCAGATTAGGGGTTAATATTATTTAACTAATGTTTGCGAGGCAGGAGTGCAGCGGTTTAGCGGTTAATATGTTTATTATAGTGGAAGCGACGTTGGGGATGGCAGATTAGGGGTTAATAAGTGTAGGTGGCGGCGACATTGGGGGCAGCAGAGTAGGGGTTAATAAATATAATGTAGGGTTTGGCGATGTTGGGGGCAGCAGATTAGGGGTTCATAAGTATAATGTAGGTGGCGGCGGTGTCCGGAGTGGCAGAGTAGGGGGTAATAATTATAATTTAGGTGTCAGCGATGTCGGGGGCGGCAAATTAGGGTTTAATAAGTGTAAGATTAGGGGTGTTTAGACTCAGGGTTCATGTTAGGGTGTTAGGTGTAGACATAAATTTTATTTCCCCATAGGAATCAATGGGACTGCGTTAAGGAGTTTTACGCTGCTTTTTTGCAGGTGTTAGACTTTTTTTCAGCCGGCTCTCCCCGTTGATTCCTATGGGGAAATCGTGCACGAGCACGTTACACCAGCTCACCGCTGACTTAAGCAGCACTGGTATTGGAATGCGGTAATTAGCAAAATTTTGCTCAACGCTCACTTCTTGTCTTTTAACGACGGGTTTGTAAAAACTCGTAATACCAGCGCTGCATGTAAGTGAGCATTGAGTGAAAACTGCACGTTAGCACCGCATAGCCTCTAACGCACAACTTGCAAACTAGCCGATTATATTTTCAGCAGTGACATGATTTTATAAGATAATTTTATTAGTTTATATTAGTTCATATTTTTGTTGTAAACCATACTTTCCTAAAAGCTTTGGAGTATGTACAATAAAAGTGATGCATATATATATATATATATTTTTTTTTTTCCAGGTAAGGTGATTACAAGTTTAATTGTGTTAAAAAGCATTCTGTCCCTTTACACCTAATAGAAGAAGATAAAAAAAACTTCAGTCCATTCATGACAACTTACAGCAAGCCAAAATCTGTTAATAAATTCAATGTAAACTGAGTGTTAATTATAATTTTCATTTACTTCAATGGGAGCTAAAAAAATATTTCTGCTGTCGTTTTAGAGAGCACTTAACAAACATCTGACAGCTTTTTGAACTGTTGGTTAGTGTTGTCTTTTTTAACAGCCATTATAGCATCTATAGAGCATCTGAAAACAGATTAAAGGAACATGAAATCTATTTTTTTTTGTTTCATGATTTAGAAAGAGCAATATATTTTAAACAACTTTCTAATTTACTTATATTATTTAATTTGCTTCATTCTCTTGATATTATTTGCTGAAAAGCATATCTAGATAGGCTCAGTAGCTGCTGATTGGTGGCTGCACATACATACCTTGTGTGATTGGTTCACCCATGTGTATTGCTATTTCTTCAACAAAGAATATCTAAATAATGAAGCAAATTACATAATAGAAGTAAATTGGAATGTTTTTTTAAAAATTAAATTCTCTTTTGTCCCTTTAACAACACATCTGGGCCTTAGTATTTTTTACTCCTGTTCTGGAATTTTAAGGGACATTGTACACCAGATTTTTCTTTGAATAAATTCTTTTGTAGATGATCCATTTATATAGCCCATTGGGGTGTTTTTGTAACAATTTTGCTTATTTTTAACCCCTTAATGACCACAGCACTTTTCCATTTTCTGTCCGTTTGGGACCAAGGCTATTTTTACATTTTTGCGGTGTTTGTGTTTAGCTGTAATTTTCCTCTTACTCATTTACCGTACCCACACATATTATATACCGTTTTTCTCGCCATTAAATGGACTTTCTAAAGATACCATTATTTTCATCATATCTTATAATTTACTATAAAAAAAATATAAAATATGAGGAAAAATTGAAAAAAATACACTTTTTCTAACTTTGACCCCCAAAATCTGTTACACATCTACAACCACCAAAAAACACCCATGCTAAATAGTTTCTAAATTTTGTCCTGAGTTTAGAAATACCCAATGTTTACATGTTCTTTACTTTTTTTGCAAGTTATAGGGCAATAAATACAAATAGCACTTTGCTATTTCCAAACCATTTTTTTTCAAAATTAGCGCTAGTTACATTAGAACACTAATATCTTTCAAGAATCTCTGAATATCTATTGACATATATATATTTTTTTTTTAGTAGACATCCCAAAGTATTGATCTAGGCCCATTTTTGTATATTTCATGCCACCATTTCACCGCCAAATGCGATCAAATAAAAAAAATTGTTCACTTTTTCACAAATTTTTTCACAAACTTTAGGTTTCTCACTGAAATTATTTACAAACAGCTTGTGCAATTATGGCACAAATGGTTGTAAATTGTTCTCTGGGATCCCCTTTGTTCAGAAATAGCAGACTTATATGGCTTTGGTGTTGCTTTTTGGTAATTAGAATGCCACTAAATGCCACTGCGCACCACACGTGTATTATGCCCAGCAGTGAAGGGGTTAATTAGGGAGCATGTAGGGAGCTTTTTGGGGTAATTTTAGCTTTAGTGTAGTGTAGTAGACAACCCCAAGTATTGATCTAGGCCCATTTTGGTATATTTCATGCCACCATTTCACCGCCAAATGCGATCAAATTAAAAAAAAACGTAACATTTTTCACAATTTTAGGTTTCTCACTGAAATCATTTACAAACAGCTTGTGCAGTTATGGCACAAATGGTTGTAAATGCTTCTCTGGGATCCCCTTTGTTCAGAAATAGCAGACATATATGGCTTTGGCGTTGCTTTTTGGTATTTAGAAGGCCGCTAAATGCTGCTGCGCATCACACGTGTATTATAGCTAGCAGTGAAGGGGTTAATTAGGTAGCTTGTAGGGAGCTTGCAGGGTTAATATCACATTTAGAGTAGAGCTCAGCCTCCCACCTGAAACATCAGACCCCCTGATCCCTCCCAAACAGCTCTCTTCCCTCCCCCACCCCACAATTGTCCCCGCCATCTTAAGTACTGGCAGAAAGTCTGCCAGTACTAAAATAAAAGCTATATTTGGTTTTTTTGTGTGTTTTTAAAAAAGCATATTTACATATGCTGCTGTGTACTATCCCCCCTTAGCCCCTAACCTCACTGATCCCCCCCCAAACAGCTCTATAACCCTCCCACTCTAACTTAATCTGCGCCATCTTGGGTACTGGCAGCTGTCTGCCAGTACCCAGTTTAGAAGAAAACATGCTTTTTTTTTTATTTTTACTAATTTTTTCTGTAGTGTAGCTTCCCCCCACACCAAACCAACCCCCCACCCCTCCACGATCTCTTTTTGTGAGATTTGGGCATTTCTTATTAAAGATTTGGGCATTTCTTTGCCGTAGTGTAGCGGTTCCCACCCGCTCCCGCCCGTGCACGCGCCCGCCCGCCACCCTCCGTGCATGCGCGCGCCCGCGCGCGCCCCCTAACGTTCCCGCCCCCGATCCCGCCCCCCCTTGACTAAACAGCACACACCGATGGCCGCCCACCCGCCTCCCAAGCCGGCTCCCACCCACCAACGATACCAGCCATCGATGTCCGGTGCAGAGAGGGCCACAGAGTGGCTCTCTCTGCACCGGAAGGCCATGTAAGGTTATTGCAGGATGCCTCCATATTGAGGCATCACTGCAATAACCGGAAAGCAGCTGGAAGCGATCAGGATCGCTTCCAGCTGCTTTCCACACAGAGGACGTGCAGGGTACGTCCTCAGGCATTAACTGCCTTTTTTTTGAGGACGTACCCTGCACGTCCTCGGTCATTAAGGGGTTAAATAACATTGTGCTGATTTTCAGACTCCTAACCAAGCCCAATGTTTTAGATGTATAATTATGTCTACAGACTCCTGCTTGTGTAATTGGTCTTTTCATATGCAGAGGTGGGGGAAGGGGGGTGTATGCTCTTCCTGCTTTCCTAACCCATTTCAGTGGGTGTCCCAGCCTAACCACATCAACAGTGCTAAACTGGGAGATTCTAAGTAAGTTTTTATACTGGAGTTTTAGATAAGTGTCTTTATAGACGTGTCTATTACATGCAGTTATTTGATGTTCATGTCATGTACTAATCACCAGCATACCACTATATTTACATCTTTGTTAAAATTTTATTTTATGACAGGTGTTATATTTTCACTAAATTCTCCAACACAGGGCTAGATTACGAGTTGCGCTCTAACTGTAGCATGTAAGCGATATGTTGTATTTTCGCAATGGATATAGCATGCGTATAATGAGTTGAAACTAAACATGTTCACTTGAGCCTAATCGAATTTAATGTGGGTCGGGTAAGCGCGATTTTAGAGATCTGGTTAGCGCTGCAGAATTTGTTGGTGCTGTACAAATAAGTGATAATAATAAAAATAACTGTTACGTAACACAAAAAAGTTGCACAAAACACATTAAAAATACATGTAAAAGTACAGTTACACTCATAATAACACGGTCTGATAATATACAAATATTGCATTAAAAAGTTATAAGGTCCCAGAAAAAAACAGGCTGTAAAGGGCTTTAACATAGAGCATACATGCACATCTAAATATGTATATATGTATATATATATATATATATATATATATAAAATCACAAAAACACTGTATACAGCGCTCACCAGTGAAATCCTGAAGCTAGATGAATGACCAGCACTATGGAGAGTGGGCGGGGACACACCCCTTTACTTGGGCCAATAATCTGGTTGCTACACCGGGCGGAACTGCCGAACACGCCCCAAACAATCCAAGTATACAGATATCCAGAGATATGTAGCGCTCAGAGAAGGCAGAGATCACAAAAAACCTCCATGCGATCAGTGTAAAATTCAATACACAGGGAAAACTAAAAGATCCCTCAAAGACAGATTCTTACAACATTTGAGATCAATTGAGGATGAATGCACTGATACTCCTGTATCAAGACACTTCAAACAGAAATATAATTCAGATGTTTCAACTCTTACTATACAAGGCATTGATCATATTACTAAATGGAAAAGGGGAGGTAACAGAGAAATGCTCCTAAGTAAAAGGGAAATTTTCTGGATGTTTACACTTCAGACTGATGAACCAGATGGTCGCAATGTGAGACGTGATTTAGATGTGTTTGTCTAACCTTGTATGTTCTAAGTATAGTCTGACCTTATTCAAACTCATAGAAACCTCTTTTTCCATAAGAGATATTTTTTTGGAATATTTAAGACGTTAATATATCCATTATGGGTGTCCCCACTGTCTCTACTATTATCGTAATACGCATATTAAGACTCATTTTAGCGATAATTAAATATTAGACTTATCTGTCGATAAACTATTCTTATTCTAAAAAATATTATATAACTCTCTTTGATATAATCCACTGATTATAAATATTTCTTTGTCTTATTTGTTGATTTATTTACACATGTTAAGTCATATTTAAAATTGTGTGAATATATGAATATGAAATTTTTATCATCATACCTATCAGGCACTTGCAACCAATCAGATAACAGATCAGATAATATCAGGCACTTGCAACCAATCAGATAACAGATAGTTGAACGCTCGCAATTTGAATAGCCTTAAAAGGTGACTGGACTGATCCTCAGGTAAGCAGTGAACAAGTGCGCATGTGCACGAAACGCATCTGCGTGGGGATCAGTTCAGCTATCTGATTGACTTTCTCTCTGCTGGCTTTGTATGTTTTATACATCTTTTTATCGTTGGAATAAAGTTTTGGATTTTATATTTTACAAGTTGTTTGCCTTTGGATTAACTGCACCGCTTATGCACTTTGGAAGTTTTTTGTGATCTCTGCCTTCTCTGAGCGCTACACATGTCTGGATATCTATCTATCTATCTATCTATCTATCTATCTATCTATCTATCTATCTATATATCTATCTATCTATCTATATATGTATTTATATGTGTATATATGTATTTACAGATATATATACACATATAAACACATGTCTGGATATCTATCTATCTATCTATCTATCTATCTATCTATTTATCTATCTATATATGTATTTATATGTGTATATATGTATTTACAGATATATATACACATATAAACACATAAATACATATATGTATACATATATAGACATTTAGGGCCAGTGGTCACCAGACCACTAAGGCAGTTTCTTTACGGTCTGTCGATGCTTTGAATATTTGGGCCTAAGCGAGAATCCCTTAAAGCGATTGCGATATTAGAAGTTCAACTTTTTGCACACTTTGTTATCCAATTGTTTTCTATCAACTTTATCTTTATTTTTAACACATTATAAAGAATATTATTTGTATTAATACCTATTTGCTGTCAGCCCTTACAGTATTTTAATCCCATGGGGAGATTTAGACATTCTTACTCATTTTTATAGGGTACGTGCTAATATGCAACATGCATATCATTTTTCTTTTTGAAAATCATTATGTTCAGTTGAGTTAGGTGTAAAAAGCAGTGGCTAATGTAATGAATTATACATGCTTATACTGAAATCAATATGTGGATGAAGTCATGAAAACCATTATTGGGGATTTTCTTCTTATGTAGCATAAACTTTATAGTAATGATTATAATATATTGTAATGGATAAAAAATATATAGAAAACAATTATTTAAGGAACACAAAAACATGTTTTATACTAGCACAGTCTAGTGCTGCATTGAAAAATATCTACATACTAAAGAGTTGTTTTATGACAATTACAAGTTTTGTTTAGAAAACAATTGCACAGTTTTAAAATCCATAGCGGTCCTATAGAAACCCTTGTGAATATTTGATTTGTTTGTGGTCGCCATGAAATGTGTGGGTTGGTTAATGTTTTCATTAGAAAATGTCTATGCTTGGATTATGGGCGCAATCCGATATAGATCGCAGTTTGCGGCGCAAGCGAGGGAACCCGCGTCGCCCGCAGTTTCAGCTTGCAACTCGAGCCATCCAATATGCGGCGCCGTCACTTGCTAAAGTGGCGCAAGTCTCACAAACCAGCGATGTCCAGAAATCTGCGTAAGTACAGATTTTTGGAGTCGCCAGTGACTTGCGCCACGTTAGAAACTGCCGGCGCCTATAAAACCTGACTAAAGTCTAAATCACCCGCACTGTCTAACACGCCTCCTAAACATAGCCCGACACGTCTAACCCTCTATCCGCTATCCCCCCTCACTAGCCTAACAATAAAAAAAGTTATTAACCCCTAAACCGCCGCTCCTGTACCCCGCCGCAACCTAATAAAGTTATTAACCCCTAAACCGCCGCTCCCGTACCCCGCCGCCAGCTATATTAAATCTATAACCCCCTAAAGTGAGCCCCTAACACCGCCGCCATCTCTATTAAAATTATTAACCCCTAATCTAATCCCCCTATACCGCCGCCAGCTATATTAATATTATTAACCCCTAATGTAAGCCCCTTACACCGCCGCCATCTCTATTAAAATGATTAACCCCTAATTTAATCTACCTACCCCACCGCCAGCTATGTTATCTATATTAACCCTAAGTATATTATAGTTAATATAGGTATTACATTATATATATTAACTATATTAACCCTAATTATATTAGGGTTAATATAGTTAATATAGTTACTATAGTATTTATATTAACTATATTAACTCTATCTAACCCTAACACCCCTAACTAAATTCTTATTAAATTAATCTAATTCATATTATAAACTAAAATATTCCTATTTAAATCTAAATACTTACCTATAAAATGAACCCTAAGATAGCTACAATATAATTAATAATTACATTGTAGCTATGTTATGGTTAATATTTATTTTACAGGTAAATTGTTAATTATTTTAACTAGGTATAATAGCTATTAAATAGTTATTAACTATTTAATATCTACCTAGTTAAAATAATTACCCAATTACCTGTAAAATAAATCCTAACCTAAGTTACAAATACACCTACACTATCAATAAATTAAATAAACTACAAACATCTATCTAAAAATACAATTAAATTAACTAAACTAAATTACAAAAAAAAACAAACACTAAATTACAAAAAATAAAAAAAAGATTACAAGATTTTTAAGCTAATTACACCTATTCTAAGCCCCCTAATAAAATAATAAAGCCCCCCAAAATAAAAAAAATTCCCTGCCCTATTCTAAATTAAAAAAATTTCAAAGCTCTTTACCTTACCAGCCCTTAAAAGGGCCTTTTGTGGGGCATGCCCCAAAGAATTCAGCTCTTTTGCATTTAAAAACATATACAATACCCCCCCCCCATTACAACCCACCACCCACATACCCCTATTCTAAAACCACCCAAACCCCCCTTAAAAAAGCCTAACACTACCCCCCTGAAGATCTCCCTACCTTGTCTTCACCACACCGGGCCGAACTCCTCATCCGATCCGGGCGATGTCTTGCTCCAATCGGCAAAGAAGAATTCTTCCTCCGGCGACGTCTTCCTCCAAGCGGCAGCAAAGTCTTCATCCTTCCGGCGGCATCTTCAATCTTCTTTCTTCGCTCTGCCGCCGCGGAGCATCCATCCCGGCCGACGACTGAACGACGAATGAGGTACCTTTAAATGACGTCATCCAAGATGGCGTCCGCCGAATTCCGAATGGCTGATAGGATTCTATCAGCCAATCGGAATTAAGTTAGAAAAATCTGATTGGCTGATTGAATCAGCCAATCAGATTCAAGTTCAATCCGATTGGCTGATCCAATCAGCCAATCAGATTGAGCTCGCATTCTATTGGTTGTTTCGATCAGCCAATAGAATGCAAGCTCAATCTGATTGGCTGATTGGATCAGCCAATCAGATTGAGTAGGGGGATTAGATTAGATTAGGGGTTAATAATTTTTATATAGGTGGAGGCGGTGTAAGGGGTCAGATTAGGGGATAGATAAGGTAGATGACAGCGGTGTAAGGGGTTCACATTAGGGGATAGATAAGGTAGATGGCGGCGGTTTTAGGGGCTCACAGTAGGGGGTTAGTTTATGTAGATGGCGGCGGGGTCCGGGAGCGGCGGTTTAGGGGTTAATAACTTTATTAGGGATTTCGGGGGGGGGGGGGATCGTGGTTGACAGGTAGATAGACATTGCGCATGCGTTAGGTGTTAGGTTTTATTTAGCAGATCGCGGGTGACAGGTAGATAGACATTGCGCATGCGTTAGGTGTTAGGTTTATTTTCTAGCTAGTTTAGGTAGTTACGGGGCTCCAATAGTCAGCGTAAGGCTTCTTACGGCTGCTTTTTGTGGCGAGGTGAAAATGGAGTAAGTTTTCTCCATTTTTGCCACGTAAGTCCTTACGCTGCATATTGGATACCAAACTGCGCTGGTTTGGTATACCTGCCTATAGCCAAAAAAACTATGGGCGACGGCAGAAATATACGGGCGTAACTTCTAGGTTACGCCGTATATAGGATACCAAACCAGTGCAAATATTGGCGTCGCCGGCTTTTGCGGGCGGCGATTTTTATCGGATCGACCCCTATGTTTTTACCTGGGCATTATTGAGGATAACCATTTTACTTTTTATAACATTTTTTAAATAGATTTATTGTTGTTGATTTTTTCAATAGATACAGTAAGTGTGTTTGTGATTTCTGGTCCAAAGCTCTTTAACAGTTTATCCTGTGATAAGTCTAACTTTTTTACCAACTTCAATTGAGAAAGAAAAATGATTGTAATTCCAGCAATGTTACAGTGTTGAAGGGACATTCCAGAGAAAATTGGAATTCACATGGATGCATTTCAGGTTTGAATAGAAGCATTTTTGTAATATACATGTATTAGCATAAATGCTTCTAATAAAAGCTATAGCTGTTTTAAAAGAGTATTTAAGTATGCACAGTGCTCCTGCATTTTTAACACAGCCCTTTCTCAGAAAGCCTAAGGTGCTTGTACCATCTGGTAATGACTCAATTTGTTAATTGCTGGCACAATACAAGCTCCACTGGTGCTATGAGCAGCTGCAGTATTTAACATGTTGGTGCACTGAGAATATCTAGCTATGCTTCACATGCACAAGCATAGCACAATGTTAACACTAAAACAGTAATAACTTTTACTAGAATCATTAGTTTGCCAATCCATGTTTATTGCAAATGTGTTTGTATTCGAAGATGTAATTAATCTATGTGCCTTTAAATTTTGACCGGAATGTCCCTTGAAGTGACAGGCAGGAAAAGTGAACACACATGTTTGCATATGCATATTATTTGCGTGCATCCCATTATTAACCCAAAGCACAATACATAACTCTTCCAGCTTTTGTATTATTTTAAAAGTAGAAATCTACTGATATTTGTTATGGACATTCTTAGAACCCCTAAAATGTCTTAATTTACAACATCCTTTACCACCTTTGTTAGGTATATGTCCTTGTCTTTCTCTAACAGATACATACAGTTATCATTAGGGATATTATGCAGAAAGAAAATACCTTAAAAGGTTAGTGCACACCTTGTAATTACAAGACATTTCTGTTACGCTGCTATATAATGACACATCAGCCAAGTCTCCACATTTTTAAAACAATCTAACATCCTTTTTACTGCAATTGTTTTTCAATAGTCAAACTCCACCCACCATTTGTCTCATTTGGAGGAGCCAGTCTGAGCTTGAATCTGCAGACAACAAGGCTAGCAAGGATCATAATATTAGCATTCACTGCATTGTTTTGAAGTAGTTATCAGTTAAATCCAGTTAGGGAAAAGTAACAGGGCTAACCTTGAGAAGTCAGCAGGGTGCATTTCAAGTTCTGAGAATTAGAAAATCGTTAATATTCAGAGCTAAATTACATGAAAAGACAAATTAAATAATTAAAGTATATTGCAATATTGTTTATAACTAAATATTTTACGTAAAAATCTCAAGGTTTCAAATGAACACAAAGAAAAAAAATCAATGTTCAAGATCACTGCCTCTTGTTATAGCACGTTGTTTCAATAGATACATATGTTTTAAATTCCCTTATCTTTCTATGTATAATATATTAGCAGCCGCGGGACTTCAACTCATCAGTTTTATGTCAAGGCCAAGAGCCGAGCTGACATATTTCAACATATGATGCTATATTACAAAGTACCTCTTTTAGGGCTAGATTACGAATTAAGTGCTATTTTTTAGATCCCGCTCATGCGTTTTGTGTGCGTTGGGTAGAGTGTGTATTACAAGTTAAAAGTAAAATCTTTTCACACGAGCGCTAACCCCACACACACAATAGTACAAAAGGAAATATCAAATGTAATTGACAAAGCTGTAGAGAACCATGTGATCACCAAGGATCTTGCTGTTTTCTTAATTAATAAAAACCCTATCACCCCAGTATTCTACACGTTACCTAAGGTTCACAAGAACCTTAAGGATCCTCTGGCTGCACTCCAAAAATCTTATTTAAAAGATACTGGCAATTTTCTTGAACAAATAAATAAGATACAAAGTGAAGAATCAGATATCCTCTTCACACTTGACATTGTTAGTCTATATACAACAATTCCCCATGAAGCTGGCATAGCATCAGTATTGAAACTGACTTTCTATTCCTAAATGTCAATTCATTGAGGATTTGTTGAATATAGTATTATACTTAAATTATTTTCTTTTTCAGGACACTTTTTACATTCAAAAAAAGGGTACAGCCATGGGCTGTAATGTGGCCCCTTCATACGCCAACATTTTCGTCAGCCAATTTGAGAAGAGATATGTATATACTAGTGTTTTTTTTTCAAACAAGCTGTAAACTTTGGCTCCGTTTCATCGACGATGTGTTTGGCGTATGGAGGGGCCCATTGAGCACACTACAAACATTTGTGGATGAATTAAACAATAGCACCAATAGTCTAAAATTCACACTATTTTTTTCTGAAAATCATGTAAGTTATTTAGATACAGTAGTATATAAGAAAGATGGTGCCCTGACTTCTGATCTATTTAATAAGCCCACTGACCGTAATACCCTCTTACATTTTGATAGTTATCACACTGAACAAGTTTTTAGGTCTATACCTAGAAGCCAATTTGTCAGAACAGTGAGGAATGTAAAGGATAAAAAACTGCAGGCAGTAAGATTGGTACAAATGGCCAAGAAATTTGAGAAAAGCGGTTATCCTAACCCATTAATATCAAATTGCAAACAAGATGTGCTTACTGAAATAAACGACCATGGTTCACGAAAAAGATATAATAAAAAAGAAGGGAATCAGATTGTGTTCACAATGGAATATAGCATGTATAGTGAAAAAATCTCTAAGATTATTAAAAAGCATTGGTATTTATTAAATAAATACAATCCTAGTATTAGGGAATTTCAAGATCCCCCTATACATGCCTATAAGAGGGTAAAAAATATAAGAGATATATTAGTTAAGGCCAATATGGGCACTAAAAAGGAAGAGAAAGTCAATTATCTAACTAGTTCCAACAAAGGATCATATCCCTGCCTTCATTGTGCACAGTGCAACTCTATGATCAAGGGCAAACATGTAGCACAAATAAATGATAGAAAGAAACAATATATAAATGGTCTGTACACATGTGATACAGAATATGTAGTGTACTTACTAAAATGCCAATGTGAGCGGGGCTATGTTGGTGAAACAATTAATTGCATTAAAGATAGAATTAGTGCCCACAAATCATCTATTAGATGTGAGGACAAATCCCTCCCAGTATCGGCCCATTTCATTGAGGCAGGTCATTCAGTGAGCCAAGTTAGGTTTCAAGTAATTGATCACATCCCAAAACTGAGAAGGGGTGGTGATAGGGAATTGTTACTAAAGAGGAGAGAAGTTTGGTGGATAAAAAATGTAAATGCCCTCCACCCAGTAGGATTAAATAGGGATTATGACCTACATTTGTTTTTATAAGTATTTTTCAGATATTTTGTACATGCATTTATAGGTTTTTTAAATATGTATTATTTTATGGCGTTTTGATATTGTGTACATAATCCAAACTACCATTTCAGTAATACCCTAAAAAATGCCACATTAAAAAGTGAAAAGGAAAAAAGTTAATTTAAAAGGAGTAATAATTATATACAGCCAGTAGGTGGCGAGAGAGAAACATGAGAAATATGTATGATGTCATCTAATGAACAGGTGAGTTAATTAAATGCTACACAGGTGTTATATAAGGGGTTCAATGGTAGTTGTCTATAGCATGATTAAGAGTCACATGGACTTGAAACGTTGCTGCTGCTTTGTCTTCATGTTACGGTAAATAAAGCTGATACCTTGATGAATTGGTGGTGCTGACGTCTCCTCTTTGGATTTCTTTATGTATGAGAGGTGTGCAGGAGCCTCTGATGTGCGAGCACCCCATACAAACAAAGTTTGATGAACTTTTCTATGTGTGTGCTGGATCCTCCATTGTTTCTTGTATATATATATATATATATATATATATATATATATATATATATATATATATATATATATATAGGAATATCTTTATAAAAAGACTTAGAACATATTCCCCTATGTGAAATATTTACAGTAAATACATAGTTAAAAACTTTATTAAATATGAATATTGCATATATATGCTATTGCATGTTATCAATCATCTACTTGACTGCAAAGGGCTCCAATGCACATATATACAGTATATATATATATATATATATATATATATATATATATATACATGTCTATATATGTATACATATTTATTTATGTTTCTATGTGTATATAAATGTCTGTAAATACATATACACACATATATATACATATGTACACACACACACATATATATATGTATAATACATATATATATATATATACATACATATACATATTTAGACTTGTATATGTATGCATCTCTAGGTTAATGCCCTTTGCAGCCATTAACACCTGAGACCTCATATGTTTTATAGCTTTCTATTGCATATTTTTTAAATAATATTTATTAGATAGTGTTTTTATGAGTGTAACTGTACTTTTAAATGTATTTTTAATGTTTTTTGTGCAACATTTTAGTCGAGCATAACAGTAACCAGAGCTCTGATGTAGTGATATCCTGATGCGTGTTAAATTCAAGTGCTCTCGATCTAACACGTTTCCTTTCAACTCGTAATACACATGCTTCTTTCAAAGTGTGCAAAGAGCCACAAAAAAAACCTTTTCGCTTGCGCACAACAGTTAGCGTGCCACTCGTAAATCTAGCTCTTAGTAAGATTAATGTGATAAATCAACTTGTGAAGTCATGGATCTTCAAAACATTTACAGTATACCTTTTATAATATTCATTTACTAGTTTACTTATTAATAAATGGGCTATCATTTAGAATTTACATTATTACCATATTTACCTCTACATTTATCTTTCTGTTCTTTTTCGTTTAAGAAAACTGGCTTTAAAACACCATCCAGACAAAAATCCGGAAAATCCCCAAGCTGCAGAAACATTCAAGGAAATCAACAATGCTCATACAATACTGAGTGACTTATCAAAAAGGAATATTTATGACAAATATGGTTCTCTAGGCCTGTATGTGGCAGAACAGTTTGGAGAAGAAAATGTAAATGCATACTTCATGTTGTCAAGCTGGTGGGCAAAGGTAAGAGATCCAATTTTATCCAAAGCAAACCCTGGTCTAACCTCTTCTTACATAGATACACCTTTGTTGGTCATCTATTGTTTTCCTCATAACTTTAATATTCAACTATCAACAACAGTTTTATCAAGAAATATAACATAGTGGGTTTCATTCTATGGAAGCTATTCATATTCATTAAAAGCCTTATTGTAGTGTATCAGCTGCCTAGAATAACAAAAAAGCTGTTGAAATAGGAGAGGCTAGTGAACAGGTGGTTCTAGCAAAATGCTATGAAGAGTGTTATGTGGGAGGTGCTGCAGCTTCAAGCAGTAATAGGTACCTGCCATGGTGAATAGAACCTGAAGGAACCCCAGAAGAACTGGCAGTGCTTTGCAGGCCAGTGTGTGAGATCCAGGTAAGTACAAATGTGACTCTACCCTGAGGTGTAAAAGCAGCAAGTGCATGTTTACATCAGAAAACCAGCACCTACTGTTTGAGATGAGCACTAGACGTGGCTGGGTGCAAGTGTGCTCCTAACACCCTACAGATTGCTGAGACATGTAGTTCTATGGGCAGTAAGCAATTCCCCTGAACTGAGTTCCACTTAGACCACGAGTTCACACTGAACTGAATGGTTTCCTTTTTGGAAAAGCCACCTGCTTGAATGACTAATGGTTTCCAGTGTTTGCAAAGAGAAAGTCACACTCTAAAGGAATGCTAAGCTTCTCTTTGTAAATAGTTAAATGAGGTCAAAGTTGTAAAAATTCAACTTTTATTGTGTGAAATAAAAATACTTTAAGTACTCCCCCTGCAGTCTTATATGTTTTATGCTTGTATCCATATTTAATCATCAACATAGTGCATTAACTAATTTTACTCCATCATCTTAACCTTATTTGCCTTAAGATCTATATTATCTTTATTAAAGTTTTGAATAAATAGTTAAACAACAGAAATTAAAAGACATAAAACATATTGCAACAATATTGCAGTCAAGGCAAATGAGGTAAAAGCATAAGTTAAATAAATGATGTGATCTTTGAAAGCTACACAATCACATCTGCGAAGGAAAACATAACAAAAAAATCAGAGCTCTAAGCGTATAATCAATACCTAAAAGAGATTACATTGGTAAATTACTCAGTATTAGACACAACAATAAAAAGAGAGGAGAGGAAGAAAACATTGCAGAAAGAAAATTAGATGAAGCCGGTAGATACAAGAACCATATATCTAAATCTTGAAATTACCAAACCATGAATTAGTCCCAATAGGAATATAGTACCTCAAACTGAACAGTGAATAAATTAGGAGTAATAGGTTTTAAAGTGGACTAAAGAACAGAGACTCCCTCCGAAATGTAAGACTAAAAATATGTTTAGTGGTAGTGGTCACTATATGGTCACTCCTCCTTTACAATTTAACATTTAAAAAGTATATTTATGTTTTAGAATTTAGCCATTGGGTCCAATAAAACTCCATGTCCAAGAAAAAATCTTGCTTTCCTTTCAAGGTGAAATTTACATTTATTGCTTATTGACAGTAATAGGGGGATGATTGATTATCAGAATTTTGACATTCAAATAATATTGTTTATTTGTATAGTGCCACAAAATTCCCTAGGGCTGATACAAAGATTTGTGGTAAGATACAAATACATAACAGCCTAATAAAAACAAGTACAGCAGTAGGAGGTCCCTCCTCCTAAGAGATTAAAGTATACAGGTTACGGGTGCAGAGACATAAGATTTGGGCTAGCTTGTCACATGGATTGTAGTTGCAGCAGCGAGTCAAGGCAATTCAAGATTTATTTTGGTTAGGATGAAAATAGAGGCCCTAAATACGAGAGGCAGCTTAAGTATATATATATATATATATATATATATATATATATATATATATATATATACGTATATTAAACAGTACTAGCGCCTGTTTAAATTAATATATTTATCAATATTACTAGTGAACTAAAAGTAAAACTATGCTATTATTACTAAGGAACCATAAAGTTTATATGCCTTGAGGAGTGAGTATTTATTTTCATCAGATTTAATCTATCTATCTATCTATCTATCTATCTATATATCTCTCTATCTATCTATCTATCTATCTATCATACTGTAATTAATTATTACTCAGTAATGTAATTTATTTTACATTCAGAATGATCTACAATGAAATGATAATCCTGTGTTTTCTTTTAGGGCTTATTTGCTATCTGTGGACTTCTGACTGGCTGTTATCTTTGCTGCTGCTTTTGTTGCTGTTGTAACTGCTGCTTTGGAAAGTGTAAACCCAAGTCAACTGTAGAGGAAGATTATGAATACTATGTTTCTCCTGAGGACCTGGAGGAACAAATTCGGACAGACATGGAAACAGGTGGTCAAAAAAGAGGAAACTTCTTATACCACAGTAACATACCTGTAGATTTTTTTTGTATCGTAGCTGTATAATTATTTTAAGATCTTAGTTGCAGATTTTAAGGAAAATTGCTTCAAGCTTTTTTCTTGTTAGCAGCTTCAAGCTATCATGTGCAGTTATGCACTGTTTCAAAAATAGCACATTTTATAGAATGCACTTTTTGGTAACTAAAACACTATGGAGCTTGATGCCCCGTGTTTCTGGCGAGCCCTTAGGCTCGCCGGAAACACAAGTTATGAAGCAGTGGTCTAAAGGGGCGGCGGACAGACATCGCCAGAAATCAACCTGATCGAATACGATCAGGTTGATTGACACCCCCGGCTAGCATCAGATTGGCCGCGAATCTGCAGGGGACGGCATTGTACCAACAGTTCACAAGAACTGCTGGTGCAATGATAAATGCAGAGAGCGTATGCTATCGGCATTTATCGATGTGCAGCGGACATGATCCGCAATATCAGATTATGTCCGCTCGCACTATAATAAATAGGCCCCTATATGGCTTTTTAGGCTATAACATTTTACCTACTTTTATTTATTGTTATATTTTTATTGATGATACACTTATATACCCACAAAGTTATTATATTTCTATGTTTAAGATTAGTACAAATTAAATTATTTATTAATATAGGGTTGGATATATTTTTCTATAGCATATTATTATTATTTATTAATATTAAGTTGAATATATTTTTCTATAGCATAGCAACATTATTTAGGTTTATGCAAAGGTTAGGCAACTTTCACTCTGGTATTATAATATAAATGCACTTATTATTTATGGTTTTACAATTATTTTTATCACGTTATATATGTATTTTTTTTATCATACATATCTAGATATACTACAGGATTAGTGGAGCATGATTTTTTTTTATAATTGATATAATTGTTGGGGAGATGATGGGATTGCAACACTTAGATTGGTGACACATACGCTATAGTGGAATAGTGTTTTTTGGGGGTAGTAAAGGGCAAGGTTGGGTGACGTTCACTTTGGTATTACTACAAAATATATTAGTGTGCTTATTTCAGTGATGTAAGTATTTCTATTTGGATGGTCATATTTTGATCTTCATTATTTTTAGATGCATAAAAAAAATATGTGCCATTATATTAATAATCTTAAAATTTCTTTTGTAATATTTGGTTAGTCCTTATTTCTCTTCTTAGACCAGGAACACAATTCTGCATTACCAGATCTAGTATCACAACATATTTGGTTTGTTTATGCCCATGTTCGATCTCAAGGAGGCAAGTTTACATTTTATAGCAATACATTTTCATGGTATGATAAGACAATGGTGATATTTTTTGTCATTACAAGTACAAGTAAATCCAGATTCTTTTTTAACATACCCTGAGTTTTTGTTGGTCCCATTGGGCCTGTGTCATATTATTGTCATTTCCACTAAGACACAGACATCTGGACTTTCAATTTGCTCCTGTCAAACTACATGTTTTCTCTTTATATTCCATTGTTTTATGTAAGTGATGTTTATTATTGTGTATAGTTTATTACTATTATTCCCACTAACCATGGGATCAATCCATTGAGTTTTTAAAATTATTGCCATGTGGATGTTTCAGATCTCTACTTTGTTTAGGTCTTATGTTTTATTTATATACTATGACAAATTGTGCCTGTCTGATGGGTGTTAATTGGTTTTAAGCACTATTTAAACAGCTGTTGGAATTGTTCTTAGCTCAGAATGGCATTGCTTGTGGACTTGACAAGTTTTTTTTTTTTTTTTTATTAAATTGTAATTCTTGGTTACTAACTTTCTCCAACATTGGTGTGTCCGGTCCACGGCGTCATCCATAACTTGTGGGAATATTCTCTTCCCCAATAGGAAATGGCAAAGAGCACAGCAAAAGCTGTCCATATAGTCCCTCCTAGGCTCCGCCCACCCCAGTCATTCTCTTTGCTGCTGAACAAGCAGCATCTCCACGGAGATGGTGAAGAGTATGTGGTGTTTAGTTGTAGTTTTGTATTCTACTATCAAGAGTTTGTTATTTTAAAATAGTGCTGGTATGTACTATTTACTCTGAAACAGAAAAAGATGAAGAGTTCTGTTTGTGAGAGGAATATGATTTTAGCAGCAGTAACTAAAATCGTTTGCTGTTTCCACATAGGACTGTTGAGATGAGATAACTTCAGTTGGGGGAAACAGTTGGCAGACTTTTCTGCTTAAGGTATGACTAGACATATTTCTAACAAGACTGTGTAATGCTGGAAGGCTGTCATTTCCCCTCATGGGGACAGGTAAGCCATTTTCTTAGTCTCAAACAGAATAAAGGGCTTAATATGGGCTATAAAACTGGTAGACACTAGATCGATTGCTTTATTTGGGCATTTTATACAGCTTGCTGTTGAAATTCACACTTTATAAACTTTGGGGAACGTTTTTTTACGTCAGGCACTGGTTTAGACACCTTCCCAGTCAGGAAGGGCCTTCTCTGTAGTAGGCAGAGCCTCATTTTTGCGCCATTATTGAGCAGTTACTTTTGAGAGCAGGACATGCAGCTGCATGTGTGTGGGTCTGAAAGTAATTGAAAAGGTTCCTAGAAGGCTTCATTTGGTATCGTATACCCCCCTGGGTTTGGTAAAGTCGCAGCAAAGGCTGTAGCTGGGACTGTAGAGGGGTTAAAACTGTAACCGGCTCCGGTTTCCTTCATAGTTTTTCACATATTCAGTAATAAAGTGTGCCCTGTTTAAAATTTAAAGAGACAGTAACGGTTTTGTTTTAAAACGGTTTTTGTACTTTATTGACAAGTTTAATCCGGTTTAACATGTCTGTGCCTTCAGATAAACTATGTTCTGTATGTATGGAAGCCAATGTGTCTCCCCCTTCAAAATTGTGTGATAATTGTGCCATAGCGTCCAAACAAAGTAAGGACAGTACTGCCACAGATAGTAAAGTTGCCCAAGATGATTCATCAGATGAAGGGAGTAGACATAGTTCTACATCATCTCCTTCTGTGTCTACACCAGTTTTGCCCACGCAGGAGACCCCTAGAACTTCTAGCGCGCCAATGCTTGTTACTATGCAACAATTGACGGCAGTAATGGATAACTCCATAGCAAATATTTTATCCAAAATGCCTGCATTTCAGAGAAAACGCGATTGCTCTGTTTTAAACACTGTAGAGAAGGAGGGCGCTGATGATAATTGCTCTGTCATACCCTCACACCAATCTGAAGTGGCCATGAGGGAGGTTTTGTCAGATGGGGAAATTTCTGATTCAGGTAGAATTTCTCAACAGGCAGAACCTGATGTTGTGACATTTAAATTTAAATTAGAGCATCTCCGCGCACTGCTTAAGGAGGTGCTATCTACTCTGGATGATTGTGACAACCTGGTCATTCCAGAAAAATTGTGCAAGATGGACAAGTTCCTAGAGGTTCCGGTGCACCCCGACGCTTTTCCTATACCCAAGCGGGTGGCGGACATAGTGAATAAGGAGTGGGAGAAGCCCGGCATACCTTTTATCCCTCCTCCTATATTTAAGAAATTATTTCCTATGGTTGACCCCAGAAAGGACTTATGGCAGACAGTCCCTAAGGTCGAGGGGGCAGTTTCTACACTAGCCAAGCGCACTACTATTCCTATTGAGGATAATTGTGCTTTCAAAGATCCTATGGATAAAAAATTGGAGGGTTTGCTTAAAAAGATTTTTGTACAGCAAGGTTACCTCCTGCAACCTATTTCGTGCATTATTCCTGTCACTACAGCAGTGTGGTTCTGGTTCGAGGAACTAGAAAAGTCGCTTAGTAGAGAGACTCCGTATGAGGAGGTTATGGACAGAATTCACGCACTTAAGTTAGCTAATTCCTTTATTTTAGATGCCGCTTTGCAGTTAGCTAGATTAGCGGCGAAAAATTCAGGGTTTGCAATTGTGGTGCGCAGAGCGCTCTGGCTAAAGTCTTGGTCAGCGGATGTATCTTCCAAGACAAAATTGCTTAATATCCCTTTCAAGGGTAAAACCCTTTTTGGGCCAGAATTGAAAGAGATTATCTCAGACATCACTGGGGGTAAGGGCCACGCCCTCCCACAAGATAGGCCTTTCAAGGCCAAGAATAAGTCTAATTTTCGTTCCTTTCGCAATTTCAGGAACGGACCGGCCTCCAACTCTGCAGCCTCTAGACAAGAGGGTAATGCTTCACAAACCAAACCAGCTTGGAAACCGATGCAAGGCTAGAACAAGGGTAAGCAGGCCAAGAAGCCTGCTGCTGCTACCAAGACAGAATGAAGGAGTAGCCCCCGATCCGGGACCGGATCTAGTAGGGGGCAGACGCTCTCTCTTCGCTCAGGCTTGGGCAAGAGATGTTCAGGATCCCTGGGCACTAGAAATAGTTTCTCAGGGTTATCTTCTGGAATTCAAGGAACTACCCCCAAGGGGAAGGTTCCACATGTCTCACTTATCTTCAAACCAAATAAAGAGACAGGCATTCTTACATTGTGTAGAAGACCTGCTAAAGATGGGAGTGATACACCCAGTTCCAACCGTGGAACAAGGAATGGGGTTTTACTCAAATCTGTTTGTAGTTCCCAAAAAAGAGGGAACTTTCAGACCAATTCTGGATTTAAAGATCCTAACAAATTTCTCAGAGTGCCATCGTTCAAAATGGAAACTATTCGAATGATTTTACCTACAATCCAGGAGGGTCAATTTATGACTACCGTGGATCTAAAGGATGCGTATCTACATATTCCTATCCACAAAGATCATCATCAGTTCCTAAGGTTTGTCTTTCTGGACAAACATTACCAGTTCGTGGCTCTCCCATTCGAGCTAGCCACTGCTCCAAGGATTTTCACAAAGGTACTCGGGTCCCTTCTAGCGGTTCTAAGACCAAGGGGCATTGCAGTGGCACCTTACTTGGACGACATTTTGATACAAGCGTTGTCTCTTTCAAAGGCAAAGGCTCACACAGACATCGTTCTGGCCTTTCTCAGATCTCACGGATGGAAAGTGAACATAGAAAAAAGTTCCCTGTCTCCGTCTACAAGAGTTCCTTTCTTGGGGACAATAATAGATTCTTTAGAAATGAAGATTTTCCTGACAGATGTCAGAAAGTCAAAACTTCTAAACGCTTGTCAAGTTCTTCACTCTGTTCCACGACCTTCCATAGCTCAGTGCATGGAAGTAGTAGGGTTGATGGTTGCAGCAATTGACATAGTTCCTTTTGCACAAATTCATCTAAGACCATTACAACTGTGCATGCTGAAACAGTGGAATGGGGACTATACAGACTTGTCTCCAGTGATTCAAGTAGATCAGAAGACCAGAGACTCACTCCATTGGTGGCTAACCCAGGATCACCTGTACCAGGGAATGAGCTTCCGCAGACCAGAGTGGGTCATCATCACGACCGACGCCAGTCTAGTGGGCTGGGGCGCGGTCTGGGACTCCCTGAAAGCTCAGGGGCTATGGTCTCGGGAAGAGTCTCTTCTCCCGATAAACATTCTGGAACTGAGAGCGATATCCAATGCTCTCAGGGCTTGGCCTCAACTAGCAAAGGCCAGATTCATAAGATTCCAATCAGACAACATGACGACTGTTGCTTACATCAACCATCAGGGGGGAACAAGGAGTTCCCTGGCGATGAGAGACGTGACCAAAATCATAAAATGGGCGGAGGATCACTCCTGCCACCTATCTGCGATCCACATCCCAGGAGTGGAAAACTGGGAGGCGGATTATCTGAGTCGTCAGACATTCCATCCGGGGGAGTGGGAACTCCACCCGCAGATATTTGCCCAGTTGACTCAATTATGGGGCATTCCAGACATGGATCTGATGGCGTCTCGTCAGAACTTCAAGGTTCCTTGCTACGGGTCCAGATCCAGGGATCCCAAGGCGACTCTAGTGGATGCATTAGTAGCGCCTTGGACCTTCAACCTAGCTTATGTGTTTCCACCGTTTCCTCTCATTCCCAGGCTGGTAGCCAGGATCAAGCAGGAGAGGGCCTCGGTGATCTTGATAGCTCCTGCGTGGCCACGCAGGACTTGGTATGCAGACCTGATGAATATGTCATCGGCTCCACCATGGAAGCTACCTTTGAGACAGGATCTTCTAGTACAAGGTCCATTCGAACATCCAAATCTAGTTTCCCTCCAGCTGACGGCTTGGAAATTGAACGCTTGATTTTATCTAAGCGTGGTTTTTCGGATTCTGTAATAGATACTCTGGTACAAGCCAGAAAACCTGTAACTAGAAAAATTTACCATAAAATATGGAAAAGATATATCTGTTGGTGTGAATCCAAGGGATTCTCATGGAGTAAGATCAAAATTCTTAGGATCCTTTCCTTTCTTCAAGAAGGTTTGGATAAGGGATTATCAGCAAGTTCTCTAAAGGGACAGATTTCTGCTTTATCTGTCTTGTTACACAAACGACTGGCAGCTGTGCCTGATGTTCAAGCTTTTGTTCAGGCTTTGGTCAGGATCAAGCCTGTTTTCAGACCTTTGACTCCTCCCTGGAGTCTGAATTTAGTTCTTTCAGTTCTTCAAGGGGTTCCGTTTGAACCTCTACATTCCATAGATATCAAGATGTTATCTTGGAAAGTTCTGTTTTTGGTTGCTATTTCTTCTGCTAGAAGAGTTTCTGAGTTATCTGCTTTGCAGTGTAATCCGCCCTATCTGGTGTTCCATTCAGATAAGGTTGTTTTGCGTACTAAACCTGGTTTCCTTCCAAAGGTTGTTTCCAACAAGAATATTAACCAGGAAATACGTGTGCCTTCTTTGTGTCTGAATCCAGTTTCAAAGAAGGAACGTTTGTTACACAATTTAGATGTAGTTCGTGCTTTAGAGTTCTATTTAGAAGCAACAAAGGATTTCAGACAAACGTCTTCTCTGTTTGTCATTTATTCTGGCAAAAGGAGAGGTCAAAAAGCTACTGCTACCTCTCTTTCCTTTTGGCTGAAAAGCATCATCTGATTGGCTTACGAGACTGCCGGACGGCAGCCTCCTGAACGCATCACAGCTCACTCTACTAGGGCTGTGGCTTCCACTTGGGCCTTCAAGAACGAGGCTTCTGTTGATCAGATATGTAAGGCAGCGACTTGGTCTTCCCTACACACTTTTGCCAAATTCTACAAATTTGATACTTTTGCTTCTTCGGGGGCTATTTTTTGGAGAAAAGTTTTGCAAGCCGTGGTGCCTTCTGTTTAGGTAACCTGATTGGCTCCCTCCCTTCATCCGTGTCCTAAAGCTTTGGTATTGGTTCCCACAAGTTATGGATGACGCCGTGGACCGGACACACCAATGTTGGAGAAAACAGAATTTATGCTTACCTGATAAATTACTTTCTCCAACGGTGTGTCCGGTCCACGGCCCGCCCTGGTTTTTTAATCAGGTTTGATGAATTTCTTTCTTTAACTACAGTCACCACGGCACCTTATAGTTTCTCCTGTTTTTTCTTCTGTCCGTCGGTCGAATGACTGGGGTGGGCGGAGCCTAGGAGGGACTATATGGACAGCTTTTGCTGTGCTCTTTGCCATTTCCTGTTGGGGAAGAGAATATTCCCACAAGTTATGGATGACGCCGTGGACCGGACACACCGTTGGAGAAAGTAATTTATCAGGTAAGCATAAATTCTGTTTTTTTTGTTATATATGGATTTAGTACAAGCTGACCACAAGACAGTGAGCTGAGCTACTAAGAGTACTCAGCATGGCTGCTTAATACTTTGAAAGTGATTTTTTCCCCTTTGTAAGTGCTTTTACTCTTTATTTCATACTGAGGTAACTCTATTCACTTTTGTGGTAAATTCTGTGTTTTGTATTTTCTCACAAATAGATGCCTACATTATTTAATATAGTGTTTGAGGCTGTCATAATAATTTAATAAAAATTTTGCCCAGCTCAACTAGCTGTAAAAGAGGGAAAATATGCTTTTTGAGGCCTAGTTACCATTAAAATAGTAATGTTTTCAAACAATGCAAGAGTTTCACATTAGAAATAGACTGTTCTATATACTATTTAGTGCAGGTCAATGTATAGCAATAGTTGC
The DNA here is from genome assembly GCF_027579735.1 of Bombina bombina. Taxonomy (NCBI): domain Eukaryota; kingdom Metazoa; phylum Chordata; class Amphibia; order Anura; family Bombinatoridae; genus Bombina; species Bombina bombina. The sequence goes on from NC_069503.1 coordinate 919,785,571, forward strand.
AGTTATGTTCTTATGTAAATATCAATATGTATTTACATATAAAAATATAATGAAGCACATATCTCCATAATTTCAACTAGGCATTTGCCTAGGGCAGCAAGAAATATTACATATATCAATACGTAAACTGAAAAATGTAATAAAATAAAGAAAAAATCTTTTTTTTTTTTCATTTCAAAAACTTTATTGAAGCTGAAACAAAGATACAAGTCAAGGGGTTAACAGAAAGAGGGAGGGGGATAAACCTGCCTCCATTACATCATATTTCTACAGTGGTTAGGGCAACCCCATACAACAAAAGTAATATCCATATTAATAGATAATAAAAAATGCTTAAGATACTTGTTACTTAATGGGAGGGGACTCTATTGCCCCAAAGTATTCTAATCCAAGAGAGGGTATAGAAAAGGAAGGAAGGGGGGAGGAGGGGGGGGGAGGGGGAGAGTATCAGGTGAAAATACTTGTTATTAGTGAGATAAACCTGTCACATGTCCGAGCTAGCAGTCTGTGATGTCTAGGTACTAGAGGTCAACACATTAGGCTTCCAGCTTGTGTCAAAGGAGTCTTTCCAGTCTGTCCAGGTCAACTCAAAGAGGTCAGAATTACCCAGTTTATAGAAAATATCTTTCTCCATGGTGTAAAGGTAGGCCATAAAGGAGCAAACCCTAGACCAAGTGGGGGGGGGATTCTTTCTTCCAGTCACAGGCAATTAAATGTTTTATGGACATAAAGAGATATATACATATATATGCATGGTGCTTAGGCAGGGCATGTACCCCGATATGAAGTAGAGCTACTGTTGGCGTACTACCTAGGGATATACCTAGACTGGAAAGCACCCGGAAGCATCTGGTCCAAATGGGGTGAAGTTTGGGGCATTCCCACCATATATGCAAAGAGTCACCTCTCTGGCCGCATCCTCTCCAGCAGTGAGGAGATGCAGAGGGGAAGATTTTTGCCAGTCTCACAGGGACATAGTACCAGTGAGCCAGCAGTTTGTAATATGTCTCAAATAAAGTTGTACAGTGAATGGCTTTCTGGGTGCGTTCCAAGGTACGCCCCCAGATGTCGCCTGTAAAGGTCTTACCAAGCAGGGATTCCCACTTCAAAAGGTGGGTTGCCTTACCCGATTGCGAGGCAAGACCCAGAAGGTTATAGTGACGGGAGAGAGGTCTAATGAGCCTATCTCCCTGAATCCATGTGGATTCCCATTGGGTTAAGGGGCGAGACGACGACGGTTTGAAGCCCCAACTGGAGAGGAAACTTTTAATCCTATGGTATTCAAACTTCAAGTATTGTGGGATGACCCGTTCTGTGTCCAGCTGAGAAATAGGTCGGAAACAAACCTTTGGAGAGGAGAGCCAAAGATCAGAGACCGTGTTGACTCCCATCTGGGCCCATTTCAACGGGTGAGTGTCCTGCAGACCCGACAACAGTCCCGATAGGGAGGTAATGGGTGACGGATGAGGGGCGACATGGTCACAATGTCGAATCCTATCCCAGAAGTGTAGGCATTCCCGGATAATGGGATTTAGGAGTTGGAGTTTCCTCCGGTGGTGCGGTGGAGTCCAAATTAAATCCCGCAAATTTAGCAAGAAAGGTAACGAGGCTTGTTCAATGGAGTGCCACTTGCAGGAGGACTGTTTGACTCCCCATTGTGAGATGTGGGTGAGCATTGCGCCCTCATAGTATCTCAGTATCAAGGGAGAGCCTAGCCCACCGCACGCCCGAGGTAGTTGAAGCACTCTCTGTGCCACTCTGGGGGGCCTGCCCTTCCAAATATGTTTGACGAATTTGCTTTGGAATTGTAGGAGTATTTGTCTTGGTACCCTGATAGGGAGGCAGCGGAATAGGTATGTAAGTCGGGGTAGGAAGGACATCTTTAGGGCAGCAATGCGTCCCATCCATGAAACATGGGATAGATTCCAACTCTTATTCAGGGAGCGAAGCTCCGACAAGCGAGGGAGATAGTTGTCCTTTACGACTCGGGATAGGTCATCGGAGAGTTTGACTCCTAGATGCATTACTGAAGTTTCCGACCACCGGAAAGGATATTTGGCTTTAAGCGGGTTTAAGGCTGTACTCCCGAACCCTTGGGTATATATCTCTGTTTTGGAGATGTTTAACTTATAATAGGAATGGGCGTTGAACTCTTCCACTATATGCATGAGCCTAGGGAGGGTAATTATAAGGTCGGATGAGAAAAGGGTAATGTCATCCGCAAATAAAGCAATACTATGTTTAGTGCCAAAAAGGGTTATACCGCCCATATGAGGGTCAGACCGGATCTGTTCGGCCAGGGGCTCTATGGCCAGGGTGAAAAGCAGGGGAGACAGAGGGCAGCCCTGCCTAGTCCCATTAGATATAACAAATGGACGAGTATGGAAACCGAGGCCCCTAACTGATGCCGAAGGGGAAGAATATAGGGCCTTTATTGCTCTAATAATGCATCCAGGGAAGTGGTTATTTTCAAGTACTTCCCATAGGAACCGCCATCTCACCCAATCAAAAGCTTTTTCGGCGTCCAATGATATGACCGCCACGGGCTTGTGGAGGCTGGAGGAGAGACTCATAACATTCAGCAATCTTCTAGTATTGTCTGGGCCCTCTCTCTTTGGGATAAATCCCACCTGGTCTGGGTTGATCAAGTGGGGAAGTAGAGGGGCTATGCGGTTAGCTAAGAGTTTTGAGTAGAATTTGATATCGGTATTGATTAAGGAGATTGGCCTGTAGCTAGCACAGAGGGTCGGGTCTTTATTGGGTTTGGGGATTGTTATTATGGTGGCTTCCAGGTATTCTTCCTTAAATTTACCCTCCTCCCGGGCTAAATTATAGAGTCTGAGAAGTAGTGGGGAAAGTTCTTGAGAGAAGGTTTTGTAAAAGTGTACAGGGAATCCATCAGGGCCTGGTGCTTTAAAAGATTTCGAATTCCTGATTACTTGCTGTACTTCTCTAATTGAAAATGGGGAGGTTAGGGAGTCTCTTTGATCGGGTGAGAGGGACGGCAGGTTCAAGGTCTGTAGGTATTCGCATACTTTCTCGGCTGGGGTCGATTGGGGACTTTCGGACTTGTCTATGTTATAGAGATTGGAGTAAAATCCAGCAAAAGCTTCTCCAATCTGCGTAGGGATTTTTAGAAGGGAGTTAGCTGCGGTAATACTATGGATATGCGACGCACAGGTCCTATTTCTAATTTTATTGGCCAGGAGAGTATCCGCCTTGTTTCTCTTGTAGTAATACAGTTGCTTTAATCTAGTTAGATTATCCTGAGTTCTCTTGAGCTCAATGTGTGAGATATGATTTTTAAGGTCAGTTATCTGGCCTGTTAGGGAGTGAAGGGGCCTGGCTCTGTTCTGGGCTTCTAAAGACCTTAATTTAATGTAGGCTTGCGATAACGAGAGTCCCGCCTTTTTTCTGAGAATGGCCTGTTTAGAAATCATAATCCCCCTTATGGTCGCTTTTGCTGCTCCCCACCAACTCACCAACTTGAGAATTGTCATTAGTATGTATATAGTGGTTGATTTCTGTGCGTAGGCTTTCTCTGAACGGGATATCATGAAGGAGGGTGTTCGGCATGCTCCAGGGGGCTCTAGCTCGCGCAGAATTAGTAGAGATCAGATCTGTTATAACACAGTCATGGTCAGACCAGGGGCTTAGAGCTATTATAGCTTTAGAAAAAATATGTAGAGAAAAATGGATATAACAGAGCACTCAAATGGTACTAATAATAAATGGTTCTATATGATGAGTTAGCAGGATAGGGTAATATATAAAACGTAACTTTTAATATTTGTTGAAATTAAAATATATTGTGACAAACATTCACACAATCAGGTGTATATAAAAAAACATTTAAAATAAATGATAAATGCTGAGATACCGGGTATTAACCATTTACAGTGTGTTAAGTGGGTAGGTCTGGCAAGGAAGCACCATAAAATGCTCATGGATTGCACGGTAGCTAGTCTAAAAAAGAGGATTGACCTCACACAAAATTAACTGACTGGTGCAATACTGGATCGGTGCTATCACTTGTCAGAATCCCACACGATTGAATTAGCTCAAATTAAGTTACACTCAAACTCCTATAATTATACTGGGCTGTAGTGAGCCTATTCACAGCTCAACAGCCAGAAACAGATACCAACGAAATAACTTGTATGTCAATATCTATTATCACTATTGCGGTATTTAACACACTAACAAATCAACACTCAGCATTTATCAGAGCGCCTGATGCGCATTTCGCCACGTCCGTGGCTTTCTCAAAGGCTAACCCATCCTGCCTCATACTAAGCGCTTAAATATTACTTGGAGCCAATCACGGGTGAGTATTCGTACACACCCCTAAGCGCTGGCCAATCACCTACAATCTGTCCTATTGGTTAGTCGGACGTCACATGACTTTGCAATGACATGTACAGATAGGCGTGACCTATCACGCTAATGTCAACAATAGTGAGCGTGAACATTCAGGAGAATTAGATCAGAGGGATATAAGTACTGTATTGTTTATACTGGATTGCATATATTCTGATACAGCCTGGTGAACGATTTGCATGTCACATGTCCATACTATCACCACCAATATTTGCGCTACTAATTTCTTGTTATATCATCGTACTTATCTGAATTACCAGAAATATCAAATCATGTAATCACCATAAAGCCATAAATTTAACTATGTGTTTACTATATTAATAGATGATAGAGCATGAAATAAGACTTAAAGAAGTTCTTATTCTATTTAATATGGTTTTCGTGATACCCACTGCTTCAAAGAGACAGTTTAAGATGTACAAATTAACATAATCATTGAGAATGAAGTCTCTTGTGTCATGAGATCTTTAATTGTGTTTGGCACTGAGATGGTTAATGTAGGTACACCTGTGGCTATATACACTACACCATAATTGATATGGATAAAAACATGGAGTTACTTATGATCTGTAACCCATATAACACACTGCATATATTGTAGTTATTATATAGTACCAAGATATGAATTTATCGTGGTCCGAATGAGAAATAAGCATGTATGTTACAATAATATTTCTTTACTCACACAATGTGGAGTTTTAAATAATTGTGTATTTAGGAGTATTTACTTTATAGTGTCTTTTTTTGCTCCTAATGGTATAATCCTATTAGCAATGTGTGGTATCTTAATGAAAACCCTAATAACTGTGTATGGCAGACACGAAAAATACCCTGACGATTTTTCCCTGTAACTATATATCTAACTATATATATATTTTTCTTGAAATCAAGATGGGACTATCCGCCGCCCATAATTCTTGGATATACCTAACCACACATGTGATTACATGATTTGATATTTCTGGTAATTCAGATAAGTACGATGATATAACAAGAAATTAGTAGCGCAAATATTGGTGGTGATAGTATGGACATGTGACATGCAAATCGTTTACCAGGCTGTATCAGAATATATGCAATCCAGTATAAACAATACAGTACTTATATCCCTCTGATCTAATTCTCCTGAATGTTCACGCTCACTATTGTTGACATTAGCGTGATAGGTCACGCCTATCTGTACATGTCATCGCAAAGTCATGTGACGTCCGACTAACCAATAGGACAGATTATAGGTGATTGGCCAGCGCTTAGGGGTGTGTACGAATACTCACCCGTGATTGGCTCCAAGTAATATTTAAGCCCTTAGTATGAGGCAGGACGGGTTAGCCTTTGAGAAAGCCACGGACGTGGCGAAATGCGCATCAGGCGCTCTGATAAATGCTGAGTGTTGATTTGTTAGTGTGTTAAATACCGCAATAGTGATAATAGATATTGACATACAAGTTATTTCGTTGGTATCTGTTTCTGGCTGTTGAGTTGTGAATAGGCTCACTACAGCCCAGTATAATTATAGGAGTTTGAGTGTAACTTAATTTGAGCTAATTCAATCGTGTGGGATTCTGACAAGTGATAGCACCGCTCCAGTATTGCACCAGTCAGTTAATTTTGTGTGAGGTCAATCCTCTTTTTTAGACTAGCTACCGTGCAATCCGTGAGCATTTTATGGTGCTTCCTTGCCAGACCTACCCACTTAACACACTGTAAATGGTTAATACCCGGTATCTCAGCATTTATCATTTATTTTAAATGTTTTTTTATATACACTGATTGTGTGAATGTTTGTCACAATATATTTTAATTTCAACAAATATTAAAAGTTACGTTTTATATATTACCCTATCCTGCTAACTCATCATATAGAACCATTTATTATTAGTACCATTTGAGTGCTCTGTTATATCCATTTTTCTCTACATATTTTTTCTATATTTATCAAGGATATTGAGCACCCCCCACCCTATTAATTAGTACAAAGGAAAAACTTATTTCCTCCTGTTTATTAGGAATAATTATGTTGGGGACATAATATGTATTATATTTCTATAGTATCTCACTACTTTAATTTCTAAAACTGTTTATGCCTATCCGCTGTTTAGGACAGCATTCTGAGATTCAACTAAGTTGAATAAAGTTCTTACCCAGGGAGGTAATTGACTGGCCAAATCACCTATACAGATACATAAAAATGTCGCATAGTCTGTCACAAGACTTTAAAAATAGACAGGACCAGAGACTGAGGGATATAGATAAAACCTTTGCACTGGCCTGTGACACAGAAACTACTCTTGATACTATAATAGACAATTGGGAAGATGGTCTGAAATCTCTGAATTATTTAATTAGAAAACACACGCGCTCTTTTTGGAATAAGAGCGCGTATGATAAATACCTGGCTAAACATATCATCCCCAGAGGTCTTAGAGTACGCTTATTTCCTACCTTCTCTTTCCATATTGATACCTACAAAGACAGATGGGAGCAGGCACTAATTAACTGTTCCGAAATACTGGTTGCAATCTTATCGGACTATGAAACAGAAGTCATGTCTGAGTTAGATAAGGAAATCACTGAATACAATATAAAGTTACAAAAATTTGAAACACTGGATAAGTTTAAACAATCATACAAAGAGATGAGAGAGGAACTAGATAAAAGAGAGAAAGAGATAATACAGACTAAGTGCTCTAAAATGAAGAGAGACATTAAAGACTTTGAAAAGGGAAGGATATTCACATGGGATGATAAGCAACCCAGACGAAGACCACCTAATAGTCTACCACCACCTAAGACTACACATCAGTCAGATTGTGAGTCCTCGGCGGTAGAGGACAGTGATTCTGAGAGTAATATCAACAGACCAAGTACAAGTAGTTTTTTAGGGAGGGATACAACCCACCTAGACAAAGATACGAGAGACCAACAAGAAGGGGGAAAAGAAAACAGAACCCTACGAGATCGAGCGAGGTGGGGGTACAGATCCGACAGTGGGTACAGGAGAAGGGAGGACTGGGGGAAGCGCCCAAGATGGTAAATGAGGATAGTGACAAATTGCAAGTTATAAACCTTACACAAAAAGTAATTACAGAAACACAAAATCATGTTCTATCCAGAGGCCTGTCATTCTCACCCTCCCCTCCTTTGAATAAATTTGACTTAATAAAGGATTTACATCTTTACTGCAGAAAATTGATATTAAAGAAAATGTATAGTACCCATGAGGACAGTACAACTACTGATCTCCAAACGCTAGATACTTTGATTGAACTACTAAACGAAAGTGAAGAACCAGGAATAGGTACAAATGATAAGTTTCTTGATAAACAGATCAGACTTAAATCCAATTACATGCCACCGACCTCTAAGGTACCACAAATTGAGGTCTTTCTGAGAATGGTCATGCATGACTTCCTCGAATTACCTGATACAAAAGTAAGAAATATTACAAAGAAAGAAGAGGAAGCATTAAAAGAAATCAGTTCGTGGGATGATGTGATCATCAAACCATCGGACAAAGGAGGGAATATTGTGATTTGGGAGAAGGATACGTATATTGTTGAAGCAAATAGACAATTGAAAGATCGTAAATGCTATAAACATTTATTTTCAAATCCTACGTCTCAATTTCTGACTGACTATCTTAAACTGATCAATGAGGCCAAGGCAGACAATCTAATCAGCTCTAAAGAATGGTCGTTCTTACAGGTTAAGAACCCAAGGATTGCCACCATTTACTTTTTGCCCAAAATTCACAAAAATAAAGATACACCGCCAGGGAGACCTATTGTCTCCAGCATAAATAGTCTATGTGAACAAGGGAGTAAATTTCTGGATTTATACTTGAGAGAGATGGTATGGGCTCTGCCATCCTATACCCGGGACACTATGGATGTCCTAAGCAAAGTGAATGACCTAATACTAGACAAAGATTCCTTTCTGGTCACCTGCGACGTAGAATCGCTCTATACTTCAATTAAACATGAATATGGAATAAGAGCTGTTGAATTCTTCCTAAGCATGCAATCTAATGACAGATCTGAGAGAAATAAGTTTGTGATTAGATTATTGCAATTTGTACTGACACATAACTACTTTGTTTTTAATGACAATTTTTATTTACAAATTCAGGGCACTGCCATGGGGTCATCATGCGCCCCTACATATGCTAATATCTACCTAGGGTGGTGGGAGAGTGAATTTGTTTTCTCTCAGGTCTGTAAACCCCAAAGTACCTTTGTGCTCACTTGAACTATCATACACATTGGGAGCCTATACTAACTTGCCTACCTGGGCTACCTGGTCAGACTCTCTTAGAACATTAGTCCAGCTGCGTCAGCTTATTTGTCTTTGGGCCCCTGGTCTAAAGTGGAGTGTTATATCTTTTTATTGCTTATCTAACAACTATTTTCTTTTTGCAGGTCTACTGTAATACAATTAGTCCTAACTGTTACCCAGACAAGTGAACTTTTCAGCACTATCCCCTCAAAACTCTCCCTTTCCGGCCTAGCTAGTCTAGGCTGGTCACCTCCACTTCCCCTTTCCCCTCCCTTCTGGGTGTATCCCCTTTCCCTGAGTTGAGAGGGGTTGCTGAGGTTTTCGGTTGATTGCCATTTTGAGTTAGGTTGCTCATACTGTGCATTTTACATTACTATCTTCTGAATGGTACCCTAAAAGTTTGGCTCCTGGTTGTCTGTCCCTCACCTCCCCGCTCCCGCCCAGCCTGTCTGGGTGGGTCACTTCCAATTCCCTTTCCCCTTCCTCTTGGGTCGTATCCCTTAGCTTCCCTGAGGTGAGGGGCCAAATTAGGTGCCCTTTACATCTGCAACAGCTGTACACTACGTACAGCTTTTGCAGATGTAAAGTTTTCAGCATAGGCTAGAATATTAGATTGGTCAACTGCCTGGTCATCCTGCTTTCGTTCCAATGCATTGACCCTATCTCCAATTTCAGATATCTCCTTTTTCAGTTCTGCAGAACTATGTTGAATCTCTTGGGTGATGGACTTGGTCTGGGTTGCCAGGAATTTCTTAAGAGACGACTCAGTAATAAAGTGCTGCGAGGCGGCTGTAGACTGCATGCTGGACTGAGACTCTTCATCTTGAGATTCAGGTTCACTTATTTCGGCATTCGGAAGAGGGGCAGGCTCTTTAGCAGAATGAGCAAAGTGGTCGAACACTGTCTTCCTAGGTTTTGGGTTCGATTTTAAATGCTTCCTTATGGAGTGAGGCATTTTGTAGGTTAATAGTCGAATGCTGTGTCCAAGGGGAGCAAGAGACCACTAAAAATAGAGAAGTATGTACCGCTGTTTGAGGGAAAAAGGTATTGTTAATAGCACAAAAGAATATAATTATCATTTATTTTTTCATTTATTTTTAGGCTAGCATATTGAATGAGCAGAGCGGGGCTGGGCAGCACTTGTCAGAAAAAACTACATAGTAAACGTAGTGTACAGCTGTTGCAGATGTAAAGGGCACCAAATTTGGCCCCTCACCTCAGGGAAGCTAAGGGATACGACCCAAGAGGAAGGGGAAAGGGAATTGGAAGTGACCCACCCAGACAGGCTGGGCGGGAGCGGGGAGGTGAGGGACAGACAACCAGGAGCCAAACTTTTAGGGTACCATTCAGAAGATAGTAATGTAAAATGCACAGTATGAGCAACCTAACTCAAAATGGCAATCAACCGAAAACCTCAGCAACCCCTCTCAACTCAGGGAAAGGGGATACACCCAGAAGGGAGGGGAAAGGGGAAGTGGAGGTGACCAGCCTAGACTAGCTAGGCCGGAAAGGGAGAGTTTTGAGGGGATAGTGCTGAAAAGTTCACTTGTCTGGATAACAGTTAGGACTAATTGTATTACAGTAGACCTGCAAAAAGAAAATAGTTGTTAGATAAGCAATAAAAAGATATAACACTCCACTTTAGACCAGGGGCCCAAAGACAAATAAGCTGACGCAGCAGCACTTGACCAGTTAATGAAATGGACTAATGTTCTAAGAGAGTCTGACCAGGTAGCCCAGGTAGGCAAGTTAGTATAGGCTCCCAATGTGTATGATAGTTCAAGTGAGCACAAAGGTACTTTGGGGTTTACAGACCTGAGAGAAAACTACCCTATTGTGGGTTACCCTAGGGGGTGAAGCCTGATCTAGGCTCAAATGAGCTGTAGCCCCAGTTACAGAGGAGGCAAAATTAAGGGGTATTTAGAGGCTTAACAGGGCTGTGTGAAATGGGATCACAGTTATTGCAGTTGTCAAGGGGGATCGTTAGACCTCAAATGACCAGGCCTCTTAATAGGGTAGATGTAGGTATGCCTTTGATCTAGCTAACACAGAGCAAGACAATATTGAAATACCCCTCCTGCAGAACGTTGCACATTAGTAGTGATCAGATGTGAGGGTAGGTGTCATCAGACTTGCACGCTATAAAATCTTGGCCAGTGTTAATGGGGTCAGGGTCCCCCTTAGGCAGTTTACTAGGTTGTGTCCTGTGGGCTGCTGGGGTAGTAATGTGGGCAGATCTGAGTGCGTGCAAATAGTAATAAGGCAGCTTAACAGCCGCGATCTCACCCCTGTGTGGAACCGTTGATCTCCTCCGCTACCCGTCCGGTCAATGTGAAGGCACAAGCAGTGACTCCTAGAAGCTGCGGCACTGAGCTAAGCGCCACGTGGGGATCTGTCCGTGTTGTGTTGGGATCAAAGGCCTCCCAAGATGGCCGCCACTCGCGCCAATATGGAGGGCAGGAAGAGGCCTGAAACAGCTTCTCGTCCACAGCAATCTCCTCCAACTGCCGGCAGGTCTGTCCTCTGTAGCGGCAGCGTCGCGGGTCTGGGTCCAGACCCTCCCAGGTCACAGTCAGGCACGGGATACCCGGTAAGTCCAGAACTCTGCAAAGAAGGTCCCAGCAGTCTTTCCCGTAGACGCGACCTCTGACAAGTTGGCTGGGTCGAATGGCAGGGTCGGGAGTCGTCCTTCTCCCGTAGCCGGAAAGCTTTAGGTAATCTGGGCCCCAGGGCCCCAAGTAGAGTATCTTCAGGGCTTGCCTCGCCGAGTAACAGCACCAGAGGTAGGAAGCCGCAGAGCGTATGACGGATTAGTTCAGGCAGGGGAGTCCCCCGGTACACACCAAGGCCTTGTGAGTACTTTTCAGAGGGTGCATCCAGGGCCGGCTATAGCTCCGGAGCGGGGCCCGACCCTCCGGGGCCTATCTGTAAAGAGCCTCAGAGTGCGGTAGTTGTCTGGATGTGTTGTAGCCGGGCTGTTATCGTGATAGAGGCAGGTAGGAAATGGGGTGAAAGACTGTATTAAGTTGCCTCAAAGTAATAGGGAACACTTATGGCAAGTCTTAAAAGTCTTTTACCAGGGTATTGGGCTCAGTAAAATAGCTTTTTAGTGTAGAAAAATAACTTTTTATATTTGAATAAGCAGGAGCTCTGCCGCAGCACGTCTTCTCCTCTTGATGGCTAGCTCCGCCCCGAAAAAATATTTTTTCATTAAATTTTCATTTCTTTTCATTTTTTAATGAATTCATTGTATCTTGGTTTTTGTTTCTCTATAGAGGTGATCACAGATAAGGAGTGCAGACATTAAACTTAAATGTTATAGTGGAAGGTCGGGTTATCATAGCAACAAACATGTTAAGCTGCAATTTTCAAGAAATCTGAGTTTATATGATAATGTTAACTTACACCTACACGAAAGAACAAGTTCATGCAATGCACAAAATGATTCAATGGAAACCTAGTACTGAAATGGAGCCGTAAACTACTTTTACCTGTGGGCCACTTCGGTAGCTTACAGCTCCATTTTTAACTGCTCAGTGGTAACAAGCCCAATATATGTAGTGAAGCAAGTCCAACCTCAGGAGTAAAATAGCCTTTATGTTCTCATTGGGTCCAGGTAAAAAAACAGGGAATGTTTCAAGCCTAAAGGCCCTCAATTATACCCTTAATAAGAGCTTTAGACTTGAAATGTCTGTTTTTGTACCTGGATTCAATGAGAAAATAAAGGCTCTTCACTACATACATTACTGAGGAATTGGCAAGCCCTATCTGTGTCTGAGAATGGAGGAGTTCTGTCTAGTCTCTTGCTTTAAGATGGACCCCCAATGGCCATAGATCGAATTGTTGGTAAGTGCAGTGGTGTTCTCAATGAACCCCTCCATGATATTATCTTTGGTTCTTCCATTTAAGTTAAAGGGACATGAAACCCCACATTTTTCTTTCATGATTCAGAGAGAGCATAGGGTTTTTAAAAAAGTTTCCAATTTTGCTTTTGTATGGTATTCTTTATTGAAGCACATATTTATGTAGGCAGTGTGTATGTGTCTGGAGAACTATATGGAAACAAACACTGTTTAAAACGTAGTGCTTTTGAAAATGTATAACATTGTACTTCATAAACTTTTTCCATATAGTGCTACAGACATGTGCACAATCCTGAACTTACTTATCTACTTTTCAACAAAGCATACTTAGAGAATAAAGGAAATTTGATAAAAGAAATAAAATGAAACGTTTGTTAACATTTTCCACTGCATCTAAATCACAAAATACAAATTTTAAGTTGCATGACCCTTTAATCCTTTTTTTTTTTTAATTCTTGGCAAATCACCAACTTACAGTCTTTATGTATGGGTGTGTTGTTAAAATGGTACATGTCACCATTTAGCATGTTAAATGTTAAATTTCATGATAGTACAATTAGAAAAAGACTCAACAAGTATGGTTTGTATGGAAGGATTGCCAGGAGAAAGCCTCTTCTCTCTAAAAATATCATGGCAGCATGGCTTAGGTTTGCAAAGTTGCAACTAAATAAACCACAAGACTTCTGGAACAATGTCCTTTGGACAGGCGAGACCAAAGTGAAGATGTTTGGCCATAATGCACAGCGCCACTTTTGGGGAAAACTGAGCACAGCATATCAGCGCAAACACCTCATACCAACTGTCAAGCACAGAGGTGGAGGGGTGATGATTTGGGCTTGTTTTGCAGCCACATGACCTGGGCACCTTGCAGTCATTGACAGTCATTGACCATAAACTCCTCTGTATACCAAAATATTGTAGAGTCAAATGTGAGGACATCTGTCCGACAGCTAAAGCTTTGCTGAAATTGGGTCATGCAACAGGACAATGATCCCAAGCACACCAGCAAATCTACAATAGAATGGTTGAAAAAGAAAATAATCAAGGTGTTGCAATGGCCAAGTCCAAGTCCAGACCTCAACCTGTTTGAAATGCTGTGGCGGGACCTTAAGAGAGCTGTGCATAAACAAATGCCCGCAAACCTCAATGAACTGAAGCAACGTTGTAAAAAACTTCTCCACAATCATGTGAGATACTGATAAAGTTATACAGAAAATGATTCCTTCAAGTTATTACTGCAAAAGGTGGCTCTACAAGCTATTGAATCATAAGGTATACTTAGTTCTTCACACATGGCTTCTCCATTTTGGCTTTATTTTTGTTAAATAAATCATGACGTGGTGTAATTTGCCATGTGTTGTTGTTAATCTGAGGTTGTATTTATCTAAATTCTAAGATCTGCTAAGGACCAGATGATTGTTATTATGTCCTCATACGTAAAACCATAGATTTCAAAGAGGGTGTACTTTCTTTTTCACCTGACCACCATCAGGAGGTGAAAGGGGTGACTCCTGTAAGGAGCCACTTGAACAGGGGGTCCCATGAGGCTAGCACAACTATTACTAAAAAACAAAATACTTTTTGGCAGCCACCAGAGGACGCTACAACAGAGTGTAATTGAGCATGGGAAATGCCATTACAAGGAGTAAAGCATTAGCATTTGAGAGGATTTCTAAGTGTGCACTAAAGCACTATGCACAGTGTGAAAAAGACTTGGCACTTCAGTTTGTACAGTGTGTGCCTGAGTCAGACGGCAGATCACTTTCATTTGCATAGGAGGTAGGACTTACTTAGTAAATGTTTTTTATTTCTTTGTGCAATTTTGGATTGTAACTTCAGTGTTAGAGTTGTATGGTGGGGCCAGGGGTCCATGAAAACACATTTTTTTTAGCAATATGCAGCAGTGTATTTATGATTATTTGACAATGCTGTAGAAATTCTAAATTTAAAACCATGCAGAAATGTTTCCTCCTCAATACACAAATGGTAGACGCCCTTTTGGTAGATATTTTTATTTTATTTATATATTTATATATATATTAATTACATTCCAGATCACTGTCCCATGCCAGGAGGCATTTTATCTAAGATTTTTACATCTGCATTAAATGTTATACACTCAGGCTAAGATTGCTCAGTGTTTGAAATGGGACAGGTTAACTTAACACTGCTCAGTTTACACTACAGCTGACTTCATTTTGAAATACATACAAAGAAGCCTAAATACTGCATTTAACCAGATCTAATTGTATGAGACTGAATACCACAGTTTATGGTTCCACCAAGACCATGTAGAGTACAGCATTTTCAAAATCCATAAGTACAGCTGACAGATGGGAACATTTGTACACCAGATTTGAAGTGGTGCTCTTGGTTGGGGAAAATGGGGAAAAAAACAAAACAAAACATATGTCAACCTTTCAAAAGTACTTTTCTTCATCTACCCATTCTGACAGATCATGGGCACTATCAAATATACGGCGCAGGTTTCGGCGCAAGCGAGGGAACCCACGTTGCCCGTAATTTCACTTCACACATCGGGGTATTACATATACTGCGCCGTCAGATGCTAAACTGGTGTAAGTAGGACAAACTGGCGATCTTCTGAAATGTGCGCAAATACAGATTTTAGTCGTTGCAAGTAACTTACGCCAGTATTTTGTCCACGGAAAGTGTAAAAAAAGAGTAGTTTTATGCAAATTAGGCTAACACTCGTAAAAATGAACCGCGACTTCATATAAAAATGCGACACGTAATTACGCTATTCAAAATTCATATATAAACCCATGCCCAGCCGCCATTTTCTTCAGTGTATTTGGATTGTTCTTTGAGCTACAGCACACTACAGTGGAGTGGAGGATTAGTCAGAGTAGAGAGAGAGGCGCAAACAGAGGAGTTAGTTAGGTCGCATTGTTGTTTGATTAAGCTTGTACACTTACACATATTTTTACATATTGCACACATTTTGCATACATACATATACAAATACACCACACTTTTTTTTCTAACACCTCACACATTTTATTTCAATTTTACAGTGTGATAGGCCTGAGTGTTTGGTTGTGATTGTGTGTGATTGAACTGGGAGTGAGTGTGTTAGTGTGTGTAGTGTGAGGATGGCAGGGAGAGGTAGGGCGGAGGGGAGGAGGGGAGAGGAGTGGCAGGGAGAGGAGTATTGTAGAGGACAGGAGGAGCAGTGGGGTCCCCGTCAGGGAGTAAGTGGAGTGGGGAGAGGGAGAGCTAGAAGGGATAATGGGAGGGGAGATGCTCGAGAGCCCCAGAGACCAGGCACATCTAGGAGAGGGACAGAGGGTGCACATGGGGACAGAAGAGGGGAGGAGGGAGAGGATAGGAAATAACCCACACCAGGGACATCACAGGGACCAAGCCAGGTGTCCATGGAGGATGAGCGGCTTAGATGTCCCAACTTCTCATTTGATGAAAATGTTGCCCTATTGTTGCCCTATTCCAGGCCATCATGGACAATTACAGTGCCCTCTTTGGACAGGAGAAGGACAAAGGCAGTGCCAAAAGGTGAAAAACAGCATGGTTGGCGGTAGAGGATGCCATCAACAGTGTGGCCCCGCAGAGGAGGACTGTTGAGGGCCTTAAAAAGCGGTGGAATGACTGCAAGAGGCGGGTGAAAGAAAAGATGGGGCAGGAAGCTATGCACTAGAGGGGAACAGGCGGTGGTCCATCCCTGGACATAGAATATAACACCTGGCAGGAGATGATACGCAGGTCCCTGAGTATCACAGCAGTCCGTGGACTTCCAGGGGCTCGTGACTCAGGGGCTGCAACCACAGCACATCATGCTGGTGAGTAACATCACACACACCAGTATTATATGTATTTGAGATATAACATCCTTTAATATCACACATTCATGTACACAATGAGGAGCATGGTATTTGGTCTACTAACAAAAACATCTACAATTATATTTGACATTAATGCTACTTAACACAATGCAATTCATGATATGAGGGGGAATAGTGCAATACTAACATGTCTCAGAGTAACACAGGCCACAAGCCACATGTAGAGTTTTCAGTAAATGGACACTATAGCCATCACAATACTTTTAGCTCAAGAAAGCAGGTTCTGTACCTACATCAGGCTAAAGTAAATTGTGTGACCATAGTGTCACTTAAAGAACACATTTTTCCATCATTGACATGTACACATAACTATTGTATGAAACACATACCTGTATACTGCGCATATTAAAATCCCTCATATCACAAATCACAATGTACACATGCATGTTATAGAGTTTGACATGAGAATCACCACCACCAGTCACAGGCATGCAGCCACCACCACCAGTCACAGGCATACAGCCACCACCACCAGTCTTCAGGCAAACACATGAACAGTATTCTCCCATGCATGAGCATGGTTGGATGGCTTCAGTTGAGGACCCGTGACTCGGTGATGCCACCACCATTGCCATATGACCCCTGGCAAGATTCCTGGACAGAGGAATATCTTCCTTTGGCTTTGAGGGGGAGCCAAGATAACCACAAAGGGTCCATGTATTTACCCCCCCACAACACAATCTCATGGCAGTCAGGAATTTCACTCACACACAATGTCACAGGAAGTTCCAATTGGACAGGCTGAGTGGTCACACACTTGTCATCATTGGGACTATCAACCAACCATACGAGCTCCACCATCCTCAGCAACTGGACGAGCTCCAATATTAGCAGATGGAAATAGAGCAGATTCTACAGCTGCCCCACATGAACCAACAGTTGAAGCTGGCCCACAACCACATCAACCAGCAGTTGAAGCTGGCCTACCACCACATGAACCAGCAGTTGAAGCTGGCCCACCACCACATGAACCAGCAGTTGAAGCTGGCCCACCACCACATGAACCAGCAGTTGAAGCTGGCCCTGCACCTCAAGCAACAGCAGATGCAGGTGACCCTGCCCCACAAGCACTTAGAAGCCCTGCTGCTCAATAGCCTGTGGATGCATTGTATTCACCCCTGGGTAAGGAATACATTGCACTCCAGAGGAGGCTGATAACAAGCACAGAGAACATACAAAGAGGCCAAGAGAGGTTCTTCAGGAGCCAAGAGAGGAGACAACAACGTAGCATAGAGCTACAGAGGGACATGGCAGCATCGTTAAGTGCAAGTGTTCATAACCAATCACAAATTATGCGAATTCTGTCTGATATGCAGATGCAAATGGACAATAGATGGAGAGAACAAAATCAACTCTTGGGTGTAATGGTTGAGCACTTTACACACCAGCAGGATACTGCCTCCAGCCTATCATCTGTGGCCAGCACACCAGCAGAAACATCAGAATCTTCTCAAACCAGGAGAACAAGGCAATCCACTACAGTCACCTCAGCTCCCTCATCCAAGAAGCCAAAAAAGAAAATAAATATTCTTATAGTTCACCATAAATCTTGTCCTC
Organism: Bombina bombina; assembly: GCF_027579735.1. NCBI lineage: Eukaryota > Metazoa > Chordata > Amphibia > Anura > Bombinatoridae > Bombina > Bombina bombina. The sequence goes on from NC_069503.1 coordinate 919,803,527, forward strand.
TGTTATTCACCATATAATTGTCATCCACATCCATGTGAGGTGTGTTTTAGTACACTAATATTGTTAAAATATATAATATGACCTGTGTGGAAATGGCAAAAAAGGTAATATTATCATGTTTATGACATATTCATGTTCTATAAACCACATCACATAGTTGTGTATGAAGGGTACAAATAGTAATATTCACTTATAAGATGTAAATCAAGGTTTCTCACATCCAATATAAATTGACACATGGGTATATATATAAATAATAATGTACTTACAGAAGGTGTGAGCATAAGGTATAAACATCCATTTTCATTCTTATTAATAATAGTCAATAAATCATAGTGACCTAAACATGAATTAAACAAATGAGACATTTTCAGTAATTAGGGTAGTAAAGGGAAGGGGGGTGGGATGTAGTAGTTTCACTTACATGCAGTGGAAATGCGCAGTATGTAATTCTGCAAGACATGATATATACACATGCAATGGTTGGTGAGGTACAGTCAAACATCATAATACATGTGAATGTTACGGTTTACTGTACTTATGAACAAGTAACTTACAGGTGAAGTATTCACGGATGATAAAGTCCCTCACTTCAGTCCCCCTCAGTGTCCCCCTGTCCACATCCTCAGGTACAGGAACCAGCTGCTGATCTTGTTCTGGTTCTATGTCCCCCAATATACGTGTGTCCACAGAAATGTTATGTAAAATGCATTGACAATGGAACACACTTTGTTGGTGTTATACTGTAAAGCTCCGCCTGTCAAATCCAGACACCTGAATCTGGTTTTGAGTAGGCCAAAGCTCCTTTCTATTACATTTCTGGTCCGTATGTGGGCCACCTGGTACCTGAGTTGTGGCTCTGTAAGGGGATGTGCCAAGGGGGTTAACAGCCATGGTCTGCAGCCGTACCCTGCGTCACCTGTCATGTGACATATGTATTATGATTACTACAGGTTCATCATGTGTTTAAAGGGACATAACATGGATTTCATTTAAAATATATATTTCTCCAACATTGGTGTGTCCGGTCCACGGCGTCATCCATAACAGGAAATGGAAAAGAGCAAAAGCTGTCCATATAGTCCCTCCCAGGCTCCGCCCCCCCAGTCATTCTCTTTGCCGCTCTGAACAAGTAGCATCTCCACGGAGATGGTGAAGAGTATGTGGTGTTTAGTTGTAGTTTTTATTCTACTATCAAGAGTTTGTTATTTTAAAATAGTGCTGGTATGTACTATTTGCTCTGAAACAGAAAAAGATGAAGAGTTCTGTTTGTGAGAGGAGTATGATTTTAGCAGCAGTAACTAAAATCGATTGCTGTTCCCACACAGGACTGTTGAGATGAGATAACTTCAGTTGGGGGGAGCAGTTGGCAGACTTTTCTGCTTAAGGTATGACTAGTCATATTTCTAACAAGACTGTGTAATGCTGGAAGGCTGTCATTTTTCCCCTCATGGGGATCGGTAAGCCATTTTCTTAGTCTCAAACAGAATAAAGGGCTTAATATGGGCTATAAAACTGGTAGACACTTTTATGGGCTAGATCGATTGCTTTATTTAGGCATTTTATACAGTTTGATGTTGAAATTCACACTTTATAACTTTGGGGAACGTTTTTTTACGTCAGGCACTGGTTTAGACACCTTCTCAGTCAGGAAGGGCCTTCTCTGTAGTAGGCAGAGCCTCATTTTCGCGCCATTACTGCACAGTTACTTTTGAGAGCAATACATGCAGCTGTATGTGTGTGGGTCTGGAATTAGTTGAAAAGGTTCCTAGAAGGCTTCATTTGGTATCGTATACTCCCCTGGGTTTGGTGAAGTCGCAGCAAAGGCTGGGGCTGGGACTGTAAGGGGGTTAAAACTGTAAAAGGCTCCAGTTTCCACATTTTAAGGGTTAACAGCCTGAAATTTGGGGTGCAATGCTTTGAATGCTTTAAGACACTGTGGTGAAAATTCCTTCATAGTTTTTCACTTATTCAGTAATAAAGTGTGCCCTGTTTAAAATTTAAAGAGACAGTAACGGTTTTGTTTTAAAACGGTTTTTGTACCTTATTGACAAGTTTAAGCCTGTTTAACATGTCTGTGCCTTCAGATAGACTATGTTCTGTGTGTATGGAAGCCAAAGTGTCTCCCCCTTCAAATATGTGTGATAATTGTGCCATAGCGTCCAAACAAAGTAAGAACAGTACTGCCACAGATAGTGAAGTTGCCCAAGATGATTCATCAGATGAAGGGAGTTGACATAGTTCTACATCATCTCCTTCTGTGTCTACACCAGTTTTGCCCACGCAGGAGACCCCTAGTACTTCTAGCACGCCAATGCTTGTTACTATGCAACAATTGACAGCAGTAATGGATAACTCCATAACAAATATTTTATCCAAAATGCCTACATTTCAGAGAAAGCGCGATTGCTCTGTTTTAAACACTGTAGAGCAGGAGGGCGCTGATGATAATTGCTCTGTCATACCCTCACACCAATCTGAAGTGGCTATGAGGGAGGTTTTGTCAGATGGGGAAATTTCTGATTCAGGAAGAATTTCTCAGCAGGCAGAACCTGATGTTGTGACATTTAAATTTAAATTAGAGCATCTCCGCGCACTGCTTAAGGAGGTGCTATCTACTCTGGATGATTGTGACAACTTGGTCATCCCAGAAAAATTGTGCAAGATGGACAAGTTCCTAGAGGTCCCGGTGCACCCCGACGCTTTTCCAATACCCAAGCGGGTGGCGGACATAGTGAATAAGGAGTGGGAGAAGCCTGGCATACCTTTTGTCCCTCCTCCTATATTTAAGAAATTATTTCCTATGGTCGACCCCAGAAAGGACTTATGGCAAACAGTCCCTAAGGTCGAGGGGGCAGTTTATACACTAGCCAAACGCACGACCATTCCTATTGAGGATAATTGTGCTTTCAAAGATCCTATGGATAAAAAATTGGAGGGTTTGCTTAAAAAGATTTTTGTACAGCAAGGTTACCTCCTTCAACCTATTTCGTGTATTATTCCTGTCACTACAGCAGCGTGGTTCTGGTTCGAAGAACTAGAAAAGTCGCTCAGTAGAGAGACTCCGTATGAGGAGGTTATGGACAGAATTCACGCACTTAAGTTAGCTAATTCCTTTATTTTAGATGCCGCTTTGCAGTTAGCTAGATTAGCGGCAAAAAATTCAGGGTTTGCAATTGTGGCGCGCAGAGCGCTCTGGCTAAAATCTTGGTCAGCGGATGTATCTTCCAAGACAAAATTGCTTAATATCCCTTTCAAGGGTAAGACCCTCTTTGGGCCAGAATTGAAAGAGATTATTTCAGATATCACTGGGGGTAAGGGCCATGTCCTCCCACAAGATAGGCCTTTCAAGGCTAAGAATAAGTCAAATTTTCGTTCCTTTTGCAATTTCAGGAACGGACCGGCCTCCAACTCTGCAGCCTCTAGACAAGAGGGTAATGCTTCCCAGACCAAACCAGCTTGGAAACCGATGCAAGGCTGGAACAAGGGTAAACAGGCCAAGAAACCTGCTGCTACTACCAAGACAGCATGAAGGGGTAGCCCCCATCCGGGACCGGATCTAGTAGGGGGCAGACTCTCTCTCTTTGCTCAGGCCTGGGCAAGAGATGTTCAGGATCCCTGGGCACTAGAAATAGTCTCTCAGGGTTATCTTCTAGAATTCAAGGAACTACCCCCAAGGGGAAGGTTCCACATCTCTCGTTTATCTTCAAACCAAATAAAGAGACAGGCATTCTTACATTGTGTAGAGGACCTGTTAAAAATGGGAGTGATACACCCAGTTCCAACTGTAGAACAAGGACTGGGGTTTTACTCAAATCTGTTTGTAGTTCCCAAAAAAGAGGGAACCTTCAGACCAATTCTGGATTTAAAGATTCTAAACAAATTTCTCAGAGTGCCATCGTTCAAAATGGAAACTATTCGAACGATTCTACCAACAATCCAGGAGGGTCAATTTATGACTACCGTGGATCTAAAGGATGCGTATCTACATATTCCTATCCACAAAGATCATCATCAGTTCCTAAGGTTCGCCTTTCTGGACAATCATTACCAGTTTGTAGCTCTCCCATTCGGGCTAGCCACTGCTCCAAGGATTTTCACAAAGGTACTCGGGTCCCTTCTAGCGGTTCTAAGATCAAGGGGCATTGCAGTGGCACCTTACTTGGACGACATTCTAATACAAGCGTCGTCTCTTTCAAAGGCAAAGGCTCACACAGACATAGTTCTGGCCTTTCTCAGATCTCACGGGTGGAAGGTGAACATAGAAAAAAGTTCCCTGTCTCCGTCAACAAGAGTTCCCTTCTTGGGGACAATAATAGATTCTTTAGAAATGAAGATTTTCCTGACAGATGTCAGAAAGTCAAAGCTTCTAAACGCTTGTCAAGTTCTTCACTCTGTTCTACGGCCTTCCATAGCTCAGTGCATGGAAATAGTAGGGTTGATGGTTGCAGAAATGGACATAGTTCCTTTTGCGCGAATTCATCTAAGACCATTACAACTGTGCATGCTGAAACAGTGGAATGGGGACTATACAGACTTGTCTCCAGTGATTCAAGTAGATCAGAAGACCAGAGACTCACTCCGTTGGTGGCTGACCCAGGATCACCTGTCCCAGGGCATGAGCTTCCGCAGACCAGAGTGGGTCATCGTCACGACCGACGCTTGTCTATTAGGCTGGGGTGCGGTCTGGGATTCCCTGAAAGCTCAGGGTCTATGGTCCAGGGAAGAGTCTCTTCTCCCGATAAACATTCTGGAACTGAGAGTGATATTCAATGCTCTCAGGGCTTGGCCTCAACTAGCAAAGGCCAGATTCATAAGATTCCAATCAGACAACATGACGACTGTTGCTTACATCAATCATCAAGGGGGAACAAGGAGTTCCCTGGCGATGAGAGAGGTGACCAAAATCATCAAATGGGCGGAGGATCACTCCTGCCACCTATCTGCGATCCACATCCCAGGAGTGGAAAACTGGGAGGCGGATTATCTGAGTCGTCAGACCTTCCATCCGGGGGAGTGGGAACTCCACCCGGAGGTATTTGCCCAATTGACCCAATTATGGGGCATTCCAGACATGGATCTGATGGCGTCTCATCAGAACTTCAAGGTTCCTTGCTACGGGTCCAGATCCAGGGATCCCAAGGCGACTCTAGTGGATGCATTAGTAGCGCCTTGGACCTTCAACCTAGCTTATGCGTTTCCACCGTTCCCTCTCATTCCCAGGCTGGTAGCCAGGATCAAACAGGAGAAGGCCTCTGTGATTTTGATAGCTCCTGCATGGCCACGCAGGACTTGGTATGCAGACCTGGTGAATATGTCATCGGCTCCACCATGGAAGCTACCTTTGAGACAGGATCTTCTAGTACAAGGTCCATTCGAACATCCAAATCTAGTTTCTCTCCAGCTGACGGCTTGGAAATTGAACGCTTGATGTTATCTAAGCGTGGGTTTTCGGATTCTGTGATAGATACTCTGGTACAAGCCAGAAAACCTGTGACTAGAAAGATTTACCATAAAATATAGAAAACATATATCTGTTGGTGTGAATCCAAGGGATTCTCATGGAGTAAGATTAAAATTCCTAGGATCCTTTCCTTTCTCCAAGAAGGTTTGGATAAGGGATTATCAGCGAGTTCTCTAAAAGGACAGATTTCTGCTTTATCTGTCTTGTTACACAAACGACTGGCAGCTGTGCCAGATGTTCAAGCTTTTGTTCAGGCTTTGGTCAGGATCAAGCCTGTTTACAGAACTTTGACTCCTCCCTGGAGTCTAAATTAAGTTCTTTCAGTTCTTCAAGGGGTTCCGTTTGAACCCTTACACTCCATCAAGTTGTTATCTTGGAAAGTTCTGTTTTTGGTTGCTATTTGTTCTGCGAGAAGAGTTTCTGAATTATCTGCTCTGCAGTGTAATCCACCCTATCTGGTGTTTCATTCAGATAAGGTTGTTTTACGTACTAAACCTGGTTTCCTTCCAAAAGTTGTTTCCAATAAGAATATTAACCAGGAAATAGTTGTGCCTTCTTTGTGCCCGAATCCAGTTTCAAAGAAGGAACGTTTGTTACACAATTTAGATGTAGTCCGTGCTTTAAAGTTCTATTTAGAAGCAACAAAGGATTTCAGACAAACGTCTTCTCTGTTTGTTGTTTATTCTGGCAAGAGGAGAGGTCAAAAAGCTACTGCTACCTCTCTTTCCTTTTGGCTGAAAAGCATCATCCGATTGGCTTACGAGACTGCCGGACGGCAGCCTCCTGAACGAATCACAGCTCACTCTACTAGGGCTGTGGCTTCCTCATGGGCCTTCAAGAACGAGGCTTCTGTTGATCAGATATGTAAGGCAGCGACTTGGTCTTCTCTGCACACTTTTGCCAAATTCTACAAATTTGATACTTTTGCTTCTTTGGAGGCTATTTTTGGGAGAAAGGTTTTGCAAGCCGTGGTGCCTTCTGTTTAGGTAACCTGATTGGCTCCCTCCCTTCATCCGTGTCCTAAAACTTTGGTATTGGTTCCCACAAGTTATGGATGACGCCGTGGACCGGACACACCAATGTTGGAGAAAACAGAATTTATGCTTACCTGATAAATTACTTTCTCCAACGGTGTGTCCGGTCCACGGCCCGCCCTGGTTTTTTAATCAGGTTTGATAAATTTCTTAATTAACTACAGTTACCACGGCACCCTATAGTTTCTCCTTTTTTTCTCCTGTCCGTCGGTCGAATCACTGGGGGGGCGGAGCCTGGGAGGGACTATATGGACAGTTTTTGCTGTGCTCTTTGCCATTTCCTGTTGGGGAGGAGAATATTCCCACAAGTTATGAATGACGCCGTGGACCGGACACACCTTTGGAGAAAGTAATTTATCAGGTAAGCATAAATTCTGTTTTTACAAAAACATTAAATTGGTGCATTGTAAGCAATTTACTTTTATGCCAGGATTAGTCTAGACAAAATGCTATTTTCATGATTCAGATAGAACATGCCATTTTAAGAAAATGTCCTTTTAAGTGAAAAACTAGTTATAGTATACTGTCCCTTTAAAGGGACATGAAACACACATTTCTTATTTCATGAGTTAATAAGAACCTGCAATTTTAGTCAACTTTATAATTTACTTCTATTATGTAGTTTGCTCCATTCTATTGATATCAATTGCTGACAATTATATTAGATATGCTCATTAGCTGCTGATTGGTGGCTGCACATCGATGCCTCATGTGCATTGCTATTTCTTAAACAAAGGATATCTAAAGAATGAATCAAATGAGATAATAGAAGTAAATTGTAATGTTGTTTAACATTGTATTCTCTATCTGAAACATGACATAATTATTTTGTGTTTAGTGTCCCTTTAGTAGAAATATACAGACAGAATGAAGGTAGTGCATACTCACCAAGCAGCCAACCTCCCGAGAGTGTTCCAGAATCAAAAAGCTGGAATAAGGAGGTCTGGCGCAGGATGTAGGAATCATGGGCACTCCCTGGAAAGCCTGCATACACATGTGTGAATTTCAGAGAGGTATCACAGACCATCTGGCAATTCAAGGAGTAAAACCCTTTCCTGTTAATATAGAGGAATGGCTCCTCATGTGGGGCCACGATACGCACATGTGTGCAATCAATTACCCCCATGACATTGGAAATACCCCCCAGTCGATAGAAGCCTTGTTTAAGACTGTTCCATTCCTGTGGGAAATGAATGTATCGCTGTGTCTGGTTATCTAGAGCAGTCAAAACCTCCCCTAGGAGCCTGGAGAAGGTGGACTGCGCTAGGCCAGACACAAGCCCCTCTGTTGACTGGAATGAGCCGGATGCCAGGAAGTGTACAACACACAACAACTTCTGCATACCAGTCAGAGCTAGGTTCCTATTCGCTTGAGGGTCAATATCATCCTTCAAGACCTCATATAGGTCAATGAGGCTTGCAGAAGTCAAGCAATACTTTTCCCTGACCTCCCCTTCTGTCATTCCAAACAGGGTGACCCTAACCCTGTGTATCCTTGGTGCCCTTGCTCTTCCCCTCTGCTGATGCTGACATCTTATAGGCCCTGCTGGCCTATGACCAGCTGCAGCAGCAACAGCAGCAGGAGCAGCACCAGGAACAGGTACAGCAGCAGGAGGAGCAGGGACAGCAGCAGCAGGAGCAGGGATGGCTACAGCATCATGACCAGGGACCTCAGCAGCAACTATAGCACCAGCAGGTATATCCTGAACAACAGGGGTTTGTAGGGCTTCCAGCACCCCTTGTGCCCCATGATTCTGTATCTCTATGTATTGTAGGTAATGCAGGTGAAACATGGTGGCTAATGAGGGTGTGCATTGCCAGGTGTTTTAAGGCTGCAGGTGAGAGGTTGTGCTGTTTGTGATTGGTTTGACACACTTGCAGGGGCAGGAATAATAAATGCTTAGAAGAGGTTTAACTGTTTGAGATCAAGCGGCTGATATGTATGTGATTACTCATGTGTTTGTTAGGCCTTCAGGGAGTTACGTTGCTTTTTTAGTCAGTGCAAGGGTTACTGCGCCAGCAATTTGTGGCGAGATAAGAATGGAGTAGATTTTCTGAATTCTGCGTGCGTAAGTCCTTACGCTGTATATTGGATACCAAATTGCGCGTCTGTTCTATGTTAGTCTATGGGTAAAAAAAATACGTCCGAAGGGTGAAAAATACGCGCGTAACTTGTATGCTACGCCGTATATGTAATACCAAAATCGCGTAAAATCTGGCGTCGCCGGCTTTTGCAGACGACGCTCCATATGTAATGGAGACCCATGAATGTACAACTTTGAATTCACAGAAGTATTTTTGTTTGCACGTTTACAAATATGATTCTTTAAAAAGCTTAATTTCTGCAAAATTTTTTATCATGCATGTCACACACTGTTGATTTAGGGGATGGCAATGTGCATAAATTTTACCTCCTGTCAGTGTTTCTGTGGGTGTCTGTGTTTATGTCCTTGTGCTGTTGTTGATGTCTCTATGAAAGTGTATGTATTTTTTTTCTGTGGATCTCTCTGTGAGGGTGAGTTTGTCTGTCTTTGTGCATTTTCTGTGGATGTCTCCATAAGGGTGTGTGTGTATGTCTTTGTCCATTTTCTGTGGCTGTCTCTGTGAGGGTGTGTGCGTATGTCTTTGTGTGTTTTCTGTGGATGTCTCTGTGAGGGTGTGTGCGTATGTCTGTGCATTTTCTTTGAGTGTCTCTGTGAGGGTGTGTGTGTGTGTGTATGTCTTTGTGCATTTTCTGTGGATGTCTCTGTGGGGGTGTGTGCGTATTTATTTGTGCATTTTCTGTGGGTGTCTCTGTGAGGGTGTGTGTGTGTGTGTATGTCTTTGTGTATTTTCTGTGAATGCCTCTGTGAGGGTGGGTGTGTATGTCTTTGTGTGTTTTCTGTGGATGTCTCTGTGAGGGTATGTTCATATGTCTGTGCTTTTTCTGTGAATGTCTCTGTGAGGGTGTGTATATATGTATGTGTTTTCTGTGGATGTCTCTGTGAGGGTGTGTGTTTATGTCTTTGTGTGTTTTCTGTGGATGTCTCTGTGAGGGTGTGTGCGTATGTCTGTGCATTTTCTGTGAGTGTCTCTGTAAGGGTGTGTGTATCTCTTTGTGCATTTTCTGTGGATGTCTCTTGTGGGTGTGTGCGTATTTCTTTGTGCATTTTCTGTGGGTGTCTCTGTGAGGGTGTGTATGTATGTCTGTGTATTTTCTGTGGATGCCTCTGTAAAGGTGGGTGTGTATGTCTTTGTGTGTTTTCTTTGGATGTCTCTGTGAGGGTGTTTATGTATATCTGTGTTTTCTGTGGATGTCTCTGTAAGAGTATGTGCATATGTCTGTGCATTTTCTGTGAATGTCTCTGTGAGGGTGTGTATGTATGTCTGTGTATTTTCTGTGGATGCCTCTGTAAAGGTGGGTGTGTATGTCTTTGTGTGTTTTCTTTGGATGTCTCTGTGAGGGTGTTTATGTATGTCTGTGTTTTCTGTGGATGTCTCTGTAAGGGTATGTGCATATGTCTGTGCATTTTCTGTGAATGTCTCTGTGAGGGTGTGTATGTGTATGTATGTCTGTGTGTTTTCTGTGGATGTCTCTGTGACGGTATGTGCATATGTCTGTGTGTTTTCTGTGGGTGTCTCTGTGAAGGTGTGTGCATATGTCTGCGTGCTTTCTGTGGAAGTCTCAGTGAGGGTGTGTGTGTATGTATGTATGTCTTTGTGTGTTTTCTGTGTGTGTCTCTCTGTGTGTGCATGTCTTTGTGTTTTTTCTGAGGCTGTCTCTGTGGGTGTTTCCTTGGGTGTATGTGCAAGTTTGTGTTTAAGGTTTGTGTGTGTGTGTGTGTCCATTGTCTTTTCCTTTTTAGGACATTTTGACCTTACTACTGATTAATCACATCTTTCTACAGACTTTGAGACTAATGAGTTCTTTCCGGAAGTCACCAATCCACCTCTTAACCTTAAATTATTTTTTAGGCAGTTAAGGACCCTTCAATTCAGCCACTGCATGCTGTTGTCATCATATTGTTGGCATCTTCCTTGACAAAAAGATAATCAGAACTCCATATTTTGTCTTGTAAATCTCCTTTTTTGACAAAACTGTAGTCTACCTCATTATTTGTCAGGCCAATTTAAACAAGCGCTGAGTGTCTGTGTGGGTGTCTGTGTCTAAGTGTGTTTGCGTGTTTCTTTGCGTGTCTGCTAGAATGTCTATTAATTAATTTATTCACAGTGACGTTTCAGGATAAAAGAACCCCTTCATCTGACAAACAAACAGTGCAAAATACAAACTTATATAGGCCCAGTGTACCCTCCCCTAAACAAACTCCCAATCACAGAGCAGCGTGTGCAAAAAGGGCTCTACTGAGCATGTGTAAAACTGTCAATATCAATAAGTCAAAACCGCAATGTTTTTAATGCCATGCAGTGACAGAAACTCATACGATCAAGTGTTAAATAAATACTACGTTGAATGGGTCTCATAACGAACAGGGAAATCTAACCAGTCACCTTGGACTGTGTGTCAAATTGTGCAATGCAAAATGGCCTAAATCACCAAATGTATACAATAAAACAATACAAACAACGCAAAAAAATCCATTGATAAACAGAGTGTTCATCACACTGAAACATATATATAACATAGCGCAAAATTTCAACATAATACATAACAAACCTGTACTCAAAAATCAAAATATCAATGTGGATTCTATGACTCAGCTACCAAACTGCTCAATATATGATGCAATCAGTTAAAAAAGTATTGTCCAACATATATCCAAAATTCCTTAAACTTCCACCCAAGTGTCAACCCCCCCCCAAAAAAAACCCCAAAAAATATTCTCAAAGTACATACTACGATACATTGTCTTTACCCATGCCTACCACTAGATGTATAGAAATCCATACCACCAATGGCCTAACACTGAGAAATGGGCTGGGGATCCAGAATGCAGTGGCAAAAATAAACCTACGATCTTACTAAATGGAGCTCATGCCTTGCATTCTCAACCCGGATGGTATAAGTGCACAAAAGGACAAAACAATTTAAAAACATTACGCCTAGGTGCATTAAGGACTGGCACTGTATAAACCTTGTACAGGATGCATAGGTATAGACAGCCATAACTCACTATTAACCCACCATACGCCACTAGGGCAAGTGCATATACGGTAGGTATTTACATCGCTCATGTACACCAGGAAGGATTAAGTTAAAGGCACTAACAAACTGACTGTAGCTACCAAGTGCCAATCAACTATTAGATACATGATCTACAGAATAACTCAACTTTAGCAGAGCATAAAGAGGCGCAATGGATCAGGACTCTCACCAGAAAACCACTATCAAAGACTCTAATTTTTTGGATAAAAAAATAATAATAATGTCCCAAGAAATCACAACATTAGTTCACAGGTAGCTTTGCCACCCTGTCTGAATATTCAACCCTTTAGGGGTCAAAGTCCCTAGCTCGTATATACATTGAGCTTCTTTTTGGAGAAGGATCTTGGCTCTGTTGCCCCCTTTTCTGAGAGGAGGAATGTGATGAATGATATGGAATCTCAAGTCCTTGACTATGTGTTTAGCTTCTAGAAAGTGGCATGCCACTGGTTGATCAGATTTGCCTGAGTGAAGTGCTTTGCATATTGCTGAATGGTGGTTGGCCATTCTGGTTTTGGCATCCTCGATAGTTTTTCCGATGTAGAATTTCCCACATGGGCAATTCAAAAGATAGATGATATACAGTGTGGTGCAAGTTAGAAATAACCCGATCTGGTATTTCTTTCTTTTCTCGGGATGTTGAAAGCTGGTACTCGTCATCATACTGTTACAGGTAACACAGCTTGTGCATCTGAAGCAACCTTTCTTTTTCTTCAGCCAAAACAGTAGGTTTTTAAGATTGCGTTTTCTCCTGTATGCCATTCGGGGAGTATACCACTGGGTGAATGGTAATGTGGGATCAGTCTGGATTTGTTTCTACTCCTCACGCATTGCTCTGATTATACGATTCTTATCCGGTGAGTTTGAAGTGACAAAGGTGAGGCGTTTTGGATGTTTGTCAATTGTCTGCATCTGCGGTGTAGTTTCTCTCAGAGCGATTTTTCGACTCAGTGAGCTGTTTCACTGAGTCTCACTGAGTCTCTGAATCTTCGTGTCATCTCGTTGAGTTGCTCATTACATCTCAAATCATCCGAATTATTCTTAACCATTCTTTGGAACTGGGCTTTAGGAATATTGCTAATCAATGAAGGTTAATGACAACTCTTTGCATGTAAGATCGAGTTTTGATCAGTGCTCTTCCTAAAGAGGGTAGTACCCAATCGATTACCATCCTTGAACACTCTGACATTGAGGTAATTATTTGTTTAATTATGAACAGTATACTGAAACCTGATTGAGTTCATTGAGTGATTTGATCCATGCTGACAACGAGTCTACATCTTCTTTACAAATGAGGAATAAGTCATCAATATATTGACAATAGAACTTAATCTGTCTGGTAGAGAAAACTTCCATGGTTTCAGTCTTCAGCATTTGAAGGGGTTTGATTTTTGAGTACAGGTTTGTTATGTATTATGTTGCTCTATGTTATATATATGTTTCAGTGTGTTGAGCACTCTGATTATCGATGGATGTTTTTTGCGTTCTTTGTATTGTTTTATTGTATACATTTGATGATTTGGGCCATTTTGCATTGCACAATTTGACACACAGTCCAGGGTGACTGGTTAGATTTCCCTGTTCGTTATAACACCCATTCAACATGGTATTTCTCTGCTACAAGTGTTTTGACAGTAGTGGTATTCCCCATCCATAAGGGGTCCTTATGGATGGGGAATATCACTTTGCTGGATTTTTCTAATGGTAGGGAAGGTTTTTCCATTTGTGGAGTGAGTCTGTGGGGGTTACCATGTGTTAGGGTATTGTTTGGATTGAGGTGTCTCCATGGTTAGGGTTCCCATAGTATGGGGCGTGTGTTTGCATTGGTGGTCTCATTGGTGTTAATGTGTTTGCAGTAGATGGGAAATCTAGCAGTAATGTATGCTTGGGGGAATAATCAAATAATAATTTATGCTTTTTGCTTTTGTATCTCCCTTTAATGCATTAATTCTGTTTTCTTTCATTACAAAGTCATTTATTTAGAGCAGATTTAATAAAGGAACCAAATCCTATCACCTCCAGAAGTAGCTGTAAAACCGACAGTAACATACTTCTAATTTGAATATAGCAAAAAGTATGCTAAGTGATTCCTAGTTTCCATTCCACTTAATTAGGGTGTTTATCTTATCCTCTGAATAAATGTATTTTGAGTCAAGAGATTACTTACTGTGCTCTTCCTGGGACTTTAAAAGGAGCTGATTATGCTTTTATGTATAATGTAGTCAATGCTGTTTTAAGGAAACATTAAACATTATTATAATGCCTTTAATACAGAAGTATGTAAACATATTAAATATTTAACACAATTTTAATGGTTTAATAGAAGAGGAAGTCCATGGTTTAGGGATCCATTGTTGGCTAGATAATAAGGACCACTCTAAAAGTTCTAGATGTTTACAGAAATGCAATACAGGGATGTCCATTTAAAAAAAAATAAAAAAAATAAAAAAAAAATAAATAAAAACTATAAATGTTATCAAATAACTTTTTTATACAGAGCAAAATACAAATGACTGTAAAATGTCTAAAAATTAATTATTTCTACAGTTGAATAGATTAGCTCAATAGGAAAATTGTATATTTTCTAGAAATATAAAAAATAAATGATATTCTTTAAATCTGATATAAAATATATATCTGATATAAGCATCATTGCATTTCAAATATAATTTAAATACATTTAGAAAAATTCTTATATTTGCAGCAATGTATCTGTTAAGATATACATTACAGCAGTTGTAGATCTAATGCATGTATTTCCTTCTTAATATGAGGAGAGTCCATGGCATCATTCCTTACTGTTCGGAAATATTGAACCTGGCCACCAGGAGGAGGCAAAGACACAGCAGCCAAAGTCTTAAATATTCCCCCTACTTCCCTCATATCCCAGTAATTGTTTGCCTTTTATCACAGGAGGTTGGCAGAGAAGTGTCAGAAGATTCCGAGTAGTTTCTTATGAAGGGTATCTACCCTTTGAAATGGGACTGGAGTTTTACGTAGTCTTCTCAGCCTCTCATTGAGAGCTTTGACAAAAGTTAGTCTGGAGATGCAGGGAGAGTCTTTCTGCGAACCCATCCAGACTTGTATTAAGACTTGTATTGCTCCTAAGCAATCAGTGTTGACGAGTTTCACTGCCTGCTTCCATCACTCAAGTCCATGTCAGGAGCAATGCTACAAGACTGTCACACTTGAGAGGCTGTGTTTCTGTTCCACGGCATAGATTCCGGTAAGATTGTTTCATTTTTTACACATATGATAACGCCAGAAGACAGGGTCACAGTGTCACTCTGTCAGGGTGCCAGGAATCAGACTGAGATGCGAAGTGCAAAAATAATTACACCTTTATTAATAGCAAAAAATAATAAAAAGTCCACAAGTCAAACATCAAGCCAGGAGTCTAAGCCAGAGCTGGTAGTCAGACAAGCAGAGTCAGGAGCCAAAGCAAATAGTCAGATGAGCCGACTCAGGCGCCAAAGAGAGTAGTCAGATGAGCCGGAATCAGCAACAAGGAGAACAGCAAAGTCAGGAACAAGCCAGGGATCAAGAACCAGGAGGGACGTCAGACAGCCAGGTAATACACAGGAACTGGAACACAGGAACTCACAAACAGGTCTGAGACAACGCAAGGGCAAAGCATACTGAACAGAGGCCCTTTAAATAATAATTGATGACATCACAATACTGAGACTACAACCTGTCTCACACAGATGATGTACACCAATCTGGCCATAAGAGCGCGTGCAGGAAATGAGCAGCATCAGACACTCTGCACCAGATTCAGTAAGAGGTGAGTAAAATGGCTGCCAGCAGAACATGGCAAACAAAGCAGGGAAAAAACCCTGACAGTACCCACCCCTCAATGACCCCTCCCCCGCCGGAGGACAAAAGGCTTATTTTGGAAACGGGAGTGGAAGGCACGGAGGAGGGTGGGAACATGAACATCAGAGGAGAGAACCCATGAACGCTCCTCTGGACCGTAGCTCCTCCAGTGAACCAAATACTGTACACGGCCCCTGGACATACGAGAGTCAATAATGCTGCTGACCTCATAATCTTCATGGTTGTCAACAGAGATAGGACGAGGACGACGCAACACAGTGGTAAACTGATTACAAACCAATGGTTTCAAGAGGAAGACATGAAAAATATTGGAGATGCGCATTGCAAGAGCGTAGGCCACAGGATTGACCCATCAGAGTATTCGAAAAGGACCAACATAATGGGGAGCCAGTTTATTGGAAGGCACGTGAAGGTTCAAGTTGCGGGAGGACAGCCAAACCTCACCAACCTTGTAGGAATGTGCGGGCAGATGCCTGCGATCAGCCCGGAACTTTTGGCGCTGCATAGAACAATAAGGCAATCCTGAATCTTTACCCACGTAGAACAGAGTTGCCAGAGATGCTCCTCAAAAGCTGGAATACCCTGAGACATGAATGAATCGGGCAACAACCCATAAATAGCCATGAACGGGGATAACTGGGAGGAAGCATTAATAGCACTATTACGAGCGAACTCTGCCCAAGGTAACAGTTCCGACCAATTATTGTGGTGATCTGAGACATAGCAATGGAGGAACTGTTCCAGAGCTTGATTAGACCATTGCACAGCCCCATTGGATTTAGGGTGATATGCCGAGGAGAATGAAAGCTGGATCCCAATTTGAGCACAAAAGGAACGCCAAAATCTGGAGACAAACTGGCTACCCCAGTCGGAGACTATCTCCTTGGGTAACCCATGTAAACGGAAGACCTCCCGGGCAAGAATTGAAGCAAGTTCCTGAGCGTTTGTCAGCTTCTCAAAGGGAATGCAATGTGACATTTTAGAAAAACGGTCAACCACCATAAGGATAACAGTATTGTCATTGGAAACAGGGAGCTCGACAATGAAGTCCATGGAGAGATGTGTCCAAGGACGCTCACCATTAGCAATAGGTTGAAGAAGACCTACAGGAAGACGTTGAGGAGTCTTATTCTGTGCACAGACTGAGCAGGAGGCAAAATACGCAGCAACATCAGAACGAAGACCTGGCCACCAGAAATGTCGAGTGACAGACCAAATCATTTGGTTCTTGCCCGGGTGACCTGCGGCTTTAGGATAGTGGTAAGTGTGCAATAGTTTAGTTTGAAGATTCTCAGGAACAAATCTCTTATCACTAGGTTTCTCAGGAAGTGCATTGGTTTGTGCAGCCAGGATCTCCTCTCCCAAGGGAGAAGTCAAATTAGTATGTATGGTAGTCAAAATATGGTCAGGTGGTATAACTGGAATAGGTACAGACTCATCCTTGGACATTCTTACTACCATGCAGGTAGGAGACCACATAATTTAACCGAAACAAAAATAGCGCCCACCTGGCCTGTCGAGGCGACAAACATTTAGCTTCAGATAGATAAGTCAAATTCTTGTGGTCAGTAAGAATGAGCACTGGTACGCTAGTACCCTCGAGAAGGTACCTCCATTCCAAAATTATGACCAGTAATTCCCTGTCGCCAATTTCATAATTGCACTCGGCCAGAGACAATTTCTTAGAGAAGAAACTGCACGGATGCAAGGAACCATCAGGCGTAGGACGTTGAGACAAGAGGGCAGCTACTCCAGTCTCAGATGCATCAACCTCAAGAATGAAAGGCAGGACAGTGTTAGGAAGAGTCAGAACTGAAGCGGCAGCAAAGGCACTCTTAAGACTCTCAAATGCCTTATTGGCAGTAGGTGACCAATGGAGTGGATCATTCTACTTACGGGTCATGTCACTGATAGGTTTGACAAAGGAAGAAAAGTTTTTAATAAACTTCCTATAGTAATTGGCAAAGACCAAAAAACGTTGAATAGATGAAGACCAACTGGGCAAGGCCACTGCAGGACTGCAGATAACTTGTCAGGATCCATGGAGAACCCTGCAACGGAGATTACATAACCTAGGAAGGTTACTTGAGTCTGATGGAACTCACATTTCTTGAGTTTACAAAACAGGCTGTTCTCACGTAATCTCTGAAGGACCCGTGTAACATCAGAATGATGAGCCTCAAGAGTGGGTGAGTGTATAAGAATATCATCTAAGTACACAACAACACACTGTTGCAACATATCTCGTAGGACATCATTAATAAATTCCTGGAAAACAGCTGGAGCATTACATAGGCCAAAGGGCATTACAAGATACTCATAATGCCCGCTCCTGGTGTTAAATGCTGTTTTCCATTCGTGACCCTCCTTAATCCTAACAAGATTGTATGCTCCTCTAAAATCAAGTTTAGAAAAGACCATAGCTCCCTTGAGGCGTTCAAAGAGTTCTGTAATGAGCGGAATAGGGTAAGCATTCTTAATGGTAAGACGATTAAGACCCCTATAATCGATGCATGGTCTTAACTCACCACCCTTTTTCTTCACGAAGAAGAAGCCAGTCCCTGCAGGAGAGCAGGATTTGTGGATGAGCCCCCACGACAGAGCATCGGCAACATACTCCTCCATAGCACAATTCTCTGCAACAGACAGAGGGTAAACCCAGCCCAAGGAGGAATAGCTCCGGGTTGCAGGTCTATGGCACAATCGTAAGACCGGTGAGGAGGCAACGTACCGGCACGCACCTTGTCAAAAACGTCTAGGAACTCTCAGTACTCCTCTGGCAATTGAGATACCAAAGAAGTGCACAAGACTTTGACTGGTTTCCGACAGACAAGTGGAAATACATTGCGGGGACCATGACAAAATTTCGGAGCTGCGCCAGTCGAGACTGGGATTGTGCTTTTGGAGCCAGGGATAACCCAGAACAACGGAAAAATGCGGAGAGTTTATCACCTGGGAATGGAAGGTTTCAAAATGGAGAGCCCCAACAGTCATGGATAAAGGAGCGGTTTTGTGACTAACGAGTGCGGGCTGAAGGGGCCTGCCATCAATGGCCTCAATAGCAAGCGGGATGGACAATACAGGAATGGAGTGCTTTTATACAAAAGCAATGTCAATGAAATAGCCTGCAGCACCGGAGTCAACAAGTGCCTGGGTGACTATGGAGGAGTCCACCCAGGAAAGGACAACCTTGACCAAAGGTTTCTCCTTTAGCGGTTCCGGGGATGAGGATAAACCACCCAAGGTCTGCCCCCGACAGGACCTTAGGTGCAAGCGTTTCCCGGCCAGGTAGGAAATGACTTTAAAAGGTGGCCCTGTAACCCATAATAGAGGCAGAGCCCCTCCCTCCTCCTAAAGGCCCTCTCCTCCGTGGAGAGATGCGTGAATCACAACTGCATCGGCTCAGAAGTACCTGGTGACTCGGGACCAGGAGGCATGGGAGGAGAGGGAGGCATGGGTGGGAATGAACATGTAGGAGACAACATAACAGGAGGCTTCCGCAAGTGCTCCTTGAAAGAGGGCCTCTCACTTAGTCTGATGTCAATTAGGATTAAAAAAAGACACCAAGGCAAGAGCTGTGTCAGAGAGTAACGAGATGAGAAATCCCACCTTAGCTCTGTCAGAGGGAAACGCCTGACGTAACATCTCAAAGTAAATGCCCACCTGGTTCAAAAACCCTCTGCACTGAATAGGATCGCCTCCATATCGCTGAGGTAGAGGTGCAGAACCGGACATGCTCCTGGTAGGACTAGGTGTAGCAGCCATAACTTGTGGGACACTCTGGTCCAAATGTGCAGTGCGAGTCAGCAGGGTTTGCAGGGCTAGTGCAAATTGATCCAAGCAGTGATCCTGTTCATCGATTCTGGAAATGATGGTAGGTAAAGGTGGATTATTAGCACCATCAGGATTTATGGCCCTTGCATAATGTCAGGGTGCCAGGAATCAGACTGAGACAAGAAGTGCAAAAATAATCACACCTTTATTAATAAGAAAAAATAAGAAAAAGTCCACAAGTCAAACATCAAGCCAGGAGTCTAAGCCAGAGGTGGTAGTCAGACGAGCCGATTCAGGTGCCAAAGTGAGTAGTAAGACGGGCCTGAATCAGGAACAAGGAGAACAGCAGAGTCAGGAACAAGCCAGGGATCAGCAACCATGAGGGACGTCAGACAGACAGGTAATACACAGGAACTGGAACACAGGAACTAGAAAGCGATGTACACCACTCAGGCCATAAGAGGGCGTGCAGGAAATGAGCAGCATCAGACACTCTGCACCAGATTCAGTAAGAGGTGAGTAAAATGGCTGCCAGCAGCACATGGCAAACAAAGCAGGGAAAAAACCCTGACAGGCTCCTTTTATCTGTATGGAATCAATGGTTAATATCTCCTGAGGGGGATAATTGAACAGTGGGGATTAATCACATAAATGTATTTGATTATGCTGCAACATGTGTGAGATGTTTTTTTGGACTCTGGCCGATGTTGGAATGTACAGCTTTTTACTTTCGTTTTTTGAGCTGCGCAGCTTGAAATACTTGGCGTGCTTTTTTTGCTCTTATAGCAGGGGTGGTCCTGCATTACGCACCATGTGACTGGATGTGGTCACACTTTATTTCCTCTTTCCTGACCGTGCTGGTTACAGGAGAAGAAGCAGTTTCTCTGTTTTGCCTGGGTCATAGGAGGTGGTGAGTGCCCTAGCCATTGGGGGTATAAAGGTAACTTTGTTCTTATTAATCAATAGTCTGCTTTGTAAGCGCAAGCTATGGAGGATTCTGATGCGTTAGAGGGTACTCCCTCTTTACCTAAGTCTAATACTTGTCTATATTGTTAGGAGGCCACTGTATGCCACTATGTTCCACATGCCTTGATAAAGTAATCATGTCAAAGAAGGTTAATATGTTTGATACCACTGAGCCATCCACCTCTGATGAGTCTCCGTCCCGTGAGGTGCGCACCCTACAGTCATCTCCTAATACACATGCAGCTTCCCGTAGCAACCATAATCCTCCATCTGGAGGGGGCCTTTTACCACCAGACTTTAATGCGCAGTTACAAACGGCGGTGTCTGTGGCCTTTAGTGGTTTACCTCACCCTGCTAAGCGCAAGCAAAAGGTCAAATATTGCTATCCTTCCCAGGGGTCATCAACTAGTTTGTTGGATTTATCTGATACAAGATTAACCGATGATGAAGGCATCTCTGATACTTCAGAGGGCGCACGTTCTTGCTCGGAGTCGGCTGCCTCTAAACCTCCAGCTGCAGAGGAACCAGACTTTAGATTTAGGATTGAACATTTACGCTTTCTGTTGAAGAAAGTTTTGGCTATGTTGGAGGTTCCAGAGCCCAAATTGCCTGAGGAACCTTTGATTCCTAAATTAGATAAGGTCTACAAGGACAGGGTTGTACCACAAACTTTCCCGGTTTCTGTAAAGATTGCGAACATTATTAAGAATAAATTGGAAAGGATTGGTTCTTCCTTTTCCCCTTCGTCTTCCTTTATGAAATTGTTCCCGGTCCCGGACTCTAAATTGGAGTTGTGGGATTCCATCCCCAAGGTGGATCGCGCTATCTCCACGCTTGCTAAACGTACTACTATCCCGCTTGAGGATAGTTCATCGTTCAAAGAGCCCATGGATAGGAAGATAGAAACAGTTGGCCAGATTACAAGTTTTGTGTTATGAGCGGCTCGGTAATAACTTGCAAGTTATTTCCACTGCTCACCTTTAATAGCGCTGCTATTACAGGTTTTCCAAAAACCTGCGTTAGTGGGCAATATGGCAGCGTTGAGCTCCATACCGCACACAAATACCAGCGCTGCTTTGAGCTGGTTTTACGTGCTCGTGCACGATTTCCCCATAGACATTAATGGGGAGAGCCGGCTGAAATTAAAGCCTAACACCTGCAATAAAGGAGCGTTAAGCTCCGTAACGCAGCCCCATTGATTCCTATGGGGAAAGAAAATGTATGTTTAAACCTAACACCCTAACATAAACCCCGAGTCTAAACACCCCTAATCTGCTGCCCCTGACATCGCCGACACCTACATTACACTTATTAACCCCCAATCTGCCGCCCCTGACATCGCCGCTACCTACATTACACTTATTAACCCCTAATCTGCTGCCCCCAATGTCGTCGCCACCTACATAAATTTACTAACCCCTAATCTGCTGCCCCAATGTTGTCACCACTTACATAAATTTAGTAACAAATAATCTGCTGCCCCCAATGTCATCGTAACCTACATAAATTTATTAACCCCTAATCTGCTGCCCCCAATGTCATCGCCACCACTATACTAAAGTTATTAACCCCTAAACCTCTGGCCTCCCACATCACTAACACTAAATAAATATATTAACCCCTAAACCTAACCCTAAGTCTAACCCTAACCCTAACACCCACTAACTTCATAATTAAAATAAATCAAAATAAAACTTACTATTATTACCTAAATAATTCCTATTTAAGACTAAATACTTACCTATAAAATAAACCCTAAGCTAGCTACAATATAACTAATAGTTACATTGTATCTATCTTAGGTTTTATTCTTATTTCACAGCTAAGTTTGTATTTATTTTAACTAGGTAGACTAGTTAGTAAATAGTTATTAACTATTTACTAACTATCTAGTTAAAATAAATACAAATTTACCTGTAAAATAAAACCTAACCTAAGTTATACTAACACCTAACATTACACTAAAATTAAATAAACTACATTAATTAAATACAATTAACTAAATTACAAAAAAATAAAAAATAAATTACACAAAATAAAAAAGAAATTATCAAATATTTAAACTAATAACACCTAATCTAAAAGCCCTATCTAAATAAACCCCCCCCAAAAAAATAAAAAAAACCCTAGCCTACATTAAACTGCCAATGGCCCTTAAAAGGGCCTTTTGTGGGGAATTGCCCCAAAGAAATCAGCTCTTTTACCTGTAAAAAAAAATACAAACAACCCCCAACAGTAAAACCCACCACCCACACAACCAACCCCCCCAAAAAAAACCTACCTAAAAAACCTAAGCTCCCCATTGCCCTGAAAAGGGCATTTGGATGGGCATTGCCCTTAAAAGGGCATTTAGCTCTTTTTCTGTGCCCAAAGTCCCTAATCTAAAAATAAAACCCACCCAATAAACCATTAAAAAAAAACGAAGACCGGACATCCATCCTCATCCAGCCGGGAGAAGTCTTCATCCAAGCGGGCAGAAGTCCTCAATGAAGCTGGGAGAAGTCTTCATCCAAGTGTCAAGAAGTCGTCCTGAAGGTGGGCAAAAGTCTTCATCCAGACGGCATCTTCTATCTTCATCCTTCCGACGCGGATCGACTCCATCTTCAAGACATCCGGCGTGGAGCATCCTCTTCTTTCGCTGGCTATTCAAGAATGAAGTTTCTTTTAGTTTCTTTTAAATGACGTCATCCAAGATGGCGTCCCTTGAATTCCGATTGGCTGATAAAATTCTATCATCCAATCGGAATTAAAGGGTAAAAAATCCTATTGGCTGATTGGAAGATCCAATAGAATGCGAGCTCAATCCAATTGGCTGATTGCATCAGCCAATAGGATTTTTTACCCTTTAATTCCGATTGGCTGATAGAATTCTATCAGCAAATCGGAATTCAAGGGAAGCCATCTTGGATGACGTCATTTACAGGAAACTTCATTCTTGAATAGCCAGCAAAAGAAGAGGATGCTCCGCGCCGGATATCTTGAAAATGGAGCCACTCCGCGTCGGAAGGATGAAGATAGAAGATGCAGTCTGGATGAAGACTTCTGCCCACCTTTAGGACGACTTCTTGCCGCTTGGATAAAGACTTCTCCCGGCTTCGTTGAGGAATTCTGCCCGCTTGGATGAAGATTTCTCCCGGCTGGATGAGGATGGATGTCCGGTCTTCAAAAACTGTAAGTGGATCTTCGGAGTTAGTGTTAGGTTTTTATTTTTAGATTAGGGACTTTGGGCACAGAAAAAGAGCTAAATGCCCTTTAAAGGGCAATGCCCATCCAAATGCCCTTTTCAGGGCAATGGGGAGCTTAAGTTTTTTAGGTAGTTTTTTTTTGGGGGGGTTGGTTGTGTGGGTGGTGGGTTGTTTGTATTTTTTTTCAGGTAAAAGAGCTGATTTCTTTGGGGCAATGCCATGCAAAAGGCCCTTTTAAGGGCCATTGGCAGTTTAGTATAGGTTAGGTTTTTTTTATTTTGGGGGGGCTTTTTTATTTTTATAGGGCTATTAGATTAGGTGTAATTAGTTTAAATATTTGATCATTTCTTTTTTATTTTGTGTAATTTAGTGTTTATTATTTTTTGTAATTTAGATAAATGTATTTTGTTAATTTAATTTATTTAATTTTAGTGTAATGTTAGGTTTTAGTGTAAGACAGGTAAGGTTTTATTTTACAGGTAACTTTGTATTTATTTTAACTAGGTAGCTAGTAAATAGTTAGTATACTATATATTGTAGCTAGTTTAGGGTTTATTTTACAGGTAAGTATTTAGTCTTAAATAGGAATTATTTAGGTAATAATAGTAATTTGCATTTAGATTTATTTAAATAATATTAAAGTTAGGGGTGTTAGGGTTAGGATTAGACTTAGGGTTAGATTTAGGGGTTAATATATTTATTTAGTGTTAGTGATGTGGGAGGCCAGATGTTTAGGGGTTAATAACTTTAGTATAGTGGTGGCGACATTGGGGGCAGCAGATTTGGGATTAATAACAGTAATGTAGGTTGAGGCGATGTTAGGGACAGCAGATTAGGGGTTAATAAGTGTATGTAAGTGGCGACGACATTGGGGGCAGGGGTTAATAATATTTAAATAGTCTTTACAATGCGGGAGTGCGGGGGTTTAGGGGTTAATATGTTTATTATAGTGGCGACGAGGCCTGGTGCAGCAGATTAGGGGTTAATAAGTTTATTTTAGTGTTTGCAATGCGGGAGGGCCTCGGTTTATGGGTTAATAGCTAGTTTATGGGTGTTAGTATACTTTGTAACACTTTAGTTATGAGTTTTATAGTACAGCTTTGTAACGTAAAAAACCCATAACTACTGACTTTTAGTTTACGGTACGGATCTTGTAGTTATGGGCTGTACCGCTCACTTTTTGGCCGGACAGGCAAACTCATAATACCGGCGCTATGGGAGTCCCATTGAAAAAGGACTTTTTAAAAAGTGTGGTAGTTTTGTTGCGTGACGGCCAAAAAAGTGTGCGGTACAGCTGTACCTACAAGACTCGTAATAGCAGCGGTAGTAAAAAAAGCAGCGTTATGAGGCTTTTTCACTCATAAGGCAAAACTCGTAATCTAGCCGTCTATTAAGAAAGATGTTTCAACATACGGGATATTTGCTTCAACCGGCAGCGGCTGTTGCTACTGTTGCTGGAGCGGCTACCTATTGGTGCGACTCCTTATCTGAGTTGATCGCGGTGGAGGGTCCCCTCGACGTGATCCAGGAAAGAATTAAGACCTTAAGGGTTGCTAATTCTTTTATTTGTGATGCAAATATGCAAATTATTCGCCTGAATGCTAAGGCTTCAGGTTTTTCTGTTAAAGTCCGTAGGGCACTCTGGCTGAAGTCCTGTTCTGCGGATATGACTTCTAAGTCCAGACTTCTTTCCATCCCCTTTAAGGGAAAGATTTTATTTGGTTCAGTCCTGGACTCAATTATCTCCATGGTTACTGGAGGCAAAGGTGCCTTTTTACCGCAAGATAAGAGGAGCAAGCCTAAGGGACAAGGTCCTAATTTTCATTCCTTTCGTTCTGATAAATCCCAACATCAGCAGCCCTCTGCAAAGCCTGAGCAATCCAAGATTACTTGGAAGCCTGCTCAGTCCTGGAATTAATTCCAAGCAGAGCAAGAAGCCCGCAGAGACAAAGTCGGCATAAAGGGGCAGCCCCCGATCTGGTTCTGGATCAAATAGGGTGCAGACTGTCGCTCTTTTCAGATGCTTGGTTTGGGGATGTGCAGGACCCGTGTGTCCTGGAGGTCATCGCTCAGGGATACAAGATAGGTTTCAAATCTCATCCACCCAGGGGCAGATTCCTCCTATCAAACCTGTCTTCCAGGCCAGAAAAGAGAGAAGCCTTTCTGGGGTGCATGAGGGATCTATCCTCCCTAGGAGTAATTGTCCCGGTACCTTTCACAGAAAGAGGTTTGGGATACTATTCAAACCTTTTTGTGGTCCCAAAGAAGAAGGGAACTTTCCACCCAATTCTGGACCTAAAGTGCTTAAATAAATTCCTATCTGTATCCTCGTTCAAGATGGAGACGATAAGGTCCATCCTTCCCCTAGTTCAGGAAGCACAGTTCATGATCATTATAGATCTGAAGAATGCTTACCTTCACGTTTCAATCCACAAGGAACACTTCAAGTTCCTAAAGTTTGCGTTCCTGGATCAGCACTTCCAGTTTATTGTACTTCTGTTTGGTCTAGCTACTGCTCCAAGAGTTTTTACGAAGGTTCTAGGGGCTCTGCTTGCAGTTGCCAGAACCAGACGTATAGCAGTTGCTCCATAATTGGACGATATTCTGGTTCAAGCACCATCTTGTCGTCTGGCAGAAGACCATTCGAAATCTCTTCTGTTTCTTCTTCAATCTCATGGATAGAAGATAAACTTAGAAAAGAGTTCTCTTATTCCAAGTACCAGGGTGACATTCCTGGGTACTATAATAGACTCCATATCCATGAGGATATTCCTTACAGACAGAGACGTTACAAGCTAACTTCCGCTTGTCTTGCCCTCCAGACCTCCTTAAGGCCCTCTGTGGCTTGGTGTATGGAGGTGATTGGTCTCATGGTGTCCAGCATGGACATCATTCCTTTTGCCAGATTCCATCTCAAACCACTACAGCTGTGCATGCTGAGACAGTGGAACTGCTATCATTCGGATCTGTCTCAGAGAATCGCTGTCCTGGTGGCTCTGTCCAGATCACCTGTCCCAAGGGACATATCCTTCTTGAGACCATCCTGGGAGATTCTGACTACGAACGCAAGTCTATCAGGATGGGGAGCTGTTTGGGGTGCCAGGAAGACACAGGGCCTGTGGACTCGAGAGGAATCCTTCTTCCTGATCAACATTCTGGGACTTTGGGCAATCTTCAATGCTCTAAAGGCTTGGCCTCTTCTGGGTTCGTCTCAGTGTATCAGATTCCAATCAGACAACATAACCTAGGTAGCTTACATCAACCATCAGGAGGGAACGAGAAGCTCCCTAGCAATGAGGGAAGTATCTCGGATTCTGGAGTGGGCGGAGGCCCACAACTGCTCACTGTCAGCGATCCACATTCCGGGTGTGGACAACTGGGAAGTGGATTTCCTCAGCAGACAATCCTTTCATCCGGGGGAATGGTCTCTCCATCCCGAGGTGTTTGCAGAGATTTGCTACAAATTGGGGACGCTGGAGATAAATCTCATGCCGTCCCGTCTCAATTCCAAGCTACCCAGATATGGGGCGAGGTCCAGGGATCCTAAAGCAGAGCTAATAGATGCATTAGCAGTGCCTTGGAGGTTCAGTCTGATTTATATTTTCCTGCCGTTATCACTTCTTCCTCGTGTAGTGGCCCGCATCAAGCAGGAGCAGGCATCAGTGATACTAATTGCTCCATCGTGGCCCCGAAGGATGTGGTTTGCGGACCTGGTGAGGATATCCTCATCTCCTCCGTGGAAGTTACCTTGTCGCAGGGATCTGCTGGAACAGGGTCATTTTGTTTATCAAAATCTAGATTCTCTGAGGCTGACTGCATGAATATTGAACGCTTAGTCCTAGCCAAGAGAGGTTTCTCTGAGAGGATTATTGATACTCTCATTCAGGCTCGTAAGCCTGTTACTCGTCGCATCTATTATAAGGTGTGGAGAGCTTACTTATTCTGGTGTGAAGAACGTGGTTTAACCTGGCATAAGGTTAAGGCTGCCAGGATACTTTATTTTCTCCAGGAAAGTCTGGTGAAGGGCTTTTCTGCCAGTTCCATGAGGGTACATATTTCTGCCCTATCTGTTTTGCTGCACAAGAGGCTGGCAGAGCTCCCTGACGTGCAATCTTTCATTAAAGCTCTGATTAGGATCAGACATGTGTTTAGAGCTAATGCTCCACCTTGGAGTTTGAATCTTGTTCTTAAGGTTTTGCAACGGGCTCCGTTTGAGCCTATGCATTCGGTTGATATCAAATTGTTGTCCTGGAAGGTTCTTTTTCTTTCT
Source organism: Bombina bombina (assembly GCF_027579735.1). Taxonomy (NCBI): domain Eukaryota; kingdom Metazoa; phylum Chordata; class Amphibia; order Anura; family Bombinatoridae; genus Bombina; species Bombina bombina. The sequence continues at coordinate 919,831,199 of NC_069503.1, forward strand.
TTATTTAATAGTTTCACAAAATAAACATTTAACAATAGTTTGCCAACAGCAGGTTATAATCTCTAAAGAGGGTCTAAAGTCAGGGTATACCAATTATTCTTTGGATCCTGTATTAAAAAAAAAGAAAAAAAGACAACTTCATTATTACTCTTGCCAATCCGGAAGGTTCTTTTTCTACTGGCTATTGCGTCGGCACGCAGAGTTTCTTAAATAGCTGCCTTGCAATGTGAGCCTCCTTATCTGGTGATCCACACTGAAAAGGCTGTCCGACGTACCTGCTTGGGTTTTCTTCCTAAGGTTGTGTCTGATCGCAACATCAATCAGGAGATTGTGGTTCCTTCCTTGTGTCCTAATCCTTCTTTGAAGGAATGTTTACTTCATAATTTGGATGTGGTTCGAGCTTTTAAGTTTTATCTTCAAGCTACTAAGGATTTTAGACAAACTTCTTCCTTGTTTGTTATCTACTCTGGGAAGAGTAAGGGTCTGAAGGCTTCTTCGACTTCCTTCTCTTTTTGGTTGAGGAGTGTTATACGCTTAGCTTATGGGTCAGCAGGACTTAGACCTCCTCAGAGGATTACGGCTCATTCCACTACAGCGGTGGCTTTCTCTTGGGCCTTTAAGAACGAGGCCTCTATGGATCAGATATGTAAGGCGGCTACCTGGTCCTCCTTACATACTTTTTCTAAATTTTACAAGTTTGACGTTTTTGCTTCGGCCAAAGCAGCTTTTGGGAGAAGGGTTTTGCAGGCTGTGGTGCCCTCAGATTAGGTCCACCTCTCTTTCACCCCTCCTGTTATCATTCAGTGTCCTCTAGAGCTTGGGTATAGTTTTCCAAACAGTAAGGGTATGATGCTGTGCACTCTACTCATATTAAGAAGGAAAACATAAATTATGCTTACCTGATAATTTCATTTCTTTCTGTATGAGGAGAATCCACGGCCCCCGCCCATATACTCCGATGGGCGGACCAAAATTAGGTTTTCTCTTCTGGCACCATTTATACCCTGATATTTCTCCTACTGTTCCTTGTTCCCTTGGCAGAATGACTGGGATATGAGGGATGTAGGGGGAGTATTTAAGCCTTTGGCTGGGGTGTCTTTGCCTCCTCCTGGTGGCTAGGTTCAGTATTTCCCAACAGTAAGGAATGATGCTGTGGACTCTTCTCACACAGAAGGAAATTAAATTATCAGGTAAGCATAATTTATGTTTTTTATTTAACTCCATTTATATATGTATGAGAGAGAGTTATATTGTTATTTGATTTAACTGTAGAGCCTTTTTTTGTTATATTAAAGGAGCATACAAGTGGAAGAATTACTTGGTTTATTGTAATAGAATATATTTAACTAAGTGCATGTAATCTTTCATTATGTGTTTAACCTATGAGAAAGGGTTAATCATATACACCATGATAATTATTTATTGTGTAAAACATAAATGTGTTTTCTCCATATCAACAATTAAATAATTTTAAACCATTATGGGCTAGATTACCACAAAAAGCAATATCGCAACCATGCTAACTTGCAAGTGCTTTACAAGTTGAAAGTAAATGGGTGCACTTGAGTTCAAACAAAATTTGTGCTTGTCGGGTTAGCCCGAGTGAAGACCTTAGGGCCGATTTATGAAGATACGGGCGGACATCGATAAATGCTGACAGCATATGCTGTCGGCATTTATCATTGCACAAGCATTTTGTGTGAAATGCTTGTGCAATGTTGCCCTCTGCAGATTTGTGGCCAATCAGCCACTAGCAGGGGGTGTCAATCATCCCGATCGTATCCGATCGGGATGATTGACACCCCCTGCTAGTTTAACTTATGTTTCCGGCGACCCTGAAAGCTTACACGGAAACAGATGCATTCGCAGCTACAAAAATCAGCCCCCTTGTGTAAAGTGTAAGGGTTAAAAAAATGTGCACCAAACAAAACATAAATACATTGTAATAATAACGTGTTATACTCATATATACAGTTTCTGATTAAATTTATATATATATTAATAAAAAAATGTTAATATATATGGTATATAATAAGGTGTTTGACTGGAAAGGGCTATAATGTGTGTGTGTGTGTGTGTGTGTGTGTGTATATATATATATATATATATATATATATATATATATATATAGTATGTCTAAATATGTATATGGTTGTGTATATATATATATATATATATATATATAAATATATACTGTATATACTGTGTATATATATATATATATATATACATATGTATTTATGTGTTTATATATGTATATGTATATAAACACATATCTACACATGTATACACATATATACACATATATATAGATATTCACTTGGGGCCCTTTCCATAATTATTCATTATTTTTTTTATATTTTATTAATGTGTTTAACTATGTATTTATTGCAAATATCTTACATTCCAAATGTTTTTCAATTAGAATAAATGTTCTTAGTATTTTTAAATATATATACAGGGAGTGCAGAATTATTAGGCAAGTTGTATTTTTGAGGATTAATTTTATTATTGAACAACAACCATGTTCTCAATGAACCAAAAAAACTCATTAATATCAAAGCTGAATATTTTTGGAAGTAGTTTTTAGTTTGTTTTTAGTTTTAGCTATTTTAGGGGGATATCTGTGTGTGCAGGTGACTATTACTGTCCATAATTATTAGGCAACTTAACAAAAAACAAATATATACCCATTTCAATTATTTATTTTTACCAGTGAAACCAATATAACATCTCAACATTCACAAATATACATTTCTGACATTCAAAAACAAAACAAAAACAAATCAGTGACCAATATAGCCACCTTTCTTTGCAAGGACACTCAAAAGCCTGCCATCCATGGATTCTGTCAGTGTTTTGATCTGTTCACCATCAACATTGCGTGCAGCAGCAACCACAGCCTCCCAGACACTGTTCAGAGAGGTGTACTGTTTTCCCTCCTTGTAAATCTCACATTTGATGATGGACCACAGGTTCTCAATGGGGTTCAGATCAGGTGAACAAGGAGGCCATGTCATTAGATTTTCTTCTTTTATACCCTTTCTTGCCAGCCACGCTGTGGAGTACTTGGACGCGTGTGATGGAGCATTGTCCTGCATGAAAATCATGTTTTTCTTGAAGGATGCAGACTTCTTCCTGTAAAACTGCTTGAAGAAGGTGTCTTCCAGAAACTGGCAGTAGGACTGGGAGTTGAGCTTGACTCCATCCTCAACCCGAAAAGGCCCCACAAGCTCATCTTTGATGATACCAGCCCAAACCAGTACTCCACCTCCACCTTGCTGGCGTCTGAGTCGGACTGGAGCTCTCTGCCCTTTACCAATCCAGCCACGGGCCCATCCATCTGGCCCATCAAGACTCACTCTCATTTCATCAGTCCATAAAACCTTAGAAAAATCAGTCTTGAGATATTTCTTGGCCCAGTCTTGACGTTTCAGCTTGTGTGTCTTGTTCAGTGGTGGTCGTCTTTCAGCCTTTCTTACCTTGGCCATGTCTCTGAGTATTGCACACCTTTTGCTTTTGGGCACTCCAGTGATGTTGCAGCTCTGAAATATGGCCAAACTGGTGGCAAGTGGCATCTTGGCAGCTGCACGCTTGACTTTTCTCAGTTCATGGGAGTTATTTTGCACCTTGGTTTTTCCACACGCTTCTTGCGACCCTGTTGACTATTTTGAATGAAACGCTTGATTGTTCGATGATCACGCTTCAGAAGCTTTGCAATTTTAAGAGTGCTGCATCCCTCTGCAAGATATCTCACTATTTTTGACTTTTCTGAGCCTGTCAAGTCTTTCTTTTGACCCATTTTGCCAAAGGAAAGGAAGTTGCCTAATAATTATGCACACCTGATATAGGGTGTTGATGTCATTAGACCACACCCCTTCTCATTACAGAGATGCACATCACCTAATATGCTTAATTGGTAGTAGGCTTTCGAGCCTATACAGCTTGGAGTAAGACAACATGCATAAAGAGGATGATGTGGTCAAAATACTCATTTGCCTAATAATTCTGCACTCCCTGTATGTATATATATATATATATATATATATGTGTAAATATCTATAAGATATATATAGAAATATATATATATATATATATATATATATATTATATTTGTGTGCAATATTTTTTGATGTGTTTTATGCAACCATGTACTTTCCCGAAACAGTTAACCAGAGCTCTGAAGTTGCGGTAATCATTCTAGCGTAAATCGCGAATGCACTTAAATGATTGTTTTTACTTTCAACTTGTAATAAGAGAGGTAAGCCCGAAGAGTGCAAAAACACGCAATAAACCCCTTATCGCTCGTGAGCAAACATTTGCACTCCACTCGTAATCTGGCCTAATATCTGTTATCTTTATAATAAAATAGGTAGGAGTTTAATTTTAATCTTAGAAACAATATTAAAATCTAAATTCTATTCTTATTTAAAATTTTCAAGATGTACTGATATGAGGCAAAAATACTGTATAAATAACAAATACAAATAACAGAACTACCCGATGACTACAAATTTAAAAGCAATAAATATCTTTCACTGGATCAGCTCCATATGATACTGACGTAGGTGATGAGTCTGAGCTATCTATAGAAAACAATTTACCAATGTGAATTGTTTGGTGTTCAGGATTATTTTGCTGCCTTTTTTCAAGCCCGTTATTTTAATATTGTTCTGGGATTTTAACACATTAAAGTGATTCAAAAGGTATATATGTGGTTTAGAAACCATTATCAGTAAAAATGCATTAAAGCAAACTATTTATCTAACACATACTATTTTTTGGTATGAAAATGTATGCAGTGAGAAAGGTACAAATAATTACAGATCAAATATATTTTATAAAATATCAATATTTATATAGCTGGCAAAACAATTCCAAAAATATTGGACAGGTTCATAGCTATTTATTATTATTTTTATTATGATGATGAGGATTATTTTTAATAAATTATGCAAATTATATTTAAAATAACAAGTTTATATTTTTCTCACCTTTCTTGTCACACATTTATATGTTCTGTTTACAATATTTGAGCTTAACAATTAACCATGCTTTACATTTTGAATAGTTCAACAACAAAATAACGACTTTCAAAATATATTCCACCCATAGGCAGGGGACTGCTCACACACATCATCATATGATTAATTCTCCTTCCCTCTCTATCTCAAAGATAACAGTTAAAGGGACATGAAACACAATTTTTTTCTTTCATGATTTAGAAAGAAAATGCAATTTTAAACATCTTTCTAATTTTCTTCTATTATCTAATTTGTTTTATTCTCTTGATATTCTTTGCTGAAAAGCATATCTAGATATGCTCAGTAGCTGCTGATTGGTTGCTGCACATAGAAGCCTCATGTGATTGGCTCACCCATGTGCATTGCTTTTTCTTCAACTAAGGGTATCTAAAAAATGAAGCAAAATAAATAATAGAAGTAAATTGTAATGTTGTTTAACTTTGTATTCTCTATCTGAATCATGAAAGAAAGATTTTGGGTTTAGTGGCCTTTTAAAGATGTGTGCCAGATTTTGAGTGAATCGCTATTTAGCCCTTTCACTAGAGCGCTAATTGCGCTAGAAGTAAACTTTTTGCATGTGTCGGGTTGGGCTCATATTATGAGTCGAAAGTAAAAAATTATCGCTCAAACCCAACGCATGCAAAAAGCTTGACTGGCAGAGAAGACGCAGAAGGGTCCCAAGTGTGTTCTTGCCTAGTTGTGACCTGGAAGCTCTTACAGACAAAGAGAGAGTACAGAGATCTTGTTTTACCTATACATTAATACTGGTCCTATATCATCAAATATGTAATGATTCAGGACCTGCAACCTCTAGAGCACGTGCCATTCTTGATATGGAAAATGCTGTCTGTGTTGCTCTTCATGGCCACTGGATCTTTTCAATCCATATCCAGTGTGGTAGTTGGGCTGAGTCAAAATACATTGGCAAGACAATTAAATACAGTCCTAGATGCCATGTATGTTATATTCAAGTGTCATATATATCTCCCAGACACAGCAGAGGAATGTTGGATAAAAAGGCCATAATGCAGTTTTCCTTGTATAGTAATATTACAATTGTAATATAGAAAATAGAATGATTATAAAACCACAGACAGTTCTTATTTTATATAACTCATTGCATGCTAGTATTACTTTCCCACAAGACTGCTTCCTTTTATGGGGGTGGGGGTTGCATGATTAAAATAACATGCCTAGGGGGGGCGGGGTTAACCGCCTAGCTGAGGAGACGCACTTACCAAGAGCTCCTAGCATACTCCTTTAATAACAATAATTAAACAATTCTTATGCAGCCCTATATTGACCCCTTAACACCAGTAACACTCCTAAGAAGCAGAGGAACAATTGCTGCACAAGGATTCCTCTCTAAAGGTAATCAGCAGTAAGGGAGGACCCGGGAGCCGCAAGCACCATATCACCACTGAGCCGCTTCAACCCTCGGCTAACACTCGGACTCCAATACCTCAACACTCTTAACTGAGTACCTAAAGGCAACATCTGTGCTGCTCTCCGGAGGGTCGGGGCTCCGCTCCGGAGCAGCGCACAGACATTAGACAACAGCCAAGATCTGCTCAGACCCGCGCTAGCAAGCGCCACATAAGGTAACGGACACTCTGACCCACCACTGCGTACAATATAACAGAAGATCCCCAAGACCCACCAATTGCCCATAATTAGGGACTTCAGATACTCTTACCAGCGGCCTGTGGGGACTGGTGACATTGCCTGGCGTCTCTTTCTCCTTCCACTCTCTTTTGGCGCGAACATCCGCCATTTTCAGGCCCTGCCATATAGACACTGCAGGCCCCTCCGCACTACCTGATCGGAGGTTTTAACCTCACCGGACCTCTACACAGCCAGTAAACAAGTGACTCTCCCCCAGATTGCCCCCCTGCTCATGTGAGACCTACATAGTGCCCCAAACACCTACCTAATACATGTAGCCAGCACAGCTCTCTAAAATCTAAGGGGGCTGGAAAAGCAAGAGAGGAGCTGGGAGTGAGAGAGGGAAAGAAAACAATTAAAACAGAGAGAAAAAGGCACATAAAGGGGAAGAAACAAGTGAGGAGGGGATAGGGGTAAAGGGGGGAAATTTTTTTTTCTTTCAACAAGTAGATACTTTTGAAGGAGGGAGGAAAAGGAAAATTTGACTTTCATTATCAGAAACTTCAGCCCCTAAGTACAACCAAGCAGAAGCAGAGCCAGTGAAGTACAATAGAGTACATTAAAGCACCATCCCTTACATTTCCTTTTTGTTTTGTTTTTGTTGCTTCCTCCTGTTTCTGAGAAGAGTGGAGAGAGAGGGTAGGAGAAAGGCACGAGGAGTCACAAAGTGCAGTGCATACAGAATAAGACTGCTGTATTCCCATCAATCCCTGAGATAGTAGCCTCAGGAGAGCAAAAGCACTTTGATCACTTAATCAGACTGAAAGCATACACATAATATAAAGTGCACAGGATAGAAGAAGAAAGCAGAGAGTGCTCTCTTGCCCAAAAAATTACCTGACGGGAACCAACACCCCACTGAGTCAAGACACCCTCCCCTCCTTTCCCACTGAACTATGTCACAGGCCCAAAGAAGAAAATCAAAAGGTCCCTCAGGTCCAAAAAGAACAATGAAAGAGCATTTCCAGCAATCCCGTAGAGAGCAGGAGCACTGCTCGGAAGATGACCTCTCTGATTCAACCTGCCATTCAGAGCCAAGTGATGGGAGGGATTCTTCAACCACCTCACAACCCGCAAGCTTGGCAGACATTGCCAACGCTAATAACAACATGATGATTCAGATAAAAACCATGTTGACCTCACATCATGTATCCATATGCAAGAGGTTTGATAAATCATGCTCTGACTTGAAAAGAGATATTGCCGCAATTGGTGAACGCACCGACTCTTTGGAGCGCAAACAAGAGGACCTCTCAGTCGATCATACCAACCTTATTTCTTACTCGGAAGTCTTGGCGGGCCAAATTTCTGTGTTAGAGTCCAAACTCGCAGACCTAGAAGACCGTTCCAGGCGCAACAATGTTCGCCTCAGGGGCATCCCTGAAAGTGTTCTCCCCAAGGACTTACAAACCTACTTGCAAGAAGTTTTTACAGCTGTACTAGGGCCTTTGAAAGATCCTGAATCCCTCATTGATAGAGCCCACAGTGCTGTTAGACCGAGAGCCATCTCTAATGACAAGCCGAGAGATGTGGTGGTGAGACTCCATTATTTCACATTTAGAGAAAAATTCCTTAGAGCAGTTAACTCAGGCTCACTGACCCCCACGAAGTTCAACACGCTACAAATCTTCCCTGATCTCTCACCTCACACCCTCCAGCAAAGCAAAGCATACCGGGACTTTACTAGAATCCTTAGGAGTAAGGACATTAAGTACAGGTGGGGCTTTCCGGTACGTCTACTTGTAACCAAAGATGATCTGCAACACATTATCACTACCCCGGAACAAGCCAGAAACCTTCTCTCGAAATGGGATCTTCTGCCAGATAGAACTCCAACCTCTTCTTCTAAAACATCTTCTGGAGATTTGAGAGCGGAGGCCCCGCCGTGGAATCAGCTTCCCCCAAGGGTCTCCAAGATGGCTCCTCAGCGGTCCCTATCCAAGGAGCCCCCATCACTAGATTCAAATTCTACCATGTAATAGACTGACTCACCTTGGAGTTGGGACTACTACTCTTTGGTCCTTTGCGGCTGGGAAGCTCTTATTTTAACCCTCCCAATGTTTTCTCTTTGGAACATTTATCAACCAAAGCTTCAAATGAAGGCAGACCATAATCTACCTGCTTCAGAGGAGGGACATAAGTGAATATAATGTTATTATAAGTACTATGTCTATATTTAGCCTACCATTATCTCAGGGGTATATCCCCAGCAAGATCCCATCTCTTAAAAATAGACCCAAGACTGAGATTTGATCTTTTACTTTCCCCATTTAGAAGGTTAATTTTCATATTTGAAGTGCAGTCATGCTAGGTCCTCTAAAAGTTCTATATGTTCTCTTAACAATTCTAGTATAGCTGAATTATAGTCAATTTTCAAACAGTTAGATGATGTTGTTTTTCTACATTTAATATTTTAATTGTCAGCC